>NC_139248.1:17438398-18038398 GCF_977018435.1 Lepisma saccharinum | reverse complement strand
CAACAACAATTTACATTTTTACGAAATTCCGATCGATGGAAAACTTCAAATCACCGTGAATCCGGAAAACGTAGGCGAAATCAAAATATCTACCGGCAAGAACATTTTTCGAATCAAGCACGACAAGATGCTTTCTAACATTACGTACGATGTTTCTGCAGAAGATTGTTTATACGTGGAACTCCTAGGAGATTACGACAAACTCATTCCTCTCTTCGTAGAATTACGAATCGTCTATCCTATTATAAATAACCGTTAACCAAAATGCCTAACGACATTTTCGGCCACACCAAACGTGTAGACCACGCAGAAGAGATTCTCATGTTGGACGTCCGAATTAAAAAGTTAAGGAGCGATTTGATCGCTTTGCAGGAGACCTTAAACAAAAGTTTAGAGTCGGAGATCGCTACGCTCCAAACGCACTGTCTCGACCCCATTCTGAAAATCGATTCCGAACTGAAAACGCTCATAAAAAATTATGTCGACGTACCTTCTTACGACAACGTTCAAAATATACAGTTGAGCGTGGATAAGCTTCAAAATGATTTGGCCAAATTGCAGCAATTTCAATCGAAAAATGAAGATTTGGAAAAATTGAAACTCGAAATCGAAGAACGAACTTCGGCAATCGAAAAGAATTTCTCTGAACTTCAAACCGTCGTGAAGGATATTGATGTAGAACGCTTGCATGTTGTTGTTTCCAAATTACAAGAAGAATTCGCCAGCACGTTGGAAGAAATTAAATCCAAGTTACAGACTTTGGAAGATACCATGACGAACCTACCATCGTCAGACGAACTGCAGGTCATCGGCAAAAGCGTCGCGAACATAAAAATTCAATTGGAGGCTTATCAAGATTTCGAACACATTCAAACCACCATCGCTACGCTTCAGGCGTCTCTGGAGTTGATCAACGAAGAAATTAAAAATATTCACGCTGAAGCAAGTGCGTTGACGAGCATACAAGACACGTTGAGCACGGTTCAGCAGAAGATCGAATATTTAGAAAATTTGAACGTCGAAACGAATCTTGCTCATTTTCATCACGTACTGGACAACATACAGGGTGACTTGGAATCGTTACGGACGAGCGTACCTTCGAGCGAAGATTTGGAAAAATTGAAAACGGCGGTGACGGCACTATCCGATTCGAGCGACGTCAAAAGTTCATTGAGCGATCTCGAGAGTAGGGTGGCCAATCTCCCCACCTCAAAAGAATTACACGCTTTGAAAAGGAGCATATCACGTATGCTGAAACGACTAGAAACGGAAACGGCGAACGTGGAACAGATTCGAGACGAACTTGCTTCGCTGGTGTCGACGCTGCCCACTTCGCAGAGCGTCGCCGATCTTCACACGCAGTTTACCGAGATGCGAAGCATCGTGAACGATCTTACCGAGAAAAGTTCGAAATTGAATCAAGTCGAGAACCTTCAGAGTATCGTCGTCAACATCAGAGATCAAGTTGGAGTGTTGGAATCCACGCAGGAATCGACGCTGGCTTCTTTCGGTGCCAAGTTGCAAGAACTCAACGAAAACTTCAAGCAGTTGAACGTGGAAGTGAAAATCAAACCGTCATTTTCTACAGTAACGGATACCATCGTCGAACATTTGTTGCCCGTACAAAATACACTGGGACAGCTTCACAGCAACCTCGTTAGCGTCGATACTAAATTCGCTAAACTGCATTCTCTGCAAGCCATCGAAATCAACAGCGTACCCAATCAACAGAGAATCTCCACGTTCGTCGAAGGTAACAAACTGTACATGTTACATCCTTATCATCCGTACTACAAGTTTCTCCTCGATGGCACGATTCAGATAAATGCATTTTCGTACTGGTCTCACGGCAGAAAAGCTAGCGTTCCCACCATGACCTTGATATCGAATCGTGGTGTCCAGAAAGCAGGAAACATTCCTCTGGCACGTTGGAACGAAACGCGCAACATATATGAAATACACGAAGACGAAGATCTTACCGTTTTTGACGTGAGTGCCGGCGATAAGCTGATCATTCAAAACACGAGCGAAGTGCCACCCTCTTTGAATCCCATCACGCTGGTGCTTCTCTTCAAACGTAATCTCTAAAAAATGTCTAGGCAAGCCATCGTCGAAGAATTGCATAAACCTGCACGTCGCAACTACAAACGTTTAGCTGTGGTAACCAAGGGAATCGATGACCTTTGGCAAAGTGACCTCGTGGAGATGAGTAGCGGCAATCTAAGAAATGTGCATAAATTGAACAAGGGCAACAAGTACCTCCTCACCGTCATAGACACGTTTTCGAAATTCGCATGGGCTCTACCTTTGAAAGCCAAAACGGGGACATGCGTCACGGAAGCATTCAAGACAATTTTTCGCGAAAGCAGCAGACGACCTCGGTTTTTGCAAACAGACAAGGGGAAGGAATTTTACAATGCCGTATTCCAAAAGTTTATTCAAAAACATGACATTCGACATTATTCAACCTTCAGTCACATCAAAGCCAGCATCGTGGAAAGATTTAATCGAACCTTGAAAACACACATGTGAAAACGATTCACGCTTCGAGGAAATTACAAATGGGTCGACATACTGCCGGAACTCGTCGACACCTATAATGATACGGTACACAGAACGATAGGCATGAAGCCAGCTGACGTTACGAAATCTGACGAGCAGCGTTTAATTTCTACAGTTTACTGTCCAAAGTACACTCCCACGACTACCAAGAAATCAAAATTCAAAATTGGAGACCAGGTGAGGATCAGCAAATTCAAACGCACCTTCGAGAAGGGGTTCACAAAAAATTGGAGCACGGAACTTTTTACGGTGGTTCGAGTTTTACCCGGAAACCGACACACGTATATAATAAAAGATAGTAGCGGCGAGATTTTGAAAGGAAGATTTTACGAAGAGGAACTCTCTAAAACAAAACATCCCGACACGTACCTCATCGAGAAAGTATTGCGTAGAAAAGGTGACAAACTGTTTGTCAAATGGCTGGGACTTCCGGAAAAGAGTTGGATCGACGCGAACGAAGTGATCTTGTGAGTACGTGGAACGTGGTGAAACGTCTACCGGATTCGGAAAGTCAAACAAAAAAAAAGAACGGCAAGTTGCTTCCCGACAGCATCCGCTGTCTGATCGTAGGTCCTTCGGGGTGTGGGAAAACAACACTGCTCGTGGACAATTTTCTCCTCGCACCGAATTGGTTAGATTGGAAGAACAGGCACCTCTACGTATTTTCGAAAAGTTTGGAGCAAGCGAAATACCAGCAACTGATAAAACTGTACGAAGGTCTGGACATTGCAACGTTCGCTTCGGAAATAAAACCACTCGACGATTGTCGTAAAAATTCAGTCGTTGTGTTCGACGATGTTATCCTGGAAAATCAAAATGAAATTCGCAATTTTTTCACGCAAGGTCGTCACAAAGGAATAGATTGCTTCTTCCTAGCTCAAACGTTTTCCAAAATTCCAAAACAGTTAGTACGCGACAACGCTAATTTCATATGTTTGTTTCGTCAAGATCACACCAACCTCAAGCACGCGTACGATGACTACGTAGGCGGAGACATGAACTACAATCAATTTTCGGAACGCTGCTGCTCCCACTGTTGGAACAGTGACGATTTCGGATTCGCGACGATCGACATGACGAGAAAACCCAACGACGGAAAATACAGAAACAAAATCAACGACTTTCTAAACGTTGCAACGTTGTGAGAAACGACGTGTATAAATAACGTTATGACGAAACGAAAAATCGAAGACGAAAATCTCAAGCTTCGCGATTACCTCGCGAAACGCTTCAAAGGTTGGAAATCCGAGAATCGCGGATTCTACGAAGAGAAGAAACGTCAAGATCAACCTGTGATCGACGCCATCAGCGATCTAGGTAAAGAAATTAAAGGCGTCACGGAACAAAATAAAAATTTGATCAACGAACTCGTACCACTTGCAGCTAAAAGTTACACCGTACCCACGCCCATTTCGAGCATTCCTTCGACGCCGTTCGAACTGAAGGACGTACCGGCACGACGTCGAGCCATAGGTAGCACGCCGTCGTCTTTGGATAAGATCGAGTTGGGACCTTTGGCACGAGACTATCTGAGCACGGGAAAATTCGACAAAGATGAAGTGTTCGGATTGTATCCGAGCATGGAGAGCAACGAAGGCGGCGGTGTGGTTTGGAAGATTGGAAAATCGAAGGTGAGCTTCGAAGGCAACGACATTAAAGTTAATTTAGGCGAGAAGGATAGTTGGAACAAGTATCCGGGTACGGTGGGACTGTGGGAACTCGTTGCCAAAAAGCAGCCGAAAGATTACACCGACGAAGATTACCAGAGTTACAAGGAAATTTTGATCATGACGGATGCCTTGTACCAGAACAACGACGCCTCGCAGAATAGGGTGAAATCGAGCAGCGGCGAGAAGTACAGAAATCTCATCAAACCGATTTGGAACCAGGTGAAAACAGGCAGCGGCGTCAAACTCTACAACACCCTGCCCAAAGAGTTTGTGTGGGTGGACGACGTGCGCAAGCTCATAGACCGATTGTTGGTTATTGCAGGAGAGGAGAATGCTGGCAATCGTAATTTCTACAACGAGAAGGTAGGAATTGTGGACATGATCAGCACAAAACTTTCCAACTTCATCGTGAACGACGACAAGGGCATAGGTTACCTCATTAAAATTATCAACACGCTGCCTCCGAGATTCTGGAACGTGGCCGAAGGAAAGGGACTCGTGAACGACATCATCAACAAGTTACCTTTCGAGATGCATTTACCCGGCTACCAGTTCTGCGGACCGGGTACCAAACTCAAGAAAAGATTGGAGAGAGGAGACAAGGGTGTGAATCCGTTGGACGCCGCATGCAAAGATCACGACATCGCCTACAACACCACTCGCACCGATCTGGATGCACGTCACGAAGCAGACAGAAAGTTAGAGCACGCAGCTTTCGAAAGATTCGTTAGCAGAGACGCTTCGCTGGGAGAAAGAGTTGCAGCACTGGGCACCACCATCGCCATGAACACGAAACAAAAATTTGGATGGGGTGTGTAGAAATAAAAAAATTTCTCGAACCTTGAAAAAAAATTTCTTTGGTATATAAATAACACTACGTAAAAAAAAAAAACCTCCAGTTGTGTTTGCCATCTTATAAAAAAATGAGTAAACAATCACTAGACGCCCAAGCATTAAAACAAATGCTAAATTCATCAGTTGAATATGTAAAAATTCAGGAATTGGAAATGGACAAACCTTACACGATAACTTCCGGTTCAATTGTTTCTACCCAGTATGGTCCCAAGGCGCGTCTGTTGCTCAACGCACAATACAGTCTATTTTTACCAGATCGATACGCTAACATGTTATCCGACGAGAAGCTAGCTATTTTAATCGAGAACAAAACTCGAATCGTGTACAAGGGTACAAAGGAACTTCTTGGTAAGAAAACAAAGCACGTAATAGAATTTGTGTAACGGCTCTGCGCGAAGTATATCCTTGAAAAAAAAATTACACAGAACAAAAAAAATCTCAGAACATTTATATATAAATAACATACCGAAAAAAAATTACACAAAACAAAAAAAATCTCAGAACATATATATAAATAACATACCGTGAAGATAACATATAGAGCATCAACATGAAGCCCAAAGGTGTCGTGTACCAGATACCATACTCCAATCTGAAAAATCTAGGTGCCCTCGATGGTTTACTCACCAAGAAACAACGCGAGAAGAAACGTTCTTGCTTGACGAAAGGACACGGAATGAAATTACTTCTCAGCACACCTCAATTGAGACGCTTGCAGCGTTCGCGGAAACAGCAAAAAATCGGAGGTTTCATATTCAGCATCCCGGCCATCCTGGCAGCTTTGGGGGCCGTTGGAAGTTTGGCCGGCGGTAGCGCCGCCATCGCGAAAACCGTCATCGACTCGAAGAAGAACAAGGCAGAATTGGAAGAACAGAAACGTCACAACCTGGCTATGGAGAAGAAGGGGAAAGGTATAACCAAAAAACAAAAAAGCAACCTCGATGCTTTGAAGAAATATAAAAAAAAGAAGAAGCCCTGTCCAACTTCGATATTGAATCTCTGATCGAACTGTTGGGAATAAAAAACTTCAGGGGTGTTTTCATGTCCGATTCTCTACCCTCTGCTGTGAAGAAAAAGGAGTATGGCGTGGTCAACCTGGACAGTTACAAAAATCCTGGTACACATTGGATATGCTACCTCAAAATTGACGATAACAATGCATTTGTTTTCGATTCGTTCGGTGGCACACCACCTGCCAGGTTGGTGAAGTATCTCAGTGTTGCCAACCTCTACTACAATGACAAACGCATCCAGGGTTTCACCGATGTTAACTGCGGCCACCTATGCCTTTCCGTTCTCGCACACATGTCTAAAATAAATAACCCGTCGGTGGAAGATTTCCAGAAAGCATTGTGGAACCTGAAACACAATGGGCGTGTTCCATCTCACGAGCGAATCTTCGATCCTGAAACTCACGCTGCACGACGACATCGTCTATCCTAAATCCGTAGCTCTGCGTGCATTCTACAGCATGTACCTCATACCTAACGTCACGCAGCACAACAACAAAATTAGTGTCGGAAGCGAACACATCGTCGTCACGCCAGGCCAATACAATCTTTCCACTTTGCAAGCTCAGTTACCCAAAGGCACGTACCTTTCTCAAAATTCGGTCACGCACAGAGTGGAAATCGTGTCGGCGACGGAGACCGTGGACCTGGGCACCATGGGAGAACTTTTAGGTTTCGAGAACGACACCAAACTCGAAGCTGGCATCAAACACACGGCAACCAACATTCCTAAATTTCTAGCCATAGAAACTCTAAACGTTCACTGCAACGTGGCGGAAGGCATGATCACGAAATCCTCGGACGGATTGTTAGGAAGTCACAAGCAGACAGGAATCATAGCCACGTTCAAACCCAGTTCCGAATTCATGGAACCGATCATCTACACACCCTCTTCGCCGATCTATTTTCCAGTATGCCGCAACCGCATAGACGACATAGAGTTGGTGGTGACAAACGAGAAAGGAGACGTGGTGGATTTCGCAGGTGCAACGACCACTGCCATCGTGGAGATCAACATATAATAAATAACACGCATAGAGAAAATGGAGCAAATCGAAAGTTACGAATTGCAATCTTTCCCTCCCAACCGTCGCACGTTCGCCAATCTCAACGAAGCGAACAGGGAGATCGAATACGACGTGGACGTAGGCGACGGGTTCGTTCATCCTCACAGAGCGGACCTCTACCTTCAATTCGACGTGGTGAAGAAGGAAAGCGGAGACGCGTTTCCGCCCAATGCAAATTTGATACTCGTGGACAACTTCGTGCCTCACCTGTTCTCGCAGGTGGAGGTGAGGAAACACAACACCGTCATAGACAGAATAGACTATCCATGCATCACGTCGACGGCAGTGGGAACATTGAAATTATCCAAAACGGACGCAGCATACTACCAGGTGGGAGGATTCGAAGCGGGGACCAAAATATCGACTAGAAGTCACACGGTGCTTTTTCCCATGCGTCTGCTGCCGGGATTCTTCTCGGACTACAAGGAGATCATGTGGAAGGGAGGATTGCGCGTCACGTTTCGAAGAGCGGCCAACGACAACGACGCACTGATGCGATACACCAACTTGAACGCCGACGGCACACCGATAGCCAACACATTACCTGAAGCGGCCAAGTGCGTCATCCGGAGCATGGAATTGAGAATGCCGATCGTGGAATACGAAACAAACTACGCCCTCAAGTACAAAGCGGAGATCTTGAAGAGTCCGCAGGTACCGATTCACTTTCACGGTTACCAGTGCGTGCAGAAGATGGCGTCGGGAAGTCACATGGAATTCGACGTGACGACGCAGTTCAACAACATACAGTTCGACATGCCAGATTTCGTCGTGGTGCTCTTTCAAACCGGTCGCGATAACAACCAGGAAAAAGATTCCAGCAAATTCGACGACTGCAAGATCAAGAACATTTATCTGAAGAATGGACGCAACGAAGTCTTCCCGCGCGAGAATTACAATCTCGACATGACCAAAGACGATTACCTCAAACTTTACGAAGCTTACACCTCTTTCAAACGCGTGACCGAAGGAAGCATGGACATGTACTACACGCCCAGCGAATTCAAAACCCGCAGACCCATGTTCGTCATCAATACCACGAAGAGGAAGCAGGTGGTGGTCAACGATCGAACCAACATCAAGGTCGTCTGCGAGTTCAACAGTCCGTTGCCCGAGGACACCGTATGCAGTGTGATCCTGGTCGCCGAGAAGTCCTTCGTCCACGACGTGAAGAACGAGAGGGTCACAGAGCAGTTTTAACAAGTTTTTTACATTTTTTTTCTTGCACAATAAGAAATATTTGTACTAGCACAATCAGTTTCAATGGCACAATACGAAAATTTCACTAGTTCAAGATCAGTTACAATATCAATTTCATCAGTTATCAGTTACAATATCTTTTTTCTCATCAGTTTTTGTACTATAGCACGAGTCAATCAGAAAATTTGCACAAAAATTTTGTTGTTGTTGTTTTTACATGAGAAAATTAACAATAAAATTCTTTTTTATTGTTTCAGATGCTGTCGAACATCAAAAACACATACACATACAAACACACTAAAAAATAAGCATGCAACTTTATTTGTAACACACACATACATTCTCCATCTTCATCAAAAAAAATATTATAATAAACATAATTATTTTTATCTATCACACAATAAAACTCTATATCCAAAATATTACAACATCAAATAACACTAGAGTCGTTAGTACACGTTGCATGCATTACGGAGGTCCTCTGTAGGGTTTCATGGAAGTTTGGGGGAAAAAAAAACACGTGAAACTCAACAGAGGTGCGGTTATCTAGAACCGCAGCCATTAGAAAACCTTTTACTTTTTTTTTGGTTGGGCACCACGCACCCTGGCAAGGTTATAGGGGCCAGGCATCCTAAAAAAACAACAATTATTATTTGTTTGTTTGCGTCACAATACGGAAATAAAAATAAGCACACGCGCGCATATGCATGTGCAGCACATCGTTCCCGCGAGAGAGGTTTACAAAGGTCACGATATACCAGCTCTAGGTCTCTCTCTTTATCTTACAGCAATATTGGTATCTCTATCTTTTTTAGTTGCAGGTGGGTTGCCAACACACTCTAGTTAATAATGCTACATATTATACACACACACGCACACACATACTGTGTTGCCATCCATCCATCCATCTCTTTCTCTTTTACGGCTGTGTGTGTTTGTTGCCGGCACTCCTTGCCCAGTGTGTGTATGTTGCGCCAGTGTATAAATTGGCTAAACCCTTGCCAAGTAAAAAAAAGCTGTAGGTAAATATTAGCAGCATTGTCGGTTGTTTAACTTTTCCCCCTCTCTCTTTTTCTCCTCTGTTTTTTTTTGTAAAAAGTTATGGCAAAAATACCAGTAGGTTGGCAAATTGCTTTATGCACTGTAAGGCAAGCCTCAAGCAGTGTTGTCAGCTCCTTGCTTTAGGTTAGGTTAGACCAAAAAAAACCTTAGTGATTTTTTCGAGTAAAGTGTTGGCAACACTGCGAGCACACAAGATTGCCAGCTCCTTGCTTTAGGTTAGATTAGACCAAAAAAAACCTTGGTGATTTTTTCAAGTAAGGTGTTGACCACACTGCGAGAAAATAGAGCTTATGCCTTACAAGAGGAAACCATTAAGGCAAGCCTCAAGCAGTGTTGCCAGCTCCTTGCTTGGGGTTAGGTTAGACCAGAAAAAAAACCTTAGTGATTTTTTCAAGCAAGGGGCTGGCAACACTGCAAGAAAATGGGGCTCATGCCTTACGAGAGAAATCCATTAAGGCGAGCCCCACGGAGCCCCATTTTCGGTTGGTGAACCCGGCCACCTCCCCTACTGCCCGAGTTGACATCCCACACACTAGACACTATACTAGTGAGGGATTTCAACTGCGTAATTCGTTCACAAGATCAAAACCCAGGCTACATCTTCTCACGTACGCTCTATGAATTAACGCAGGAGTTACAACTTCGTGACGCTTGGATACACGCCAACGGTGAAAGTCCAGGTTACACACATATCACCTCCAATAGTGCGTCAAGAATAAATAGGTTTTATGTCGCACCGAGATTTCAGGAATATATAATTAGTGTTCAAAATTTTCCAGTATGCTTTAATGATCATAGTGTACCAATTCTCAAAATAAATTTAGATTTGATCAAACCCCAACAAGGTAGAGGATACTGGCACATATATAGCACATTATTACACAATGGTAGTTACGTCCAGCTAATCAGGGAAACGTGGAACGAACTCAAGCCCTCTCGACCAGTGCAAGAGACCCTAATCGAGTGATGGGAAATTCGAGTTAAGCCTAAATTTCGTCAGGTCAGTATATTCTTCAGTGCAGAGGTTAGTAGAGATCAAAGAAACAAATATAATTATTTGTATGCAGTCTTGAATAATCTCCATCGTTTAGCACTACAAGGCAATTTCAATCGTCCTTATGCAAATGAAATAAAAGCGCAATTACTTTCTATACATAGGAAACGAAAATCTGCAGCAAAAATAAAAAGCAAGATTCTTCCTATAGACCCGGACGAGCAAGCCACACTAAGTCACATTCTTCAAGAACATAAACACGCGAGGAGTCACGTTATTCATAAATTAACTTTAGATTCCGGTGAAGTTGTCACCAGCCCTCATAGTATACACGACATGTTTTTGCAATACTATAAAAATCTTCTTGGTCAAGCCTTTAAACCAACAGAAACGCAATGTAATTTTTTTAACTACCTCCCTGCATCACTGACGGAAAATGAAAGAACTGAGCTCACACAACCGTTTAGTAAAAAGGAGGTTCATAATGCAGTATTCAAAGCTCCTAGGAACAAAACTACAGCCGAAGATGGATTACCATGAGAATTCTATCAATGTTTCTGGGATTTAATAGGAGACGAATTAACGAAATTGGTCAACGAAGTGTTGACAACAGGGACAATAGGGAAGACAAGTAACACGGGATTTATAGTGTTATTCCTCAAAAAGGCAAATCAAAAGTTCGTCACAGATTTTAGGCCAATTTCAATATTGAGTAGTGACATCAAACTTATAAGTAGGTGCATAAATCAGCGTTTAAATAAATACATGGTTAAACTTATTGGCAATTTACAGTTCGCTTGTAATACGTCTCAAAGCATACATCACTTGCTGCAAACGATAAGAGACGTAATTATTACCAAACAAAATAAGAATGTATCGGAGGCAATTCTATCCTTAGACTTTTCCCAAGCTTATGACAGAGTGAGTCACGAATATCTGTACAAAGTCTTAGAAGCATATAACTTCGGAGACACTTTTATTAATTGGATCAAAACCTTATATAATCACACGCTGCTAAAACTCAAAGTAAATGGTTTCTTGACAACAAGTTTTAAAATGCGACGAGGTGTACTACAAGGTAGTCCCTTGAGTAGCACGTTGTACGTCCTCACAATAGCCCCTTTCTGTTTAGCATCCAGCATCATTTACAGGGCATTTCTATGGCTTCCACCACAATACAAGTTGGCAGCTTCATGGATGACGTGAGCATTTTTCTCAAGGATGAAAGAGATCTGTACAGTGTTCAAAGCCAAATACATACTTTTGAGAACACATCAGGAGCAAAACTATACAATCGAAAGTCATTCCTGATGTCCCTTGGCAAGGAGAATCCTTTCACAAACTATAAGGAGATCCCTGTAGTCAACAAAATAAAAGTTTTAGGTACAAACTTCTATGCAAATATCGATGAAACGATCGAAGCAAATAGTAAACTCACGTGAGGGAGAGCAATCCACGTCCTCAGAGTGAACAAGATGCGCTCTCTGAGTTTAAAAGCACGAGTAAGATTTATCAACGTTTTTGCTCTCTCTAAACTTTGGTATGTAGCAAAAATCCTGCCTTTCAAACCACAGCACTTAGCCGAGGTCAACAAAGCTGTTGGCTGCTTTATGTGGCATGATACCATTTTCCGGGTGGCAATGAATGAACGTTATCAGAGAAGACAGGTGGGTTGGCACTAATACACGCGAACACACAGGCAAGAGTATTGTTTGTACAGACTGGCCTTCAAACAGCCTTCTCACTGCACGAGTCAACGACCCAAGCATGTATACAAACGATAATATAGAACATTCCATTAGAAGCTTGCATCGATATCCAAAGTATCCCAAAAAGGTTTTTGTTGTATAAGGACATTGCAATTCAAGTATGTTATCAGTTATTACGACAAGACACAAATACACCATTTGTTAAAAAGTTATATAGTGAAATCAATAGTTCAAAGAACACAGTACCACGAATAGTCAGGGATTTCTGTACACATAATTGGCCACAAATATGGGAAAATATCTCCGCCAAACACCTTTCAAAAGCTGGCCAATCAATATGGTACAAAGTGGTCCATCGTGTTATAGTGACAAGAGATAGGACATACCAATATGGAATCAGTGACTCTGGTAACTTTATATCCTGCAACATGCCAGACTCTTTAGCCCACAGGATAACGAAGTATCGAAACTCCTCCACGGCATGGAACAATTTGAGAACAATGCTCAGTCTTATGCCGCACCTCATTAAAAAAGATCACGGATACAGATATAGTTTTTCCTGATTTCAATTTTTTCCACCAACAAAACAACAAGCAGTACAATGGTTGATAACTGAATACTAATTATATATATTTCACAATGACGAGAGCAGTTTTCAGAAATAATTCAGTATCTTCTTGCAAGAACAATACGAAAAAATTCATCTCCAAACAAGGAAGAAATGGTATGCAAATTTCTTAATAGTGATTTATACTTAATTTAGGTCAAACAAAAATGTAAGCCCGACCCTGTGGCTGAGTGGTTACCACATCGCGCTGCGACGCCAAGGGTCCCGGGTTCGAATCCCGGTCGGGCTTGGTTGTTTGTGAATGTCCTTTCATCAATTTCATAATTTCATCACTCATCACCATCATTGCAAATTGGTTAAAAGTGGCATAAAAAGCGAAGGAAAATAAAGCAAATCAATCAATCAATCAATTTTGAGAGGGATAGAAACATCCTTGCCAGGGATAAAAACAATTTTATTTTGCCGGGGATCAATGTCTTTTGTGAATGGGAAATTCCAGACATCCCCCCGCGTTAATTCGCACACTGGTGAAAGACTCTGATACAATACATAGTGTGTTAAAACTTGAGTGTGCTAATATTCAATACAATTCGAATCCCGGATATCGGGGTGTCATATAGTGTACATAAGGTGTCAGTTTGATTAATGAAAGTTCGAAGAGCCTGTGAGTTTCTGTTTACAAGTGTATCCCTTATGTCTGTAAATATGTTATGTTCATTTCTTTGATAACTGAATATTGGAAATACACAATCTGTTTCCCTCATGTAGAAAAGGTGGATTTTTTTTCTAAATTGATTTGTTTTATTTGACTTCGCTCTTGTGACACATTTTTGGCTAATTCGCGAAGATGGGGATGAGTGATGACATGATGAAATCGTGCCCAGGCCGGGATTACAACCCGGAACCACTGGCGTCGTAGCGCGATATGCTAACCACTCCGCCATGGCAAGAGGTAGGAATTAGCAAACAGTTTATTGGTAATTGCAAAGGGTCAGCAAGACCAGTAAGTCAAGCCTGCGATTTATAATTTCTCCTAATTTCCCTGGCTGAATGTTGGATTTAACCGTAAAATCTGTTGTAGCAGTACCCATGTACAGTGTCTCACAATAGTCTTAAGACAACGACATTTTAAACTAGGCAAGCCAACTTACCCAAGGCGTTGTTGGGTTGCCAGTAGAGTTAAGCTAAATTTCAGGGTTGCCACAATAGATATTTATAAAATATACTAAAGAAAGAAATCCTAGTATTATTGTACAATAAAACTTCAAAATAATATGAGTATTACATTTTTTACAAATGAGAAATAGTTTCTGAAAGAAAGAAAATCGATTTTCTAGTATTTCATTGCTGATGGGTCTACACAAGTGAAAAGATGAGAAATGAAACGGAAGGGGACAAAAGAGAGAAGACAGAAGAGAGAAAGCAAAAGGATAGAGGAAAAGTAAACGAGGAAAGAAAATGGAGGACGGAAGTGGAAAGGAGAAGTAATAAGGAGAAAGGCAAAAGATGCGAGAACATATGAGGCATATGTAGCAAACAGTAGAGGAGAGAGGAAGAAAATCTATAAGAGAAGAGGAGACGACAAGAGGGAAGTGGAGAATAGACTAAAAGAGAGAAAAAGGGAAGAATGAAAATAAGAGAAGAGTGCAGTGCAGTTGGAAATCTAAGACAGGATAGGAGATACGAGGAGTAGAGAAGAGTGGGATGGAGACAACAGGCGAGAATTGGAGTGAGGGTGATATGAGATAAAAACAGAGGAAAAGGAGGGGAGAGAAGAAGGAGAAGGGAAGAACAGAAGGGACTGGAGACGAGAGGACAGAAGATGTAGTTGCAGAAAATATCGTCTCTGCGTCAAGAATTGATGCATTGATCTGCTAACAACTCTTTTTTATTTCCATTTTAAATCAAACAATTACAAGAAATCTTTACAATTCTGACAGTTATGTTATGCAAGAATTACATTTAAAAAGTTGGCATAATGTAATTTTCTATAATCTAAAAACATTTGTTCATATTCTTGTATTAGAGTTTGTCCAAAATCCAAGTAATTATATTTTTTTCCCACAGGAAATAGGTATTGTGCTATTAACCACTGAACTGATTTTTGCTTTGTACTTGGGAACAAATGAAACTCTGGTAAGATAATGTCTTTTGCTGATACTTGCTTTGGTGAGGTACGACAGATTCTACTGACCATTGCTCATAATTTAGAACAATCTGTGGCTGCTTTCTTACATTCTGGTATCTTATGGGTAATCGAATCTGGAACATGGCAATTATAACAATTTGGAGAATTACTAAAACCGTATTTATGACATCTACCTGCCGTTACAATTACTTGTTGGATCACTTTGTACTATATAGATAATGCCTTGTTCGTTAGATTTTTTTTGCACCCGAGACATTTTCGAAATATTTCAAGTACTTTTGTGCATTCCCAAATCCCTTTCGCTATTTAACAATAAGGTAATGTCATCCATATAACTACTGACTTGAATCGTTTTTCACATGACAGAAATGCCTTCATTTTTTTCTTGTAATGTTTTAAGTAAGGGAACCAGTGTTAATACTTATACTGTACTACTGAGTGGACTTCTTTTTAAAACACCTCGTTTCATTTGAAATTTTTTCGTAAGACACCAATTAAGTTTTAGTTTTAACTGAGTGTATCCGTATAAAATTTGTATCCATTTTATAAAGGTATCTCCGAAACCAAATGCCTTTAAAACACTGTACATATATTTATGACTAACTCTATCATAAACCTGTGAGAAATCCACTGATAAAATGCTTTGTTGGCTTGCTGGTTTTGTGTTGTAATAATTACATCACGTATAGTTTGTAATAAAGGATTAATTGTTCTTTGAGGATTACATGCATATTGTGTGTAACTTATTAGTTTATGCATGTAAGGAATTAGGCGGATGTTTATGCATCTGCTAATAATCTTAATATCGCTACTTAGAATTGTAATCGGGCGGTAGTCAGTAACCACTTTGGGTTTGGTTTTCGTTTTTGGTTTTTTGGAACAATAACCACTATTCCTGTTCGACTTGAGGACCCTAATTTCCCACTCTGTAATACATCATTGACCCATTGCGTGAAAACATCCCCAACGAGATTCAAAAGGTTTGGTAAAAGTCTGAGGGCAGGCCATCCTCTGCTGTTGATTTATTTCTGGCCACTTTAAAAACTGCATTTCTTACTTCGGTGTTCGTAAAGGGTTTACTAACTTCCGTTCGTTCTTCTTCAGTTAGTCTTTCTGTTACTTGGTTCGTAAAATCAGAATCGGATTCTAAGGGATTATGAGCTTCACCCATTAATTTTAAATAATATTGTAAAAAACTCTCTGAATTAATCTGGGATTAGTTGTAATCTCTCCTGTGTCATCTGTTATCTCTGTTATTAGGTGACTTTTAACTTGTCTATGCTCTTAATATAAATTTTCCTCTTCATCATTATCCACAGGTAACTTCTTGCTTTTAATTTTTACGATGATTCTCTTTTTTCGGTGTACAGAGAGTAATTTTGATTTCATCTCGTTAATGTAAGGCATATTTACATTACCTTGTAATGCTAGACTTTGTAAATCGTGTAACACAGTATAATAAAAATTATACATGTTGTTAAAATCTCTACTTTTTCCTCTACTATACATTTTACTAATATAACGAAATTTTGGTTTTACAATGAATTCCCACCATTCTGTTAGGGTCTTAATGGATGATCTACGTCTAACTAGCTCTAGCCAAGTGCCTTTTATTAGCTGTTCATAATTTTTATCCGCCAATACTGAACAATTTAGCGTCCAATATCCTCTTTCCATACATAATTTATTTTGTTCCAATTTTATTTTTAGAATTAAGGCACTATGATCAGTGAAGCAGACAGGAAACACACTTACACTATGTACATTTTCTTTATAGCCCTTCGCTATATAAAATCGGTCACGTGAATAACTTTGAGCTGTAAAATGTGTAAATCCTGGTTGGTCTCTATGTTTACAACTCCATGCATCTTGTAACTGTAAAAATTTTGTTAATTCATAGAGTGCCCGAGAAAAATTATAACCAGGTTGTTGATCTTGCCTATCTAGGACGGAATTGAAGTTATCTGCCACTAACGCATTTAATGTATGCGATGTTAATTCTGGACTTAGGATTGTAGAAAAAAATGTTCTCGTTCATGCTTATTGTGACTTCCTGAAGGCGCATATACATTGCATAAAAACAAAGGACCTAATTCCGCACTTATTAGTCTTCCTGATGGGTGGAGGGTAACATTATGTAAATCAAATCTTCGATGCACAGCTATTGCTGTGCCTTGATATGTACAAGTATAATTATTATGAATATTGTACCTTGCCAGAGATGAAAAATTGTCAATGCCCACCTCTTGTAGGCAATATCCGACTGTGTCAAAAAATCATTTAACGCCATTAGTTTATTCTGACTTTGTAATTTGTTAAGGTTAATCGTTGCTTATGTGAATATCTACATTATGGATGTAAGGATTTGATATAAGCAATGCATTTATAATTGTTAGTACTTTACGCTTTGCAATTGTTCCACTTTTGACGCTGGGCATAATCACTCATATCTCTTCGTCACTACCTGAATCAAGAACTGTACGCATTACTGTATCACTTGGTTTATCTCTCCCTGCCCCTATTACTTTTAAACTTTTTTCTTCCTTTCCTAAAAATGGGGTCGGTTGAATAGGGTTTTCACTCTTGGACTTAAGCTGTAATTCTACTGCTGTACTTACCACGTCATCCTTTTTTGTTTCTTCGGACGTAAGGTCATATGGTCTGTAGCATTTTTCCTCGCTTTCCTGGCGGATCGTGAGAGGTTTTGGGGGGGGGGGGGTAGGTTCTGGAAATTCTGCTTCTGCGAGCATCGAACTTGTAGGGATTTGGGAGTCTTGATTCGGGATTTTCAATAGAGTTAATGGAATTATAGATTCATTCCCACTTACACTTTCACTTGCACTTCCGTGCACACTTTCCATGTTACCATCACTTGCATTATCTTCTTGCTGATTTAACTGTGGGGGTTTGGGAATAGTAGTACTTGCCTTTGGTTCGTTGTCTTCAGTGACTACCATCTGCTCCTGTTGTTCCTTATGGTCATCTGGAGTGACCTGTCGATATGCCGGTACTGGTAAAATGGTTCTGGTATTCTGGTCTTGAACAGTTGATTCCGTATGATGGTGTGAAGAACTGGGGAGTGTATTTTCCACGGCTGCAGCATATCCTGTAGTACGTGTTGACCTTGCCACCCTATGCTGGCACTCATGCTGTAAGTGATCCTGTGCGCCACATCTAAAACAGAGTTTGGGTTGCCCTTAATACATAGTCCAATAACGCTCTTCATTTAACATAATATAAGAAGGCACCGTTTTTTGTAGAATAATACGGACTATCTTCCTGCCTGTTCTCACTGAAGAGGGGAGGGAGGTGGAATACACTTCATCCTGTACTGTTTGTACAATTCCGTATTTAGACATTTCAGTTGTTTTAGCACTTTCTGGTAATTCCATGGGAACTAGATGAATACGAACGATTGTAACAGGTTTGTCTGCTCTGTGTACTGGAATTTCATATTCTCCCGTGTCGTCTGAGAATACGAAAGTTCCCGTACTACGTGCTATTACTTTCTTGCAGAATTTCTCAGTACTTATTTAACAAACACTTGGTGTTTTACGAAGTCTACTTCAATACTCAAAACATCAGCAACGCGCATTTTCAGTACATCTTCAGCCATTCGTGAATGGCAAGCGAGGTCGGCCTTTGCTACACTCTTGCAAAATAAAATTGCAAAGTGTTTAACCCTTTAACCGGCATGTCTGAGAAATTACATACGTTCACTTAACTTCACTGCTACAGAGCTTCTCGCTATGCTGTTAATATATTCACCTGTCTGTACAAAGTGAATTCCGTGTGTTGATTATACTCTACTTGACGAATGTTCGGGGAGAGCTCGCTAGACACGTCTGCTCTCTACCTCGCCTCGTCGCGGAATGTGTATCCGCCACAGAGGTCGACAGTACTACCCTACAAGCTTTCGCTCCTGAAAGCAGGTAGAAGCAGCTGACCAATGTGAAATGTAGATCAAATTCTCCTCCTACATGTAATGTGCAAAGATACTTGTTTGTAACAAAGAAAACGAAGGTATTACGTATCGGCGAAAACATTTAATGGAGAATTGCACATGATGAAAACTTTTCATTTGAACCAAGAAGTGGAGAAAAATTGGATAATTCTTATAAATATTAAAATTACATTCATGTTTTTAGTGGCATAATCGCAGGTAAACTCAAAGATCTTACGTGGAAGATTTTATCTTGCTCTGACTCAACCAAAAGACATCTCGCACCCATCTAATACATTCTCAAATACATTTCAAAATGTTATTGAATATTTCATGTCGATAATTTGATCAATGCATCAATTCTTGACGCAGAGACGATGTTGTCTGTAACTACATCTTCTCTCTACATCTTCTCTCTACATCTTCTCTCCTCTCGTTTCCAGTCTCTTCTATTCTTCTCTTCTCCTTCTTCTCTCCCCTCCTCCTCTGTTTTTATTTCATATCGCCGTCACTCCATTTCTCGCCTGTTGCCTCCATCCCACTCTTCTCCACTCCTCTTATCTCCTATCCTGTCTTAGATTTCCGATTCCACTGCACTCTTCTCCTCTTCTTTTCGTTCTTCTCTTTCTCTCTTTTACTCAATTCTCCACTCCCCTATTCTCGTCTCCTCCTCTTCTCTCCAAACTCCTCTTCTTCTCTTCTCTCATCTCGATTTCCTTCCTCTCTTCTCCACTCTTTGCTACATTTTTCACATCTCTCCTCGCATCTTTTGCCATTCTCCTTATTACTTCTCTTATCCACTTCTGTCCTCAATTTTCTTCCCTCCATTGCTTCTCCTGTTCCCCTTTTGCTTTCTCTCTTCTCCTCTCTTTTGTCCCCTTCCGTTTCATCTCTCATATTTTCATTTGTGTTGACTCATCAGCAATGAAATATTAGAAAATCGATTTTTTTTTCTTTCAGAAAGTATTTCTCATTTGCAACAAATGGAATAATTATATTTTTTGTAGTTTTATTGTACAATAATACTTGGATTTCTTTCTTTAGTGTATTTTATAAATATCTATTGTGCATGTGGCAACCCTAAAATTTAGCCTAACTCTACTGGAAACCCAACAACGCCTTGGGTAAGTTAGGTTGCCTAGTTTAAAATGTCGATGTCCTAAGACTTTTGAAAGACACTGTACGAAGGGCCTTCAAAACGTTTTGCACAATCCACCGTAACATTTTTATTATTTACACTAGGGCAATGAAGTTCCATGTGAACATACCTTGGTCTTTTATGTATAAGTTGATTATACATATTTCGTTTCTGTACTTACCGGTGAGGCACAATTGACAATGAAGTAGACAGCCGCAACCGCCAACGGTCCGTGATAGAATTCCTTTACAACACCGGAGACGACTCGGCCACAACAATTCGAAGAGAGCTGCTTCCTGTGTATGGGGATGAAACACGTTTATTCCATGTGGAATAACCACCGACCCCCGTGGCAGAGTGCTTAGAACATTGTGCTACGACGTCAGGGGTTCCGGGTTCGAATCCTGGCCTCGGCATGGATGTTTGTGAGTGTCCATTCATCAATTTCATCATATCATCTCTCATCCCCATATTCGCAAATAAGCCAAAAGTGGCACAAAGAGTGAAGTAACATCAAGCAAATCAATCTTTCTCCATCAATCTATAGTGGATTAAGACAAGGGGCACTGTCCCTCCCTGGAAATGAAAGTCAACCTATGTATGTTTGACACGTATAATTTCATTTCAGTCACCGTATTGAGCGTTAATAATTATACGTTAGTGATAATCAAAAGTAAATCTGGGGTAAATCGTTGAAGGGAACTTCATGCTGATGCTTTTTTTGGGGGGGGGATCCTTGCTGGCCCCTTCCCCATTGACATTTTCCTGCGGACGCTCACGACTGTCTCGTGCAATTTTCAATAAAAGAAACATAATTTTCTCCTGATTCTCGTATGTATCTATATTTGGATATTTCATTTAATTTCATCTACTTTCTATTACACTTTGTCCCGGGAATCTCCGGAGCCAGCGAACGAAAGTAAGTCTCTGCGCAAGTTGTGACTCGAGAGTGCTCCACCAATGAACAAGATCGAGGGAACGATATTGCTCGTGTGGGATGGACTGCAGTTACCAGCCTTTGCAGCAGAGTGTATGCTTCGCTCTGTCTACTCGCTGTCACCTTTTCTCTACAGTTATGAGCGGTCTTGCTCCAGAGATTCCCGCAATAAACTTACACAGGGTTCGACAACTAAACCTGACTGTTTCTAATTACAAATAAAAACAAAACTCTTTCATGCAACGAAATCAATTTAATACATGTTGTACTAAATCTCAAAGCATTTTAGGAAAGTAACATGAGAGGTAGTTTCATGCAGTTGACAAGACAAGTTCATTTTCTGAATGACTCCTCAACACAGAGACCCGAACTCGTTGGGTGCTTGGAGGCACATAGTGCTTCCGATCCCACTTTAAACTGTAGGTTCAGTCCCGATTAGCCTTACTGTGCGCCTCCTTCAAGTTCCTTATCCACAGCAAAGTGGTATTCCGACTGGGAACATGCAGATTACGGTGAGTGTTCAAGTGCTACCACACATTCAATATGGATGTGTTTCAACCACAAAAACACGTTATTGTGCCGATCACTCTCCATGCTGACTGACATGCTTTGAGATAACGAACAGCTGAATGTCGTTACCTCAAGCAACAACTTACGTTCAGTGTTGGTTCAAAAACCGTCAGATTCAGTTGCCGCGCCTCACAGGTGTGGTATTCAAAAAATGAACTGTCCTTGTCAAGAAACTGCATGAATGCTGTGAGATGTAGAACAGCATGTATTAAATTGTTGCATGAAAGAGTGTCGTTTCTATTTGTACTTAAAGACCATCGGGATTAGTTGCCTGACCCTATGTATGTAAATCGCGGGATTTTAAACTATTATATATCCCACAGATAGGTAAAATGAAATTAGTGTCCCATTTTCGGGAGTCCTGGTTATATTAACTTTATTATGTTCACAATGTTCTCCTTATCCTAGACCCTGTCGGGGCCTGAACTAAAACAAAATATTCTATTCATATCTCTAACAGATATCTCGTCGCCTTGTTATAAAGGGGTCCGAGGTTCGATACCAAGTGGAGGCCCACATACCTAACCTACATATATTTTAGTACTACCAATTCCAACTCTTTTTCTCTCATCTGGGTCATTGGCGTGCGCACGGGGGGGGGGGCAGTTGTCCTCCTAATACTCCCACTTAGAAATTTAGTGTAGAGGAATCTTATCGGCGTTGTTAAAAAATATTATACTCTTTTAAAAAAATAAGTATTTCCAAGCCGACGAAAGTTCGAAGCAGCTACGAAGGGGAGAGGAAAGTGCATTATTTCCTATGTAATTGAACTCTCCAACTTCGTGCTCTATCAAATTTCTTGTTATTAACACTCTCGCACACACTTTATTCGTTCGTTGTGTTACTTCTGTGTGTTTGCAGAATAATTTACCCATGCATTGAAAATCGGTAGCGGCGATTGGTTGAGAAAAGTGTGGAGGGGCAAGGACAGTTTACTTTTTCTTTGTAGACAAAGCTTAGCATAGTGCGGGGATAAAAAGTGGCAAAAAAGTGTAGGGGCAACTTCCCTCCCCCGCCCCCCATCCTAATCACCGTCACTGTTGGGAATGAATGAATTAGATGTACATTTTTTTCAATCCCCATAAAATGTCTTCAGTCTCAGTTGAATGTCAATTTGTAGCACATTTTCTGCGGTTAGAAACTCGATCACTGCACGCTACTTCAGGCGCTTCACCAACATTGCATGGTTTATGCTGTGATTTTCCTCGCAATAGTTCAGCACACCCTGGCGATAGAAGTTTGAAACCTTCAATAGAGAAGCGGGAAAGTCTTATAAGTGCAATGTATGGTTGCTCAAAATCCAAAATGCGTTTACAAGGTAAAAAAGAAAATAAAAACATAGGAAACTTTACTTTTCGGCATGCCCTCGTATATATACTTTATTGTAGATCCATTTCAGGATTTTAATGTTGTTCATTGACATTCCAAATTACAGTTTGCATAATTTTAACACAAAATGTTAATAATAAATTAAATTAGGCATACCATATTTAATGCAAAATATTGAATTTCTTACGAGTTTTATATCTCTTAAACCAATTGAATTTCAAACTCAAAATTTTTACTGACGTTACTTATGATGGAGTACTGCATTGTGTACAAATTTCAGATTTTTAAACAACTGTCCACCAGAGATATTTAACCCTGAACGTGGATTCTTTTAACAAAGAGTACATGTTTATGTAGAAAAAAAGGATTAAAGTCTCAAGCTTCAAATAATTTTGGCACACAGTATTGGTACACAGGTACTTGCACAAAAAGATTCAAGTGTCAAACAAACTGCCTTCCCCCTAAAAAAAAAAAAAGTCAGAAAATGTCATTTTGAGCGATTAAAATACACAATTTTGACCTTAAAATGTATTATGAAGGAAGAATATTTAGAAAATTACACAGAAATGTAATTGTAGCCTATAATGTGCTTAACATCACAGATTTTGTCTCATTGTCGTAGGACTTACCAGAGCTGAGAAAAAAGTTGCCGCTGATTCTTGCGAATGGAGAAAATGACGCCCGCCATGATAAAAATAAATACCTGCCTTCTTCAAATCGGTGATAGTAAAAATAAAATATCAGTTGTTCTGAACTGTCAACATATGAGGTTCACACCACACAAAAAAGAAACTTTTTTAAAATGGTCAAGCAACCATGTTGTATGACTTCATATGGATTGACCTATAGCGAATAATAATAATTATTATTATTAAATATAAGTATTATTATTATATATTTATATATAGTGTTTTCGGGCGTTTCAATGTGACTGCCCCCCCAGCAATATTTGTCGCCCCCCACCCCCAGTCACTTTTCCCTGGCGCCGTCATAGACTCGTACTCATGCCGTCCCGCAGTCTGAGACTAAAGCACAGCGCCTTAGAACGCACGGCCACGGAGGAGGACTACAATAAAACAGAGAGATGAAATTAAGTTTTTCTTTCTCCGATTTACCTTTCATCTAGGTTTTTGTCCCCCTAATCAGAGGGTCGTCGGACGCGTATGATCTGGGCATTGATTGAATATCATTGGCAAATGTAGGGCACACCTGTGTACTCTGTGGAGCCAGTGTCTCCCCGATTCCGCAATTGTAGTGTCGTCGCCTTGTATTCAAGAGGTTCAGGGTTCGATACTTGGTGGAATCACGTAGTGGTTCGGATCCCACTTTAAACTGTAGGTCCAGTCCCGAATCCCGATTAGCCTTACTGTGCATAAAGTGGACTTAAAAACACAAACTCAATCAATCAATCAATCTCTGACGCGAGCATTGTTGCAAGTAACACCTCGTAATTTCGAAAAGTCATGCTGTTTCTTTCTTATGAATATGTCATAATTTATGCTCATAAATCGCCTGCATCGTCACCTGTCTTTGTCTTGGTACATTTACTGAGAGGAACGCCTAATAAGAAAAATATAGAGGGTTTGCAAACACTTATCCTGCCCACTTGTGGAATTTCTAGAACCAGAAAGGCATATTTTTAGCTTCCCGTGGGGGAACTTCAAGCAAAAAGCATCACTGCTTAGGTTGTTTTTACAAGGGTGTCAAAGAAAGAGGTGTTGGACAGGCCAAGTGGGTCCAGTAACACGAACGAGCGCTTCTGATAGCTACTGTCGTCACATAAAAATCCCTAGCGACGTCAGCGCTCATGCGCCACCAAGCGGCGAAAGAAAAATACACTAACATCAACCCAACGTCAAGCGTGGCTATCTTCTGCCCCAGTGTCTGTTACATCGGGAACAAACAAGCGAGGATCGGGACCCACTGGGCGCGCGCATTCAATGCTATCACACACTCTCTCTCTCTCTCCCGAACAAGCAAACTCCAACCCCTTCCCCTTCTCTCCAGATCTCCAAGCCTGGAAGCCTTTGGAGTGTATGCGTCGCGTTTGCTAGAGTCGGAAGTGAAATCCCATCTTCCAGCTGGGCGATAATTGCACCCTCGTTCCTTGATCGTTAGGTAATTGTCGAAAGGAAAGGTGTAGGTTTCAAGAAACGGTCCATAGAGGGCGATACTGTAGTAAGGGTTATCCGAGAGGTGCTATAAGGGTAAGTAATCATTCGTTTTATGAATGTTTAATTCCTTTAATGTCTCAAAAATAATCTGTATATGTCATTGTTCTTTTGTACCTCATTTTGATTGTTGTGTTTATTGAAATTTGTGTCATGTAGCATTTCCCGCATGCAGTTTAAAAATATACTGTTATAAATATGTGCGGTCCCGTCTAAGTGCTGGCTTGCGTCAGGCTCTGACGCTACAAAGCTGGAGGCCCCAGGTTTGAACCAGGCCGTGGTCGAGCTTGCACGCTACGAAAGCTCGAGGCCCCAGGTTTGAGTCAGGCCGTGTCGGAGTGGTCAAGCTTGCCCGCTACAAAGCTGGAGGCCCCAGGTTTGAACCATGCCGTGGCGAAGTGGTCAAGCTTGCACGCTACAAACCTGGACGCCCTAGGTTTGAACCAAGTCGTGGCGGACTGGTTAAGCTCGCACCCTACGAAGCTGGAGGCCCCAGGTTTGAACCAGGCCGTGGCGGAGTGGTCAAGCTCGCACCCTACGAAGGTGGAGGTCGCAGTTTCGAATCCAGGCTAATGTATACGGATTCATTCTGATTGACGGGATAGGCGACATCCGTGGTGGAGTGGTTAGCACAGAATGGTACGACACCAGGCGTCCCGGGTTCGAATTTCGGCTTAGGCATGGATGTTCTTTGTAAATGTTCCCTTCATCGACTTCTTCATATCGCTGATTCTCATCGTCGCGATTAACTAAAAGTGGAAGGAGACTTAATCCCGTTGATGATTGATTCATTTATTTTAACTCAACAAACCATCTTATGTAACATCAATAACTCAGGAACCGATGAAAATACAACGATAAAATTTAGTGAATTCCTAGTTCATACCAGTTTAAAGTGACTAAATATCCCTTTTTATCTGTTCATTTGTTTATGGAAAACCAAACAAGCAAAAGAACCGATATGTTTTTATGTTCCTATACCACGGAGACTATTCGAGCTATGAAAATGAAAATTGATGCGTTATGTGTGTGTGTGTGTGTGTGTGTGTGTGATGGTGTGTGTGTGTGTGTGTGTGTGTATATATATATATATATATATATATATATATATATATATATATATATAAGTATCTGAGTTTGACTATGTCAATGAAATAATTGAAAGTCATCAATTGATAATAATATGAGTTACCATTGAGTTTTTTAACTTTAGACCACTTTATGCATAAATAGGCTAATCGGGACTAGACTTACAGTTTAAAGTGGGATCCAAATCTCTCTACAATGTGTCTTAACCGGACATCGAACCCAGATCCCCTTTAAAGACTATAAATGCCAACGTTATTCGCGCAATTAATTTTGGAACTTTCCATTTTCTTATTTGTATTGTGTGACAAGCACAGTAAATGCAGTCCCTCTTGTTATTTCTTGTAGGTAATTCCCGGGGTTTCCTACTTCGTATGTCATAGCTGTTACTTTAGTTACTCTAGTATCCGACATTTTTTCATATCCAAAAACGTTGTCTAAACATAAATTTCAATACATCGGCATAATGTAATTTCGTGTCAAGCTCTTTGTCCGATTTCGTTCTAGTAGAATAGAGGGCTTGCGTTTTGTGTCATTTATGCTCAGTTAGAAGCTCAATAAATGAACTAAAATTTTCTACATTATGGCAGTTATCGTGGTTCACAAAAGTTCATGAAAGCTCTGAAACCTTTCCAGATCTCACTTCTAGCCAGAAGATGAGAGAGACATAAGCTCTGGAAAGGGCGGAAACCTTTCCAGAACTCACTTCTACCCTGAATATGAAGTTGACGTTAGGTCTCAAAAGATCGGAAACCTTTCCAGAACATACCTGGTTGATAGCCCGAAAGAACATATTCAACAAAAGCCCTTTCTGGGCACAGTGTTGCTTTGTGGCCTTTTTGTGTACGAAGGAGGGGATAGGTGGGCAAATTTGAGCACACTGTTCAAGTAAAACCTTTTCTGCATTGAGTTGGCAACACTGGGCCGGTGAGCAAGCCGCCTTTGCTGTTGTGTACAGCTAGCTCAAGCTTTTATTAATAAAGATAAGTAGAGCTCCCTCTTTTGTATTCATTGAATCAGTACATCGTTTCCTGGAAAACTTCTCATAATCGAAAGATGGCCGAAGCGACAACAGCTCCTTTCTTAGGATTTAATCTCCACGTCGCATCCACAGAAGAATCTTTCAAGCTGCTCATCTGTCCGTTTTCCACACACGCTGGGATAAAATAAACACAGCTGTCAATCCGGAGAGCAAGTCCGAGACGGGCCGAGGAAAGAGCTTCTGTTCTGCTCTTGGTCCCTGTTGCGGTGAGCTCCATGGTGGGAAGTGTCGAGTAGAACTCTTGCTTAACAAATGTTAAGTGTTGGTGATTATAGCGTTATAGATATGCTACACTGAATCCTCGATAATGTATTGTTTAAAAAAGTTGTGTATTTTTAATAATGTGGTTACGTGGCGGAGTGGTTAGCACAAAACCCTACGACTCGAGGGTTCATGGGTTCGAATCGTGGACTCTGTATGGGTGTACTTTGCGAGTTTCCCTACACGCGTTTCATCATATCATCACTCATCCTCATCTTCGCGATTGAGCCTCTCCAATGGTAACGGTCACGTCATCACCTTTCAATCAAGGTGTACCGGGGTTTGACACCCACTGGAGGCACATAGCGGTTTGGATCACACTTTAAACTCTATGGCCAGTCCCGGTTAGCTTTTCTGTCCATAAAATTGACTTGTAAAGCTCAAAACTGATCTTCGCGATTAGACAAAAGTGGCAGAAAATCGAAGTAAAATAAACCAAACCAATCGATAATCAATCATTATGAAAATATGAAGTTCAGACATTTTGAGTCCATAATGTAAGTTGTGCAGTAAAATGTTTCCTTACTGTGAATCTTCGTGATGTGAGGAATATTTATTTTCGTGTTATTGATTACGCCAAAATTAAACAACATGTACGGTTATAATTAACCTTTGACTACTTACATGACACAGGGTTGTTGGTTGCAGTGCAGACGCAAAAGAGCCAATAATGCTTTATAAGTTATCCGTCCCCCTTGATGCTATACTGTTCTGTTCTGACGCGGTGAGCTCGCTGGTGAGAAGTGTTCAGTAGGAGTCTTGCCTCCTTAGATTGCTGATGCTGCGAAACCTGAGGTTTCTTGGGTAGATAAGCGGTAACACCTTCTTGCTGCGAGAAGGGTGAAGAAAGGTGAGATTAGAAAAGTGGAAACTACTTGTATTACTGGCAACACAATCAGGCTATCTCATTGTGAATAAAAGAAGTGGTTGTGGGTGGAATCAAGCAACGAGGTCGGCCGATATGATGTTAAACTGCCTATCTGTTGGTGACTAATTGGGAGACGTGCCTTAGATTGGGTTAGTATAGATGTCAATTCTTGTCCATGTCCTGCTCGCGGATCCCTCCTACATTCCAGATATGGGAAGTTCAAGTCCTCGTGTAGCTGCATCATGAGAATTGTGCATTCAGGTCCACTCACAACTCTTAAGGTCCGGTTGTGAACAATCTGTAGCTTGTAGAGAAAACATATTTTGCGGTGAAGCTTTGTAGCGCAAACGGGGAGTGAGTAGGTAATTTTTCGTACACTCTTCTCAGGGTATCTCTGGAGCAAGTGAACGAAACAAGTTCTGTGCGCAAGTAGGACTCGAGAGGGCTCGCACAGTGAACGCATGAGGGGGGAAGTGAATGAATGCAGCTACTAGCAGTTTCCAGTACCGCGCATTGCTTTGCCCACTCACTTTCTCCCCTTATCTAAAGTTATGCGCAGCCTTGCTCCACAGATTCCCGACGTAAAAGATTTTGCTAGAAACTTTGGAGCATGTATCGCCGAAAACAGAAAGTGTTTAATACTATAAAAGTAGAAAGTGAATCACAAGACTGGAAGAAAACTTTCATTAGCTGAATAGTTCATACACTCATTGATTACGTCACCGAAGGTTAGATGACAGGCAAGAAAATGCGCACCAACTCTGACTTTCATTCCTTCCAGCACCTACTTACATTACCGACAGCGTTCCATCAAGGTTTTCTGCAACTGTGCTGCCCTCGTGTATGTTTTGCAAGTAACTTTTGTAGTTGTTGTTTATGAAGTGAATCGTTTACAAAAAGAATAAACTCCCAAGTAGTGCTGAATTTTCCAAAATATTTTAGAAAATAGGGGTTTCTTTTAGCGTGTAGGGTTGCACAACTGAAGATTGCTGCTGGGGATGGAGGGGTCTACAGCCTGATAGTTACGCTGCTGAGCGTAAATGTACTGTATTGCTCATGTAGTTTTACTATTGCTGCGTATGTTCTGTACTGATCACCTACCGTCAACAGTAGGTTATATTCTTGTCAACTTCCACGTCCTGGACTTCATTTTGCAGACTAACGAGGCTCTGGCGTCTGAACTCTCAGCCAGTATAGTCCTATGTGAAGCTCGTGTTCTTTCGTCCTAATTTTGTAATTGCGCCTTCATCCATCTTATTTTATCACCATTCATCCTCATCTTCGCGATTAGCCAAAATCAGCAGAAAAGCGAAACAAGATAAACTAAATGAATAAATCAATCTTAACGTAGCATGTTTACTTTGGGAAAGAGCGTTGAGTGTTAATCTGTGACTATGACCATTACCACAGCATATAGCATTTATCAATGCAAAAGAACAAGAACATCTACAGAAAACAACAGATGGCAGGGTAAAGCCTATGTAGTAATTGTAAAAAGTACATCAAGAGTTATACAGAAATTGTAGTACACCTGCGCTACAAAGCTTCATCGGAAAACTTTTTTCTCGCAAGAATCTCAAAAAATGTAATTTATTTTTTAAAAATTGAACTTCTTTGAACGAAGTTCAAATATCCCGAGAATTGATTATTACTACATTGCTATAAAAGAAGACCCTCAGTAGCATCTCTTTGCAGCACACCTGCTGCCACCTTTGAACCTTATAATTCTATCTAAGTAATACCTCGCCTAGCCAAGTTAAAATCCCATTACCAAGTCAATCCTTACACTTGCGACAGTGGCAAGTGACATTTACCCGACTCACGAGTAACCAGCCATGACAAAAGACAAATACGATTCACAACTACACGAAGGCAAAGTCTCACGACTGGAACTTCAAACCATAGAAACCGACATGACCCAGGATGTGAGGATAGTTACAAGAAGTTCAGAATCGAAGTTGTTCAAACTCTCCACGAAGGTGACATTGTTTTGTGGCTTTTAATCTTTCTCTCAACAAGCTGGAAGCTTCTACCGTGAATAAAACAACTAAGCCAAGCGTCAGGTTAACCTTGCAGCAGGTTTTCGCATATGTAGATCCAAACGTGCGCGCAAGAATATAGTTCCACTGAGACGGGTTCTATTCCGACACAACTGCATACTTGCAAGAAAACAGTTATTTAATTTGTAAAATACAGACAAAATAATACATCCATTAGCAGGTGTGGACTTGATCGGTTGCAATCACTGTGCAGACGAACTTGGATCCGCAGATTCGCCAACTGGAGTTTGTATTGAGCTGAGGAATCCCTGAAGCCCAAGTGCGAGTCGAGGAAGACTGAATACGTTGCAGAGCGTGTGGAATCCGTGACACCAGTGTTGCACATCCCACTATTTTAACCCTATGTTTATTGTGATTAATAATCGTGCTATACATCGGCGAGAATGGCTGAATCAAGCAAGGTCTCCTGTTCAGCGAGTGTTATTGTGGACTTCATCCGAAGGGAAAAGCTCTTCAAATCAAGCAAGTTGTTTAAAATGCATAATCCTCCTTACGGAAACAAGATCAAAGTAAAACAGGGCGTGAGGTGATTTGCCGTCAATGGGCGCACGAACTGTATCCCGGGTGTTGAATGATTTGCGGTTTGAGTTTAGGAAGAGGAAACGATTGTTTGTTGTTTGACTACAAAAGAATGTCCCCGGTATTAAAAGATATCCCCGTGAGAAGAAACATGTTTATTATTTGGACCAGACGTGCTTTAACTCTGGGAGGGGCGTGGGCGTTATATTGATTTTTTTAAATATATATATATCACCATGCAAAACCACCGCCAGGGCTGAAGAAACCGACGAGAAAGGGAGAGGGGAAGGGGGAGGCTTATTGTTTCACCCACTGACGGCAAAGACGTCTTTGTTGAAGGCGCATATATTTACTGTTCCGTGCAAGGAAAGGGATGGATGATTAGCAAGAAATGGACAGACCAAGATTTGAATCCTGGTTTAGTGAAGTGATTCATAAATTGTAACCAGAATAATAGCAGCAGACAATGCACCTGATTGTATATATCCACAATAACAAATCATACTTTTTTTTTTTTTGCTGGTATAACTTGAAGTGCGTGTGTCTTACAGTAAAAAAGGTTTTCATAAACGTATTTTTTTATAAACCAAAAACAATAATTTGTCATTAAATTCAAGAGGGCCTGTCGTTGTTTTCTTATATCTTTGTTTATTTTAATTTTTGCGTGCTCGAAAGATACACACATGCTCATGGGCGTCCGGAAGGGGGGGGCAAGGGGTCAGTTTCCTCCCTGGAAAATGAAAGTCAACCAAAAATTATGTATTTCACACATATAATTTCATTTTAGCCACAATAATATGTGTTAATTATTGCATTAACACAATAAATTCAAATTTAAGCAATGTTATTAGTAGAGCTAGGAATTTTAGGTGCTGCACCTTATATTTTTTTGTGTTAAAATGGGTAAAAAAGTGACATATCCCCAAAATAAGCATGTATTGAACTCTGCTCATGGTGTTTCGGTTGCACCTTTTTGCACCTTTTTCACAATCTCAGAACCTTTTCCACCTTTTTCACAATCTCAGAACCTTTTGCACCTTTTCACCCTTTTTGCATCTTTATCATTTTTTTAAAATACAACTCGCAAGCTGTTTAACCCCACCCACATTCGAGGCACGCGATTCTTGTTTACCGCACAACAATGAATCGGCTTTCTTTAGTTCTTGGACGTTAATGTAGTAAGCGCGCGGACTTTAAACAGTGTCAACAATGGCGCGTTACAATTGCTAGAAGTTGTGCTCTTTTTGTCCTATGCTGTATTGTTTACGAATTGTTGTAGGAAAACTGTTTTGTTTTTGTTTCCTTCTCCCGTCTCAGCTAGCAAGGTAACTGCAGTCTGTGATCGACTGATCGATGCATCGGATTTGCCTGTTCACCATGCCAAAACATACAGTAAATATTGGGAAACTGCAGGACATTGTTAAACAGTTTAGCGGTGACGGCATTCAGAGTGATGGATCTGTTCTGAGGTGTGATGTGTGTGATATTTCTATTGCTGTAGATGACAAACACCAACGCACTCGGGTTGTGCAGCATCTACAAAGTGGGAAGCATGTCAGGAATAAAGAACTACGAGATGGTAAAGGTGGGAAGCGACACCAATTCATTGGTGAGGCGCTTGCATCTTCGAGTTCCAGAAATACAAATGAATTTTTCAGTGAGACAGCAAGGACATTTATAGCGTGTGGAATACCTCTTTCGAAACTTAACGATCTGACATGAAATCATATTTGCAAAAATATACTGGGAAGTCAGTTCCAGATGAGAGCACCTTAAGGAAATCTTACCTTCAACCTCTTTATGAATCTAAAATCTCGCAGATCAGGCAAGTAGTAGCTGACCATCCAGTCTATTTCATACTAGATGAAACCACAGATAGGCAAAACAGGTAAGTTTTGAACATTTTAGTAGCACCTCTCAATGGACATCAAGTGAAACCCATGCTTTTAAAAACTTATTTTCTCTGCAAAACAGATAATGCAAGTGTAATGCAAAGTTTCAATGATGCATGTTTTGTATTGTGGCCGGAGGTCGTAAAATATGACAGTGTGTGGTTAGTTCTTCATCCAAGCATCTTACATGTTTGCTGCATTTTCTAATCTGAAGAATATGTATCCTAACTTGAAACATGTGACCTTCATTGTTCATGCTTTGCATAGAGTTTGTGAAGCTCTTAAAGATGAATATACATATGTGAACGAATTTGTTTCTAGCATTAAGAAAATACTGAAAAAGGCTCTTTCTAGAATACAGAAGTACGTAGAAATTACGAAACTTCCACTACCACCCTCTCCCATCCTCACTAGATGGGGTACATGGTTAAAAGCTACAGTGTTTATTTGCAGTCATTTCCATACAATATCGAAATTTTTAGATGCTTTGCCTAGTGATTCCTCAGCTGTAGAAAAAGCCAAAAACTTGCACTTAAACAGGAATTGCAAGATGAACTCTATATTGTACATGGCTTCTCTTTCCTTACTACTGCAATCACAAAACTGGAGGAGCAGTGTCCTGAAAAGAAAGCACAGTGGGCTGTTTTGATGGATGTGCAACGAGAGCTGCAAGGGGTCGGGAAAGAGAAGTTAGAACAAAGTTTAGCCAAAAACCCTGATGTTCAAGAAGTCGCAACCAACAAGGATGTGGATTACCGGTTGAAAACAAAATACGCACCACTTGTATCTGCTTAGTGACCGCAGATGTAGCTTCACTCAGAAGAACATACAAATTTTGAATGTAATCTATTTTAACAATTTTCTAGATGACTAATTCTAAGCAAGTAAGAAGAATCATGTTTTCCTTTATGTCGCTTTCTAATGTATCAGATAATTTTCTTTGCTTAGTTATATTAAACGATTTAAAACCAGAGAATACTCTGTGTGTTTATCCAGACAAGTTGAATCATATATGTATGCACTGCTCACAATAAATTTTACATCTGAAAATTAGCACCTGTTTTAGCACCTTTTTTGTACAAAAATTGGCACCTTTTTTGCACCTTTATTGGCAAATTTTTGCACCTAAAATTCCTAGCTCTAGTTATTAGGGAACTACACTCTTTTGGGGGAAATGTGACTTGTTTGCCCCCATGGGAAAAATACTCTCATGTTTCGAAGATATTTCGCATTTATATTAAGTAATGACACATTTTTAAAAATAATTTATGCGCCGAAAGTACTTCTAAAATGTTATGTTTCAGGAGACAAAAAGAAACACAAATATATTCCGCTTGACATGCATGCGGGTTTTGATGTGTTGTGCGGTTGGCAATACTGTGGATTTTCTCAGTGTCTGCGATGTAAGCAGCTCGGCGGTTGAGGCAAGACTGGCACGGAAGATTCTGTGCTCAGTTCCCGCGCGGATTGATACATAAAACCTGCTGCAAGGTTAACCTGACGCTTGGCTTAGGAAACAGATCTTCCAGTGCTCTATTGTATTGAAAGGGCTACTAGCGCTCCTTCCTTTGGTGCGAGCTGTCCCAGGTTCGAGTCCAAACACTATCCTTCCACGATCCTGTACCTTGAAGACAGGGACGGCGACAGGGGTGGGCACGGGTGGGCAAGCGCCCACCCAAAAATTCCTGTGCCCACCCAATCAAATTCAATAAGTACATATACTTGGGGATATATGAATGATTCAATAAATGAGTGTATTCTGGTGTTCATAACATGTATATTTTTCTTGAGAATATTATGTATGCTGAAATCTTCACATATTATCAACCCATAAAAAGCCAATTTTGTCATTAGAAGGTGAAAGTATTTACTAGAGATATTGAAACAAAAACTGTGATCAAACTAATACTTCCATGATTAAAAGCAGCTAGTATGCTTAGGAGGGTGAAAATTATGCAGGGTATGATCAAGATTAGATCAGAATTTAGGGTGAATTTGAGGACTGCAGCTCCGGGCCTCCACATACGTATATAAATCCCGGCCTGGGTATGGTTAAAATAATCTCCAAATAACCAAATAAAAACATCATCTTAGCGTTACTTCCTCAAGAACACAATAAATTATTTCGACTTTTTAATTATTATTAGAATAATTTAATCAAGAAGACTTAGATGGGCAGGCCATGTGACGTGAATGACAGAGGTAAGAATAGTTTACAGGATTCTTGTTGGGAAACCTGATGGTAAGAGACCAGTAGGAAGGCCAAGACGAGGATGGAGGGATAACGTTGAGATGGACCTGAAAGAAATCGGCAAGGTTGGGAAAGATTAGATTGATGTTGCCCCGGATAGGGACATATGGAAGGTTTGTGTTGCTGCAACCATAAACCTTCGGGTTTAAGTATGCTAGAGAGTATAATAAAAAAGTAATGTAAAGTGCTCCCCTGTGCTTTGCACCACACCATGAAGGCGTATAGGGGGTGTGGAGTTAGATCCCCATACTTTCTTGATCTCGGCCGAAGCTGGAGGTGATGTGAGTATAATATAGTTTTAATTAGCTCTGCACTGAAATTCCAGAAGTGTCCTTTTTTATTTTTATATACCTGTCATCTTCAAATATCAATATGGTATGCGAAATATCAACTTTATATTCGTTCTACTAATAAGTAGGAATCACAATAATCACTACAATACCGAAGTAAATAATTTCTTATAAACCAGTTATGTATGGAAAAATCTACAGAATTATTCAATTGCTAATGAGTGGCTTATCCTATTTAGAAATCCTCGTTCCACACATAAATTTTGCCACATGAATCAGCCGAAAATGTCAACAGAATCTGTATATGCAGCTGAAGTAAAGAAAAAAAAAGTTATGTTACAAAGCATCCAGAAGACGATTTTGTTAAGTTTGTTTTTAAGCCCACTTTTATGCTCAGATAGGCTAATCGGGACTAAACCTACAGTTTAACGTGTAGTCCGAACCAGTGTGCATTTTGCTTCCACCAGAGGGGGGGGGGAGTCGAAAACAGGACCTCTTCATTATAATGCGACATTGTTATGCCATTGGAGAAAAAATATACAGAAAGAACTCGCAACCAATGTGTCATTTTACCTCCACAGAAGATGCGTCCATTTTAAGAGGGTGTATTGCATGAGACAAGTATTTGCGACTTTCGAAAAACAATGCCATTGTTCACATAATTAGCTGCCTTGATCCACTAATGAAACGCTATGCAATTGAAACTACCACCTCAACTTTCTAAGAGCTATGAACTAATGAAACTCCATTGATTTCTTTCATTTTAAGTCATTTTTCTGCTAATTTTAATAATAACGACGGTAAGGTTCAATGTTGATTAGATGAAAGTAACGAAGGGTCGAAAACAAACACATGCTGACACTCAAAATACAAACCCTCATAAATTTTTACTTTGACAGTGGTTCCAGGCGCCAGGGTCTCATTGCCCTGAAAAAATAAAGTTTGTAGGGTATGCTGCATAGGATAGAGGTTGACATTGTAGTGTGTTCGAAATGGTCATGCCATACAACCCAAGACATCTATGAAAAACATATGAATTATTAGTGGTACGATGATCAACTTCGATTAATTCCTTGTGTCCTAAATCATTTTGTTACCTCAAAAAATATGTTCATGTAACCATACGTGTATTGTTTCTCCCGCATTAGTAACATGAGAGTTCAGAAAACGAATAGCAACTTAGCTAATAATCTCTTCAATTCTGAACAGATTTTTCAATCTTACTTGTTTATTACTTATGACTGATATTTTGTCAAAATAGCCTTTCATTAGCCTAGGAATACTTAATGGACAATGAACAAATAATTTGTTTTCCGTGTGTGTTTTAAATCGTTCCTAACAAGACGTTCATTTCAATCCAAACATTCAGTGGCGGTGATTAGGAGGACTGGGAAGTGGGGGATGCAGTTCACTGGCCAAATTTTGCCACTTTTTGCCCCCACACTATGGCCTCTTTATGCTAAGCCTTTTCTACCAAGAAAAAGTATTTTGTCCTTGCCCCTCAAATGTTGGTGCCCAATCGCCGCTACTACAAACATTCAGATAGATTTCTCAGTTGTACAAATCTTGTAAGCTAAGAAAAGTAACCCCCAAGCAGTAAGAAAACTCTTTCAGTCAAAAACTCATACGATGAAAATACTATGCTCAGGAACATGCATTTAAATTACGAGAAACTTCACGGTTGTCTACCATCGCACTTTCTATCATTGTCGTCGAATACATAAAATCAAGTATGTGCCTTGTATTTGCAACACAAGCTTAAACCTAATTCACAGTTATTTCACTGTATTAACATGCATGAAAGAATGTGATTAGAATGTATGGCTCGGGTATGGCTGCGCATGGGTAAACACTTCGTTGAAATAATTGTGTCCATCAGAGACAAAGCGAAAGGAAATGGAACAAGATGCGACAATAGAATAGAAAAGAATGAAGAGGAAAACAAGAAAAGGAAAGGGAAAAGAAGTAAGAGGAAAATCGGGAGTGTAAGAGAGAGGGGATACATATACGTCTTATATGCACATATACGTACATATATGGTCTTACATTTATACTGCCCACCCTAATCTATCAATATGGAGCTTCTGCCCACCCGGTCGAAAATTTCTGGCGCCGCCCCTGCTTGAAGACAACTGGGGAGCCGCTAGCATGGAAGAAATAGTGAGCTCCAGTCTCGAGTACTTGTTTTCAGTTAACTTTATGGAGGATAGGCTAATCGGGACTGGACCTACAGTTTAATGTGAGATTCGAACCACTAACCACTCCACTGAGTACAAGATGACGACGTGCAGGGTGGGGAAATCAGTGGTAGCGTCGTCTCCTTGTAATCAAGGGGTTCAATTCTCAGTGCAGACACATAGTACTTAGGATACTACTTTAAAACTGTAGGTCCAGCCCCAATTAGCCTATCTGTGCCAGGGTTGTTAAAAGACCAGCAACCTATAAACTTCTAAATAGTTCTATTGGGTTCTGCACCATGATCCGGACCTTTTCTCTTGCACAATTTAAATTCGGTCCAATATGCGTATTGTTTCATTAAAACAAAAGGTGTCTGGACCGTATTTAAATTCATCCCAAGAAAAGGTGCCTGGACCGTATTTAATGATCCGGAGAAAAGGTTCCTGGACCGTATTTATATTGATCCGGAATATAAAGGTTCCTGGACCGTATTTAAATGGATCCGGAAAAAAATGTTCCTGGACCGTATTTAAATTGATCTTGAGAAAAGGTTCCTGGACCTTATTTTAATTTATCCGGAAAAATGGTTCCTGGACCGTATTTAAATGGTTTAAATGCTGGACCGAATTGAAAAACTTTGCAGATAAGAAGGTTTCTTTACCGTCCAGAATTCATTTACGCTTGCTGACTTTCACTCCTGGACCGGAATTGAATATACGTATTTAAAATTCCTAGACCTTTAACAACCCTGATCTGTGCATACAAGTGAACTTAAAAACTCAAAAAGTCATAGAAAACGACGAAGTTTTCACTGCGCCTTTGGTCTCGAAAGAGAACAGCGGCGAAAAGGCACGATACTCGGACCGCTTGACACGCCTTGGTCCTCAAAGGTATGTGGAGTCACTGGGTTGTGTTACAGCTTCACGTTCAGCTTGCTGAAAATCCAAGTGCATGAAAGGCACGTTAATTTTAAAGCGCTCAGAAATAGCTGCTCTGCATGGTGATGCATTCGGTAGAAATGGAATTTCCATCCGCAAAAATGAGAATTTCCACCATTCTCCCTGACCTATAGTTTATCGAGACAAATTGCTAGTTTTTTTTTTCTTCCTTACTAATTTATAGGCCATCAAAAATTTTGGTATAATTTGAGGGTACCAATTTTCCTTTATGCCACAATTATATGGGTGTGTAATGATATACTGTTCAATAGTCAACTCCAGTAGCGCTAAGGACACATCAGGCTAGAAGCATTGTGCACTCTACATAATTCATTCGTATTATATGGGTTTGAGTTGTTGTTCTAAGTCCACTTTATGCACAGTAAGGCTAATCGGGACTGAACCTACAGTTTAAAGTGGGATCCGAACCACTTGTGCCTCCACCGGGTATCGAACCCGGGACCCCTTGATTACAAGGCAATGACGCTACCACTGCGCCATGGTATATGAAAATTCTGAGGTTAAAACCAAGAAGCTTAGACAAATTAAAGATAAACTTTTACAATGTTTGCAGCACTTTTTTCTTCTTCACTTTTTCTTCTTGTATATCATCGTCATTCTGTTTTCTTTACTTGTATCATCTTTCTAGTTTTAGTTTTCTTTCAAAAGTCTTAAGGTCATTTTCTTCTTGCTTATTACCACTTTTCCTCAATGTTACTTTCTATGTGTTTTTTATCCTTTTGCCTCATTTCCTTCTCTCTCTCTCTCTCTCTCTCTCTCTCTCTCTCTCTCTCTCTCTCTCTCTCTCTCTGTCTCTCTCTCTCTCTCTGTCTCCCTCTCTCTTCTTCCTCCTTCACTTCTTTTTCCTATCTTTGCCGTCCCTTTGTCTATTCGCTCTCTCGTTCTATCTCTCTATTTCGCCCACATTATTTTTCTTCTTTGTCTACAGCTTACTTATTTCTCTCACACACTTCATTTTTGTCTCCCTATTGCTTCTTTTATTCTTTCTCTCTCTATTTCTCTCTCACACTTCTTTTATTTCTTGTCTCCCTATCGCTTCTTTTCTCTCTCTCTCTCTCTATTTCTCTCACACACTTCTTTCATTTCTTGCCTCCCTATCGCCTCTTTTATTTTCTCTCTCTCTATTTCTCTCACACACTTCTTTCATTTCTTGCCTCCTTATCTCTTCTATTATTGCTCTCTCTCTCTCTCTCTCTCTGATATTTTAATATCAGACCTTCCCAACGTTGTCGCCTTGTCAAACAACTTTAGTATCCTGACGTCAGCAACGATTTCAGACACGTCTGTTTCATTCTGAGGTGCAACTATAAAAAAGGTTGTAACAATGATGATGCATTTATTTTCATTCCCTCTCATTCCTTTGGGGTAAAAATTTCAGGAGACGACCTTGGTCTCTTAAATTAGTACAAGCATCGAATACACCTTGCAAGAAACGAGAAACAGGCCCTCGGACGGGGATGCTGAGCACGAGATTAATTGAGGGTCATGTGATGGAAGCGGCCATTACGGAAGGTTAATTAAGGCGCGAAAGAACATTAAGCTTGTGCGTGGCTGTCCATGCAAATGGCTGCAGCCGATTAAAGAGGAGTGCTGAGCTGCGTCGGGGCGGAAATTAAGATAGGTGGCGCGGTTAAGGCCACTTGATTTACAAATTGCAATCTTTTGCAAACAGAGTGAACAGGAGGAGGGGGGAGTGGGTATTCAAGGACAGTACGTGTCGCTTAACTGGCAATGAAAGAATTAGATCAAGGGTAAGAAACTGGGATTGTGAATTCAAATCCCCCCTCCCACACACACACACACACACACACACACCAAAGTACTGTCTTCAAAACAACAACGAAACATGTTTCTCTTGCTATTAATTTTGTAACACACACGTACAAATATTTCTTTTTTTTCGTCTCACTCCCACTCTTTCATTTATTTATTCTCATTTTCACATACGTACTTCTTCTCTTTCTTGTCTATCGCTTCTTTCAGTTCTGTTTATTTCTCTCATACAGGTACCTATCGCTTCTTTTGTTTCTCTATTTCCTTCACTCCATTCTTTTATTTTTTGTGTCCCTATCGTTTCTTTGATTTCTCTGTCACACCATGTTTTATTTATTTCTATTTCTTCCACACCCTTCTCTTATTTCTTGTGTCCCTTTCGCTTTTTCATTTCTTTCACACCATCTCTCATATCTTTCTATTTCTTTCCCACCGTTCTTTTTTTTCTAGTGTCCCTATCGCTTAGTTATATCTCTCTCTATTTCTTTCACGCCATCTTTTAATTCTTTCACACCCTCCTTTTATTTCTTGCGACCCTATCTCTTTCTTATTTCTCTCTGCATTTTTTCACACCCTACTTTTATTTCTTGTGTCCCTATCGCTTCTATTACTTCTATTTCTCTCTGTCTCTCCAACATTTCAATATATTTATACTTGACTTCATGCGTTGTTTGGGTGACAATAGCTGGCAATGAAAAGCTTATTGATATGAGTTACGAACACATAATAATCCATTGTGAGACACATCAATCAGGAACTATCGTGAGCTTACAGGAAAATCGGAACGCACTCAATGCAATAAAATTGGGACACATAGATCCTGAAATGGATTGTAATAGCATATTTTCAATAACAAGTTGTGCCACAGCCGTAGAGTTATGCAACACACACAACGCCATGCGGGGAAGCGAGTATTCCTGGATCTATGTGTCCCATTGTTTATTGCTGGTGACTGTACATGCCTGAATTGGACTTCGGCTACTTAGGGTTCTATTTTTAATTTTCTGAACAGTAAAACCTCGATAATCCGGACTAATGGGGGGATAAGTTGACTTGTTTAACGAAAGCCCGAATTAACTGAACTAACCTAAAAGAACAGTAGAAAGTGCATTAAAACTCCGTTTATAGCAACAAAACATGTTTATTATGGTGTATTTAAAGGGCATAGGCCTAAACACACTATACAGTTGGCTTAAAGCAAGGGGAGTTCGTTACGGAGCAATATGACGAATGCGATTGTTGACTTCTAGCCACATTTAAAACCTTGCATTCTGCTTTTTTTGTGAGGGGGCTTATCGGGGCCTGAATTAACGAGGTTTTACTGTACAAAAATACTGCGTCGAATTGCTCACACTTGGGAAAGGAAACAAATATGTGTTTCTACTACTAGCCACAAGTTCCCCTCATGCTAGTTTAGCAATTAACGAATCTCAGTCCACCGACCTTCGTCTGAGGAAGGATTCAGATTGGCGGTAATAACCGCCTATTACAATCATCCTCCCTTTCAAGGGATTTGTCCTCACAATGGGTGACTACTCCCGACCCCTAAGTTATCTCCGGGACCCTTGACTACGCAAAATCAAGGGGGAGGCAAGGGGGCATCACCCTCTTTGATTAAGTAATAAATCTCCTGACGTTTGATTTGTTTACATTTTGTAAATTCAGATTTCGTGGAATGTGTGTTTTCTGTACCGCGTACGGGATAGAGGGCGCATATCGCAATCTCGCAACACTTTTCATTCCATTGAATGATTGATTTAAAATTGGTGGGTGTGTCTACATATATGGCCATTTTGCATCCCTTTTAAATACCTTTTCGAGCAGGCCTCATCTACAGGAAGGTATCAACTCGGGGTAAGTCCCGGCACCTGACGACCTGTTGGGTGGGAATGAGTCAAGGCAAGGAAGAACTTTAAATATCTTTTCCTGCTCTCCACAAAATACTCGTAGGCATTAGTTAGGCTGGGGAGTTCAACGAACTAACCGATCTCTAACCGAACTGAGAATGGTTTCTACTGGCTAATTTGTACCCTGGAAGATGGATAATAAACCCATTATCCAGGGTACAAATTAGCCAGTAGAATCCATTCTCAGTTCGGTTAGAGATCGGTTAGTTCGTTGAACTCCCCAGCCTAACTAATGCCTATTTTGTGGGGAGCACGAAAGGATCTCTAACCGAACTGAGAATGGCTTCTACTGGCTAATTTGTACCCTTCAATGCAAACAATGAAATATCCCCTTATTAAAAGTTTTAAAACAAGGGATATAAGAAGCCTCTTGAGAAAGGTTTGCGAGGTTGTAAAGCGACCTGCACAAAACAAACACAACATATTAAAAAGAAAAAGTAAGACTAAATCAAGAACTTATATACATTAAAAGAGACCAGCCCTTCGTAAAAAGCTAAAAGCATTTAGTTAAAACAGTGTCGCCATCTCCCAACAGAAATGACAAACACTTGGGAAGATGAAAAGTCTGCCTGTGGAAAGCTCAATTCGGACATGCAACAAGAATATGCTGGCATTTCTGAAATTCAGTACAAGTGTCCATTACTTACATTCTTCGATTTAACGTCGCCTTTTGCCACCTTTGGTTAATCGCGACTATGAGGATGAATGATGATTAGATGTAATTATTTAAGGGACACTCACAAAGAACGCGCATTCCTTGGCCGGTACTCGAACTCGGTGGGACCAAAAGTCGACCACTTAACGCGTTCAGTCACCGAACCGGTGTCACAACCTTCAAGAAGTTCCATCGTATTTGCGTCCAAACTTTGTTAATAAAAGCAAGAATAAATTTATTCAGTGAAACGTAACCATTCTTTGTCAAAAGTTGGTATTTTCTATTAAGAGTACCACAAACAGAGTTGCTAAAGGTCCAGGAATTTCAAATAAATTCAATTCCGGTCCAGGAGAGAAAATCAGCAAGCGTAAATGTGTTGTGGACCGTAAATAACCCTTTTTATATGTAAAGTATTTCAATTCGGGCTACGAACCTTTTTTCCGGGTCAATTTAAATGCGGTCCAGGAACCTTTTTCACGGATAGATTGAAATACGGTCCAGGAACATTTTTTTTCCGGATCAGTTTAAATGGGGTCCAAGTTCCGCATTGAAATGAACAATACGCAACTTGGACCGAATTTGAATTGTGCGAGAAAAGAGATTCCGGTCCTGCAGCGGAAACCAATAGAACTCATTAGAATTTATTAATTCCTGGACCATTGACTACCCTGACCACAACCAGACCGAAGCAAAAAGTGTCGCTTGGGATCGAACCTTCAGAACTATACGCAACCTTCCGTCCAGAAATGATACGGCAAGCTGCACGTGTCGCTGTGGACCGTTTTCTTAATAGCGTGCATCGTACTCCTGCAGTCTGCGGATCGCGCATGCGCAGTAAATGAAAGGTGCCCGTGTTGCTTGCTTCTTCGGTGTGAAATTCCCCTCGTTGTCGCTTCGGTCTGTGACCCGCTTAAGGGGGATTTCACGACAAAGCGATAGGTCTCTCCAATCGAATGTACATTCTGTCTTAGGGATCTGCGGAAGAAGGACGCACATAACAGTAGAGAAAGTGAGAAAGCAAGTGAGTGGAGCAAATAGTGGGCATTGGGACTTGTTTTCGTTCACTTGCTCCACAGATTCCCGGGACAGAGTATTTTCGTGTATGTCATGTCATGTAGCTTCAGTCTCAAACGTTGTTGACTGGTTCGTTCCCATGTGACGTGTGGTTTTTCAATTCGATGTGAAAATTCCAAAATTCGCGAACTGATGATAATGCATTTGCAGAGAAAGTTAACATAACCGTTAATTAAAGTTAACATTACACAACATAACATATTTCGTGTTGGGGAGATGAATCCTGTAGTTAAAAAATTAACCAAATTAATTTTGTAGCCAGTGAAGTATCATTACTGCTACTTGTACGAGTTTGGTGTACGGATGTCGGCGTAGGGATCATCGCCCATTGACTTGTTCACTGCAGTTAGTCAACCAACAGAGAGAAATGGTCAACATTTTGCTCTGTTGGGATTTACAGAGCTGTCCTGTCATGGCTCTATGAGCGTCCCACAATCGGCAGAAGTGGGGTATGGTTGGTGGACTACAATGTGATCCTCCCAGCTAGATCCGAGGGATCCGCTGACCAACGACAGGCGCTGTCCTCCATTCATATTGGGGGTTAGGCGGAGAACTGACAACTCTGCACTGTAAAAAGACATGTCAAGAAACAGAAATATGAGGCCATCGAATTATCTCACATAGCACTCTTAATTCGGGTCGGGGAATCGGAATTTAACTCGGTGGTCGAGAGTTTCCAGTGAGGGAAAATTAACAGTTGGCCGGGATTCGGCGTTTCCTCTCTAGTTAAAGGTGAAATTCCAACTGCTACCTCTTTTCACCCTGCAGGTTAATTTGCCCGGTGGAACATGGTAAGAATTTATGCAGGAAATGATTTGGTAGGCATTCATAGGTGTAAAACAATGTTGCCAGAGTCTTTAGGTTAGCTTAAACCGTGAAACATTACGCCGAGGAGCCCCCTCGAGGTTGTGGAAAATAAAAAAGAAACATCATAGAAGATTACGTACAAGATTCGCACATATGATGAGATTCGTACAAATGAATACTTGAACCGCTCTTATTGCACTACTATAGCTTAGTCCGTAAAAAAATTGTAAAAATAAAGTCCTCGTGACAGGTTACAACTGGAGTCAAAGAGAACGACCTGTGTGTTACCTAACTCGTGAAAGATCGTAAAAAAATGAATAGGTTAAGTCATATCACGTAAGATCATAGCATACCTACAAAGGATGAAGTAGAAAAAACCGAGTTGAGGCACAAATTGGACTGGAACGTCGTCGAATGCCATAAAATCCACAAAAAATCGTCATAATATGATACAACTGAGGCTAAATCAATTGAAATAGGGGATACCTACAAAGAATGTTGTGGAACCCGCTTTCTTACACTACTAATATATGAAAACTAATTCCGTCTATAGTATAATTTTGTCCTGCTACTCTTAGATTCTGCTAACCTTGCTTTTCTTCATTTCAATGTTTGCTCCCCCTAGATTTGGCTTCCGTAAAAGGTTAGTTGGGCAATGCCCCCTGTCTCTTGTGGTTGCGCCGCTGGCCGCAAATAATTTCACGGGCGCCATGGCATTCTCTCTGCTACAACAAAATGTTTTTTTGTTTTTTTTTGTATAAAATTTGAAATTGATGGGGCAATATTCCTTCTGTGTCCACCTGAAAGTGCACGTGGCCGTCAATGTTTGCCCCCCTTATCCCCTGTAGAATTGATTCCCTTTCAAAGTTTGGGAGGACAATGCCTCCCCTGCCCCCTTGCGGTTGAGCCACTGCTCACAGGACGAACAGCGATAAATCATTTTAAAATTGTAAAATTTAAGAATCAACTAAACATTCCACTTAATTTTAATATATTTCCCATAGATGGCAGAATTGAAGATATTTTTAAGAAATAAATACTAGAGCTGTTCTCTTTCATCTGGAGTGCAAACTTTAGTGTAAAAAATAGTAAATTATGTTTCTTTAATGTTTTTTTCTGATATATTGTATTGGTAGCTTCATTTATTTTCTTTTTATGTCAATGTGCAGAATGGCTAATATGTAGTGTGTAAATAAATTGAATAAATATCAAACTCGTACAAACTGATTAACTAACTAACTCTAGCCTTCTTAACCCTCGGATGCATGTCACTTTTTTTTACAACTTTACATATGTGGGGTCAATTTGACCCCAATGCAATTATGCATTGAAATAAGTACGACAGAGTAAATAGTTCAGCTAATATGGTTTATTGATCAATAATTTATCTGAATATAACATAGGAAACACTTACCCTTTTATTATTATTATTATTATTATTCCCCCCCCAAAAAAAAATAACAATGTATTGACAATTCACTGTTCTACATATTATCAGAACTTCAGTTGACCTGAGATACAGTATTTTAGAGATAACACAATACAGTACTAAATATTATTTTATCTAGAACAAATAAATTTAAAAAAAATAAAAATAAAAAAAATAATGCGCCTGCTTCTCATGGCAATTAAATACACCTCACTCGCATTCTGAGCACACCACAGTCACACTGCTGTGGACCTGCACACGGGTTTCCCACATCTTCGGCGACGTTCCGTCGTCTTCCTGTCCTCTTTTCTTGGGCAGACCTGGCATCATACTCTTTTCTTTGAAGATCTTTCCTCCAGTCTCTGTGCCTGCATTACTACGCCGCAAAGTTTTATTGCCTCGGTTACTGGTTTCTTCAGGTACAAGCTTTGGCACCTCCCCTGCATGTGAGGAAGAATCAACTCATTCGCCAACTCGATAAGGAACATACGGCGTCTGTGACTGACGCCTGATTGGTAATCAGAATGCTGTGACAAGTAGCATGTGTATGCATTGAGAACGCCTACATTGATTACATTATAGAAGCGGGCCATTGGCCATCGAAGTGTCTTGTGTTCTGCAGGTGTACGTTTGAACCAGTTTGTCCATGGCGACCACTCCAATCTTTGTTTGGTTGTAAAACTTTATGATTTCTGGCTTCTTCTTAGAATCATCATCATCAATGTGTATGTCATGATGCATGGTGCTCAGTAGAATGACATTCTTGTTTTTCTTCGGCACGTAGCTTACCAGGATCTCATTTTCATGAAAGCCGAATTGTGATGTGCAAGGCTGTCTTGTCTTGATATTGGATAGTGCAGGTGGGATTTCACGCTTGTTTTTCTTTACTGTTCCGACAATGGTTCCATTTTGTAACAGGAGATCGTTAGCCAAGTCATGACATGTGAAGAATTGGTCAGTTGTGATATTTCTTCCAGAGTTCCGCAGTGTGTAGCACAGTTTCTTCACGACGTTGCTGACGAGGTTCTTTGAACTGGCTCTCCTGGCTGTCGTCCGTCATAAGTAGATTAGACCGTCTTTGGCGTAAAAGTTATGAGCATCGCACAACCAGAAGATCTTGATGGCGTATTTGGCCGGTTTACTTGGTATGTATTGCACGAACTTGCATCTCCCACGGAAAGGCACTAACTGTTCATCAATCGTAAGAAAGGCGCCGGGTACCATGATTCTGCGACAGTTTTTGATAAAAAGTGTCCAGATATATCGAAATACAGCCATGTGATCAGTCTCCAGATGTGCAGCGCCAGTATGTGTCATCAGATCAGAGCAGTCTTCTGATGTCATCGAAACGATTTACTCCAAAGGTTGCTTTGTACTTCGGGTTGGAGAATTTGTTGAGAAAAAGCTCACGAACAGGAACATCCCAACTTCTCTCAGTTGGCCTCGATCCGCGCCAAATACATATGCGCATTCGCACTTTGCAGTGAGTCATGGCAGGGTGGGTGGTTGACCTTGAGATGATTTAGTTAGTTTTGGCCATAATTGATCATAATATGTAAGATCAATTTCCCTTTATGAATGTTTTCCTGCTGTTTTCAGGCGGGGGTCAAAATGACCCCACACATGGAAAGGAGGGGTATTGTTAAAAAAAACGTTAAGAATATAATTTAAAATAAATTGTAAGAAGTGTATTTATACATGTTCCTATAGCTGAAGTACGTAGCATGGTAAGATGTCACAGAAAATCAGAATTATTTATTTAGATTTTATTATAATACCAGGAAATAAACAGACAGTGGGGTCAAAATGACCCCACACATGCATCCGAGGGTTAAATTGATTTCAAATTTTGTACAAATAAAAATACGTTTCGAAAAATTTTCTTGTTCGCTTCGCTCGCATTGTCTGCTTTTCTTAGTCTCATCATGTTCAGAGCCATAGCTAGGAGGCGGCAGGAGTCGGACCTGGGCACCAATGATCTAAATAAAAAAAAAGTTGCTAAAGAGAGAATACCATGGCGCCTCGTGAAATTATTTGCGCTCTATTATATCAATATTGATTTAAGTTTGCAAAAGTTTGATGTGAAAAACTGCATTGTAAATTACTGGAGAGAGAAGTAAGACCAAATGTGTACTTCAGACTGTTGTTGCTAAACAGTTTTGTTTTCAATGTATGAACGATCGTTTTGAGGGAATGGAGCACACACACGCGAGAGACAATTTATATCATTTTTGCTCTTGGTTTGTTATGAGGTGGATGAATTGTATGTAATGTATTTAAATAATATATATATGTATTTAAGAAACAATGAATACGTGCACAATGTTGTGTTAACATGTTGCATATGTATTTTCTTATTTTACGTCGCTTCACTTTCCATATGTGTAAATCATATGTTCTACATGTTCTACATGTCTTTCAAAAATACTGTTTGTGTGCTTGTTTTGCATTATTAGCTAATGTAAAATTGAACGTGTTGAAAAAATACCAGAAAAATTGCAAACAACAATAATAATAGTAATGTCAGTATTATTATTATTATTGTTACTATTATTACAATTAATATAATTATTATTAATATTATCATTGGCACGTTTGTCCTCCTGGTACCGTACTTAGCCCCTTCAGACAAGAATTCGTGGTTGCGCCTCTGTCTGTGCTTTACAAGAGATGCGAACAGGAGTAGTAATGGCAGCATTTTATTCCTACGCGTCAGCAAAATTTGATGCGACAGGTGTTATGTTACATCCGGTTGTAGCGGGGCACGAGCGGTGTTATTGTTGAGTCAGCAGAACGTGTTTGATCACCTTGAAGACATCGGAAGCGGTGGGGGGAGGGGGGTCAATGGATTTGTCACGTTGTTTCTTGATGTATGCTAACCTAACACGTGCTTATGTTTGTGTGTGTGTGTGTGTGTGGGTGTGTGTGTGTGTGTGTGGAGGAAATGCGCGCGCAACTATTGCGTATGATTGAAAGAAATGAAGAAATGATTTAAAGATGGCGCCGAAGGTGCTTTACCCCGAAAGTTTAGCGGCTAAGGTTATTGCTCTGTAAAACAAGAGGCGTCGAGGGTTCGATTCCTGGTAGAGTCAATATTGATTGATTGATAGATTGAGTTAGTTTTTTTAAGTCCGTTTTATGCACGGTAAAACTAATCAGGATCGGAGCTACAGTTGAAAAGTGGTGATTCGGACCACTATGTGCCTCCACCGAGTATCGAACCTGGGACCCCTTGATTACAAGTCGACGATGTCAATATTGAATGATTTCGATTAGCCTGTGTGTAAATAAAGCCAACAAAATGGTTGAGTTCGAAAATCGAGTTGGGTTAGTGGTTAATGTTGTCACCTGGCAATGAAGAGGTCGTGGGTTCGATTCTCTAGGTAGTTAAATTAGGCCAATTGTTTAATCCCGCCATTATAGGTTCCGATTAGTCCATCTGTGCATAAATAGTGATTGAATAAAATCAATATGGCGGCTTTGGGGTAGTGGTTAATGTTGTCGCCTGGTAATGAAGAGGTCGCGGGTTCGATTCTCTAGGTAGTTAAATGAGGCCAATTGTTTTGTCCCGCCATTATAGGTCCCGATTAGTCCATCTGTGCATAAATAGTATTTGAATAAAATCAATATGGCGGCCGCGTTTTGTGTTTAGCGGCGGCGGCGGCGGCGGCGGCGACCGGGGCGCGGCGCGGCGCGGGGCGGAGCGGGGGCGGCGCGGGCGCGGGGGGTGTTTTTTTATTCCGCGAGATGTTTCAACCAAGTGGTTGAGGGTTCGATTCCCAATGTTGGTGAAAATTGGATATTCAATTGTATTTGTTTAAAAGTTCCGATTAGCTTTTTGTGCACAAAGAGAAAATGAACTAATTGGAAATAGGATGTTTATGCTGTAATGAAAAGGTCCCCGGGTTCGATTCACAATGTCAAATTGGCTGATAATGATGTTGTTTTTAAAATAAAATAAAAAAGAAGTGTGTTGAGTCCCTATTAGTATTTATGCAGGAACAGATATTAAAAAATCAAAACAAAATGGCTGTGACTGGTGTTTAGTATTCGAAAGGTTCCAGGTTTGAGTTCCTAGTTATAATTTTTTTTTTTTAGTTTACAGAATTAGTCCCCATTTATTGCGTTTTGGCGAACACGTCCTCCCCCCTTTGTGGCATTTGGACATGTTGGAGATATACATAGAAAGTGTTGTCAAAGTGGCTAATAATGATTTTCTGTTTAAATAAAAAAGAAGTGTGTTATCAGTCCCGATTAGCACGAACAGATATTCAAAAAGCAAAACAAAATAGCTGATATTGTTGTTTAGTATTCAAAAGGTTTTGGGTTCCAATGCTGGCAAATTTGCAGAATAACATTGATTTGTTTAAAAAGTGAGTTACTATTCCCGATTATTTTTGATACACAAATAGAAAATGGGGTGATTTTGGAGTTTTGCAACCAAGGGGTTAATGTTGGCGTTTTTTAACGCAGTCCCGATTAACCGTAATGCATAAAGCTGTTTCAACGAATATCGAACCTGGAACCTTTTGATTACAATGCAAAGACTTTACCACTAATGTATGCTATGTTTTAAAACCAAAAATAAATAATAGTATCGAATTTTTTTTTAAAAAAAAATGCGTTACCAGTCTCGATTAGCCATTATGCACAAACAGATGTGTTTTGAAACCAAAGGGGGGTCGAGGGTTCGATTACAACTGGGTATGTGTGTTGAGAAAACTAAAGGTCAACAGGCATGGAAAGTTTTTATTCGCCATCTCAAAATAAGTTTTTGGGCTTGGTACAGGTAGCTTTTTGTAGAAAGCCCCACAACGACATCAACGTGGCTACCATCTGTGGGGGCCTCTTTTTTTTTTTTTAAGTTGGAGAGGGGCACAAAGCCGTTTGTACCATACAACGTTGCACCGAAGAACCAACTTGTCAACTAGTCACTCACTCCATCATTAAAGTGCACAACATAATATCAGATTTGCACTGATAATAAGCAAAAAATTATAGCGGCTGCATAATTATATTTCAATGACAGCAAATGGTTTCAAATGAATGGTTTTCACTTTTATTTTTTACTAAGTAACAGATTTGGTAATGAAAAGCTTTAACATTTGCATATAATATGAAAATTTGTTTTGGTATCCAGTTTGTATGTTGACCAAATCACAGATATACTATTACTAAGGATAGCATTAACTTAATCTAATAAAAATATATTCCACTGCATTACAAAATTAACTCATTCTGTTTTCTGTTGTTTGAATCCATATGGTAAAGTCTCGAAATTTGATGCACATCTTTTTCTTTTGGTATATACCACCTGAAAAACCCTTATTTCCGGCTTACTAACAACGGAATGTGTTTTTGTGCGTACAATTTTGTTCGAGTTGAGTAAAGTTAAAGAGGAGGTGTTGTTGAGAATAGCATTGGTGAGTGATTCGAAATTGATTGTGCTGCTGTTTTTATGGTTTAGACATATGCCTTTCACCTTGCAAACAGTAGTAACATTAGTATTGTCTGGATTTACTACCTCAAATGCATAACTTTTCGGCCCACTGGATGAAAATGCTCTGATATAAGCATTTTTCCCATAGAGTTCTAGTTCATTTGTTAACTCCCCTAGGTAGTCTCCAACAGGCAGATCAACATCACCTGGCCTTTGAATATAAATAACACTATCGGTATCATAGTACAATACATTTTCGCCTAATGTATCCAAATATTCATAAAGCTCTAATCGTGCATGTGTTGTAGTGTATGCTGCAATAACAACATTTACAGTCGATAATGGAAGTGCAGATTCTTCGAGATATTGCCAGTGAACAATCAACATATCTTCATTTATAGGTATAACTTGATGTACTTCAACATTGGGATTTTCTAGTTTATCGAAAAAATCCTTAGGATTGTTGATAATACTAACTTGACCAGGGTTTTCTCTCTGTCCAAATTTACCCCAAAATGAATTCAGCATAAGTTTTGCTAAGCTTCGTAATCCAGGATTAGCACATATTCTGTTTTCATCCAACAACACACCCTCCTTTTCAAAATAGTCAGCTATGTATTTTTTTTTGGATTCTTCATCAATACACCACAATGGCCAGCCGCTTGCTTCAACTTTTGCTTTGAGAAATGTATTGATGTACTCTGCAAAAACACCACCTGATTTTTTTGCAGGATCATATTGTTCAACATTATATTCCCATACCTCATGTAATTCTAAAATTTTGTATTTCTTTTGAACTGCCTTCTGAACTTCATCCACAACCCAGGTTCCAGTTATAGCTCTTTCCCTAGCAGTATGGTTACATTCCGCCTGGTTTATTTCATCGGCACAAGTTCTACATAGAGGGAAAGTTAATTTTGAATTGGTTCGATATGGTAACACAGGATGGTACAGATCTCTCGGTGGAAGTATTGTTGCTTTGACAAGTCCTTCAAAAGAATAAATATCGGGGCATTCTTCCCCCACATAAATTTTCACCGGATGGCCAACTGGAAACTTTTTAACTTTGCAACAATAAGGGTACAGGCTACATACATCCTTATATTGAATTGTTTCATTTTCTTTCACAGTGTAATGTAATTTGGTAGCATTAGTTCTACCACCATAAAACGCCTCCCGGGGAATTATGGGGGCTTTAATTGATAACGGATGTTTTTCAACATAATGTTTCATGGTTTTGTTATTTCTCAACTGCTGGTGAAATTCGCACCCCCACATCTCATGGACAATGTAGTTAAGTGCTTTTAATCTGGTAATTTTATTTTCTGTTCTTTCATACCGAAAAGACAAAGTATCATATGGGTCATCATGAAGAGGTTCTGTACGTGAAGTAGGGAAACATTTGACACAACCATGTGTTCTGCATCCTTGATATTCAAATACATGCTCTTGCCCCTTTTGATCTTTAAAATATCCATCTACTTTCAAATTTCCTCCAACTTTTACTTCTGGTCCTCTGGCTGCATGTTGGATTTCGATTTTATGTTTTTTTTCCTCCCATACCAACCATTGAATAGCCTCTATAGACTGAATATCACACCATCTGTATCCGTTTTTAGGAATAATTCCTATATGTTCTGCTTTCAAAAATCTTTTACGGAATACTTTATTACAAGCTGAAGCGATGGTGATGGCTTCCAATAATGGGTTCACTGTTGTTTCTTTTTCAAAAGTGGTCATGAATTTCAAACAGGCAGCACGTAGTACATTAACATCTTCTACACAGTATTTTCTCAACTCCTTCTGCATATCGAAAACTACCCCTGTTTTCTGTTGTTCACTATGCCATTTCAAAAAACTGGTTCTCTGATTCTCCATCATAGAATCAACAGCGTAAAATTCAGTACCAGGGATACATCCGACATATTCTTTATTTTTCAAAGTATTAAAAAAATGAGGAAAATACCCTTTGGACATTGGGAGATCAAATGCTTTCGGTAATTTGTTGAGCGCCATTGGAATAAAGTTGAGAGAATCTATGAAATGGATATTGTGCATCTTCAAAGATAATATTTTGGCTCCATTCATGATCACAGACGGTGTCCATTTCATTTTTTCGATCATAGTTTGCAGTACAAAGTGCGAATCATACCCTCTACTATTGTGTGCAATACATACAATATTGTTAATTTTGGTGCGGTGAGCTGAAACAAATTGCAGAAAATTGTAAACAGGTTCTGTACTATCAAAAATGTGCTGTCTTTTTCCGCATACACTGCACCATTGAGACATATCTTTGTTCTCAATGCAATTATAGCATACATTTTGGCACACCAAAAGATTTGGAATATGCAGAAATTTGTTTTCAGTGCCTTCTAGTTTTGTGTCCTGCCTCGATTCAATATCGTAGAAAACAAGCATTGCTTTTTTTGATATAAGAGAAGATATTTGTTTGCTATAAATTTTTTGGATGTGACATAGATGTTCAGATGGTACCATATTTTTACAGCTGACACAGAATTTCTCTCCACATATATGAGGATTTCTGTTTGTACGGATAGCATACGCTTTCAGGCATTTTTCACAACATTTTACTGTCTGACAAAGAGAGTTTTTTCTATTGTAACATGTTTTATGATTATTGTAACATTTTTGACCATAGAAAAATCTGTTACAATCAGTGCACTTTATTTTGGTTTCTGAAACAGTACATTTGGGCTTTTCTTGGCATTGTGAACAAACAGCTGTACAGGATCCTAGATGTCTAGAAACATGATCATATTTTTTATGGCAAGTTTCACAATAGAAATTAGCGGAGAATGCAGCTGTAAGAGATGTTATAACATTAAAATGGTTGTTTATGTACACCAAATTTAAAGTTTCGCGCCTAGGTAATAAAGGACCTTCATATATCACATCACTCCCGGAAAATCCATTATATACGGTAATCTTGAAATCAGATAAATAGTCCTGAAATTTTTGAATTTCGGTAGTTCCTCCACCACCATTCAAATTTTCCCCAGCTTCTCTGCACAGTTTATCCACTTCTTCTTCCATAACACATTTATGTTGTCTAACATATTGATAACGTTTTTTTAGGTTCATTTTTGTAAACATTAATACCTTTTGCCACAACCAACGCATAAGCCAAACACCTGCTATCGGAATTTTTAATAGTTATAATTCCTTTTTTTAGTTTACAGAATTCTTCCACATTCATTGCATTTTGGCGAACACGTCCTCCCCCTCGTGGCATTTGGACATGATGGAGATATACATAGAAATTGTTGTCAGAAAGAAATGTTGTATTGCTCTGCAATACTTTTTCCAATGCTGCCCACAATATCTCCATATTTACCGCCTGTGCTTCCCGAAAAGATAACCAAAAAGGGCGATCAGGGTGATCTTCATTTCTGATAGTAATACCAACTAGGTCATGCTCGGCCACATCACGTAGAACATATTGGACCAGTTCTTGCAATCCCTCCTGAACCCATATCACCGGATTCTCATTGTGTGGTGCCCTCCGCAACCGAGCACGCACCATTCGTCCTTCCATATTGAATCTTTGGTAACGCCTTTTTGTCTCTTCTATAACTTCAACATGATGTAACACTGCATCATCGCCACCGCCTACCTGTCTGCACACTTCCGCTTCCTGAATACAATCCCTAAGCACCATTTGGTATAACGCTGGCGAAATATGATTTGTACATTGCTCCAATTCTCTAGTGTCTAAAACAGATTCTAAATGGAAAATATCTCCACATTTTTCATCGATTGTTCCAATACACCCAAATATATCTGTATCCTGGTTGTTATAGTTGTTAGGAAACATTTCAACATGTTGGTTGGTCTCACTAGAAATAGAGACAAAAGGTCTGGATTGATTGCTGTTAATAGCAGTAGAGGTAGAGGGGGTAGATTGGTTGAGGTTATGAACAGTACTATGAACAGTAGGAGAGACATTTTGTTTGTGCTTATTATGCTCTTGTGAATAATCACCCCCAGTTGATTTATTAGCATTATTTTCCCCCAATTCATTGGCAATAGCAACAAAAATATCCTGAGTATCATTGTTTACAGATTTGTCTATGTTGTCAATCGATATATTTGCTCCATCTGTACCCAAGGCCAAATCCAGATAACTGAGCATACCCTGAGTGGATATATAGCTACTCTGACTATATTCACCAATTTCATTTCTGATTGTATTCAAAACCTCTTGGGTGCTTATTTCAATACCCCTCTCAAAATTAGCAGTGCCTGCATTTTCCATTGAGGTGGAGGGCGTAGATTGGATGTAGTCACTATAACTACCATAACTATGAACAGTAGTAGAAACATTTTGTTTGTGCTTATTATGCTCTTGTGCATAATCAACCCCAGTTGTTTTATTAGCATTATTTTCCCCCAATTGATTGGCAATAGCAACAAAAATATCCTGAGTATCAATGTTTACAGATTTGTCTATGTTGTCAATCGATTTATTTGCTCCATCTGTACCCAAGGCCAAATCCAGATCACTGAGCATACCCTGAGTGGATATACAGCTACTCTGACTATATTCACCAATTTCATTTCTGATTGTATTCAAAACCTCTTGGGTGCTTATTTCAATACCCCTCTCAAAATTAGCAGTGCCTGCATTTTCCATTGAGGTGCAGGGCGTAGATTGGATGTAGTCACTATAACTACCATAACTATGAACAGTAGAAGAGACATTTTGTTTGTGCTTATTATGCTGTTGTGAATAATCAACCCCAGTTGATTTATTAGCAATGTCTTCCCCCAATTCATTGGCAACAGCAACAAAAATATCCTGAGTATCAATGTTTATGGTTTTGTCTATGTTGTCAATCGATTTATTTCCCCCAGTTGTACCCAAGGCCAAATCCAAATCATTGAGCACACCTTGGGTGGATATACAGCTACTTTGACTAAATTCTCCGATTTCATTTCTGATTTTATTCAACACCTCTTGGGTGCTTATTTCAATAACCTTCTCAAAATTAGTAGTACTTCCAGTTTCCATTTTTCGAAGATATCTGAAAATTATAAAGTTCAAAATTACCTAACAACTTGTCAACTAGTCACTCACTCCATCATTAATATATATAAAACTGTGTTTGTAAAATTGTCTCCAGTCCCCCGATTACGCTATCTATGCATAAAATGGGGTTCTAAACAATTTCTCTATTTACGCACTACGACTAATTGGAACTAGTACCAGTTTCTAAAAACTAATTTAAATACATACATATGACACCGCTTCAAACTGTAGACCCAGTCCCAATTACCCTATCTGTACATAAAGCGGCCTTCTAAACAATTTTTTTTTTCTGCATACAGCGGCTGATTGTAACTGGTGACAATTTAAAAAAAATATATATAGATACATATAGCTCTGCTTCAAACTGTGGGGTCCAGTCCCGATTACCCCTTTTTTGTGCATAAAACGGTAAACTAAACAGTTCATCTTTTTGCGCACAATAGCTGATTGGGACTGGCCTTCTAAACAATTTCTTTTTTTTACGCACAACTGCTAATTGGGACTGGTGACACAGTTTTTAAAAACAAATATAAATAGATACATATGACTCCGCTTCAAACTATATGTAGAGTCCCGATTACCCCCATCTGTGCATAAAGCGGCCATCTAAACAATTTCTCTTTTTTGCGCACTGCGGCTGATTGGGACTGGTAACAGTTTTAAAAGAGTGATTTTATATACACACATATGGTACCGCTTCAAACTGTAGGTCCAGGCCCGATTACCCCATCTGTGCATAAAGCGGCCTTCTAAACAATTTCTCATTTTGCGCACAGCGGTTGATTTGGATTAGTGACATAGTTTTAAAAAATAATTTAAATACATACATAAGGCCCCGCTTCAAACTGTAGGTCCAGCCCCCGATTACCCCATCTGTGCATAAAGCGGGCATCTAAACAATTTCTCTTTTTGCGCCCTGCGGCTGATTGGGATTAGTGACACAGTTTTAAAAACTAATTTAAATACATACATAAGGCTCCGCTTCAAACTGTAGGTCCAGCCCCGATTACCCCATCTGTGCATAAAGCGGGCATCTAAACAATTTCGCTGTTTGCGCACAGCGGTTGATTGGTGCTGGTGACACAGTTTTTAAAAACAAATTTATATAGATACATATAACCCCGCTTTGATTCGAACCCTAGAATTTTTTATTGCAGTGTTAATTTTATTCCATTTCAATTTGGTTCACATCTTATCGTTGGTGAATTCTACTGTTGGTTGAGCTACATTGGTCAAACTACACACCAGACACACACGCACTAGAGATTAAAATTAGTAACCATTAGAGAAGTAGGGTAAGCAGTTTGAAATAACAGTTAACTAGAAAAACAAACTTATATCACGCACTTACCTCCAGTTGCATTGTGGGGTTGCAGCAGAAATAAAAAAGTATAGCAGCGAAACAATCGGCTTAACTTTTTCTCACTACAGAGCACAGCAAACTGAGTTTTTGAAACTATTTTTGAACTTAAAAATACTGAATAATCACTTTCTGCTGGATGGGGGCAAAAGTTGGACTTTACTACCTGTGACTCGGGGAATTGTTAAATGCGCCTTTTCTAACAAATGAACTAGAACTCTATGGGAAAAATGCTTATATCAGAGCATTTTCATCCAGTGGGCCGAAAAGTTATGCATTTGAGGTAGTAAATCCAGACAATACTAATGTTACTACTGTTTGCAAGGTGAAAGGCATATGTCTAAACCATAAAAACAGCAGCACAATCAATTTCGAATCACTCACCAATGCTATTCTCAACAACACCTCCTCTTTAACTTTACTCAACTCGAACAAAATTGTACGCACAAAAACACATTCCGTTGTTAGTAAGCCGGAAATAAGGGTTTTTCAGGTGGTATATACCAAAAGAAAAAGATGTGCATCAAATTTCGAGACTTTACCATATGGATTCAAACAACAGAAAACAGAATGAGTTAATTTTGTAATGCAGTGGAATATATTTTTATTAGATTAAGTTAATGCTATCCTTAGTAATAGTATATCTGTGATTTGGTCAACATACAAACTGGATACCAAAACAAATCTCATATTATATGCAAATGTTAAAGCTTTTCATTACCAAATCTGTTACTTAGTAAAAAATAAAAGTGAAAACCATTCATTTGAAACCATTTGCTGTCATTGAAATATAATTATGCAGCCGCTATAATTTTTTGCTTATTATCAGTGCAAATCTGATATTATGTTGTGCACTTTAATGATGGAGTGAGTGACTAGTTGACAAGTTGGTTCTTCGGTGCAACGTTGTATGGTACAAACGGCTTTGTGCCCCTCTCCAACTTAAAAAAAAAAAAAGAGGCCCCCACAGATGGTAGCCACGTTGATGTCGTTGTGGGGCTTTCTACAAAAAGCTACCTGTACCAAGCCCAAAAACTTATTTTGAGATGGCGAATAAAAAGTTTCCATGCCTGTTGACCTTTAGTTTTCTCAACACACATACCCAGTTGTAATCGAACCCTCGACCCCCCTTTGGTTTCAAAACACATCTGTTTGTGCATAATGGCTAATCGAGACTGGTAACGCATTTTTTTTTAAAAAAAAATTCGATACTATTATTTATTTTTGGTTTTAAAACATAGCATACATTAGTGGTAAAGTCTTTGCATTGTAATCAAAAGGTTCCAGGTTCGATATTCGTTGAAACAGCTTTATGCATTACGGTTAATCGGGACTGCGTTAAAAAACGCCAACATTAACCCCTTGGTTGCAAAACTCCAAAATCACCCCATTTTCTATTTGTGTATCAAAAATAATCGGGAATAGTAACTCACTTTTTAAACAAATCAATGTTATTCTGCAAATTTGTCAGCATTGGAACCCAAAACCTTTTGAATACTAAACAACAATATCAGCTATTTTGTTTTGCTTTTTGAATATCTGTTCGTGCTAATCGGGACTGATAACACACTTCTTTTTTATTTAAACAGAAAATCATTATTAGCCACTTTGACAACACTTTCTATGTATATCTCCAACATGTCCAAATGCCACAAAGGGGGGAGGACGTGTTCGCCAAAACGCAATAAATGGGGACTAATTCTGTAAACTAAAAAAAAAAAATTATAACTAGGAACTCAAACCTGGAACCTTTCGAATACTAAACACCAGTCACAGCCATTTTGTTTTGATTTTTTAATATCTGTTCCTGCATAAATACTAATAGGGACTCAACACACTTCTTTTTTATTTTATTTTAAAAACAACATCATTATCAGCCAATTTGACATTGTGAATCGAACCCGGGGACCTTTTCATTACAGCATAAACATCCTATTTCCAATTAGTTCATTTTCTCTTTGTGCACAAAAAGCTAATCGGAACTTTTAAACAAATACAATTGAATATCCAATTTTCACCAACATTGGGAATCGAACCCTCAACCACTTGGTTGAATCATCTCGCGGAATAAAAAAACACCCCCCGCGCCCGCGCCGCCCCCGCTCCGCCCCGCGCCGCGCCGCGCCCCGGTCGCCGCCGCCGCCGCCGCCGCCGCTAAACACAAAACGCGGCCGCCATATTGATTTTATTCAAATACTATTTATGCACAGATGGACTAATCGGGACCTATAATGGCGGGACAAAACAATTGGCCTCATTTAACTACCTAGAGAATCGAACCCGCGACCTCTTCATTACCAGGCGACAACATTAACCACTACCCCAAAGCCGCCATATTGATTTTATTCAATCACTATTTATGCACAGATGGACTAATCGGAACCTATAATGGCGGGATTAAACAATTGGCCTAATTTAACTACCTAGAGAATCGAACCCACGACCTCTTCATTGCCAGGTGACAACATTAACCACTAACCCAACTCGATTTTCGAACTCAACCATTTTGTTGGCTTTATTTACACACAGGCTAATCGAAATCATTCAATATTGACATCGTCGACTTGTAATCAAGGGGTCCCAGGTTCGATACTCGGTGGAGGCACATAGTGGTCCGAATCACCACTTTTCAACTGTAGCTCCAATCCTGATTAGTTTTACCGTGCATAAAACGGACTTAAAAAAACTAACTCAATCTATCAATCAATCAATATTGACTCTACCAGGAATCGAACCCTCGACGCCTCTTGTTTTACAGAGCAATAACCTTAGCCGCTAAACTTTCGGGGTAAAGCACCTTCGGCGCCATCTTTAAATCATTTCTTCATTTCTTTCAATCATACGCAATAGTTGCGCGCGCATTTCCTCCACACACACACACACACACACACACACACACACACACACACACAAACATAAGCACGTGTTAGGTTAGCATACATCAAGAAACAACGTGACAAATCCATTGACCCCCCTCCCCCCACCGCTTCCGATGTCTTCAAGGTGATCAAACACGTTCTGCTGACTCAACAATAACACCGCTCGTGCCCCGCTACAACCGGATGTAACATAACACCTGTCGCATCAAATTTTGCTGACGCGTAGGAATAAAATGCTGCCATTACTACTACAGGCCTTCAATTTTTTCTCTAATATTTCCTCGTAAACATCTAGTTGGTAAGACAAGTATGGATACCTCAGAGAGAGAAAGATAGAAAGGCATGGGTGAGATAGAGTTAGAGATGATCTTCCCATTTTTCCTTCCATCATTTTCTTCTTCTCATCTCCTTATCCCTAATTCTCTTTAACGCAAAAACAAAAATAGAGAAGAATGCGAGAGAGAAATAAAGTTAAAGAAAAAGAGGGAGAGGGAAAGGAAAGAGTGAGAGAGAGAAGGATTGGAAAGAGAAAAGATCCTCTCTCTCTCTCTCTCTCTCTCTCTCCCTCTCTCTGTCTCTCAGACGACAGAAAAAGAGAGAAGAGGAGGAAAGATATAATAGAAATATAAGAAGAAAGCAAGAGGAAGTGCGAGAGAAGATCTGCTCAAAGATGATTTTTCCAACTCTTTTCAGAAGATCATATTGACATTTGAAAATGTTTACACTATTCCTTGGGTCCCAGTAAGTAACAAAGCGCTATTCGTCCTGACATCCGTGGCCGAGCGGTTATCACAGCGCGCTACGAGACCAAGAGTCCCGGATCGAATCCCGGCCATGCGATGTTTGTCCCTTGTGTGTCACCAATTTCATCATACCATGACTCCCCCTTCGTCGCGATTAGCCAAAAGTGCCAGAAAGGGGATGTAAAATAAACCAAATCAATCAATTTGTACTAAAATAGACGAAAAAGAAAGTAAAACGTACGCGCACTCATGTATATCGTTACCGGGGAGATATAGTGGTGTCCCCTTGAATCGACCTGTTGCCGGGCGTGAAGAAGCTTTTAGATTCCGTCTCTTCCGGCGATTCGCATCTGCTTGCATCCCGGGCGGCAGATAAAGAGTCAAAAGGCCGTTATGGATCGCCCTGTTTGCCCACGTTTCAGGAGACCTTTCCCCGAGTCAACGCCTTCAGCAGTAACCAAGGCACCAGGCTGCGATGAAGTGCTTTCTATTTCAGAAATCTATATCGGAAGAGCTTTCGACACTCGGGCCTTATGCGCAATTACCTAGCCTAGTGGTTAGCGTTGACAGCAGCTTGAAATCACGTAGACAGAAGTGAAATGCATGAAATGAAGGGTTATTCATTTTTGATGCATCAGTTAAACGTGGAAAATCGAAATGTCCTTTCCCCTTCATTTTTCAGCCGAAATATTATTGTGATGAGAATCCGAGATATATATATATATATATATATATATATATATATATATATATATATATATATATATATATATAGATATATATATTCAATGCAATAGGTTTTTATTGGAACGGCCCAGCGTTAACTCTCGGCTGCTCCGCGGCACGGCGCTGCTGTCAGTTTGCCAAGATGGTTGTAGTACTCAACACGTCCAAGTCGTATGAGCAGCGAAGTGTTATTCGTTTTCTATGGAGCAAGGGACGAACGCCCATCGAGATCCATAGGGAAATGCAGCCGACATATGCGGACAAGTGTCTCGCCTTGAGAAGTGTGCGGTGGTTGTGTTGACATCAGGAAAAAGCAACAAGGGATTCTCGATGTGGACAATGTGGTTATCCTCCACGATAACGCCAGGCCCCATGTGGCAAACAGGACCATCGACAGACTTCAGTCATTCGAATGGAAGATTCTGGAGCATGCACCGTATAGTCCAGATATCGCCCCAAGTGATTTCCACTTCGGTCCACTGAAAGAGTTCCTGGCAGGACAGAGGTTCATTTGCGAGGACCGCTCTCCGGCGGTGGTTCCACGATCAACCGGCCGAATTCTACAACAGCGGCATCTCTAAACTAGTGGTTCGATGGGGCAAATACCTGAACCTCTGTCGTGACTATGTGGAAAAATTGGTTCAAGATACATAGAACAATTCCTATACAGTAAAACCTCGTTAATCCGGACTAATGGGGGATAAGTTGACCGGTTTAACGAATGTCCGGATTAACTGAACTAACCTAAATAACAGTAGAAAGTGCATTAAAATTCCGTTTATAGCAACAAAACATGTTTATTATGTTGTATTTAAAGGGAATAGACCTATATACACTACACAGTACAGTACAAAGTCTGCGAGAAACAGAATTTCATCAGTGGTTGACTGCCTTTTCTTTGGGAAGTTCTCTTGTTGACATCTAGCCACATTTAAAACCTTTCATTCTGATTTTTTTTTCCTTTTGCCTGTCCGGATTAAGCGAAGTCCGGCTTATCGGTGTTTTACTGTATTTTGATTTCCCTGCATGTTTATTATTTCGGCTGAAAAAAATTGAGGCAAAGACTTTCCGATTTGCCCTTGTACAAGAATAGAATGTGCTTTTTCCGTCCATTACAAATAGGTTTTGATTGTGTATAGAGAGAAAGCACATGCTCAAACCATCTTTTAAAAATTCCCTCTGGGCGAAACGGTAACGGACGAAACGGTACTTCCGTTCTGGCGCGGGTTATCACTTGGGCCAATAAAACAAGTTCTTTGGTACTGGGCGAAAGGGGAATGGGCGAAACTGTACTTCCGTTCTGGCGCGGGTTATCACTTGGGCCAATAAAACAAGTTCTTTGGTACTGGGCGAAAGGGGAATGGGCGAAACTGTACTTCCGTTCTGGCGCGGGTTATCACTTGGGCCAATAAAACAAGTTCCTCAGTACTGGGCGAAACGGGAAGACACGCATTTTCCTATTACAAGCGAAAACTCTTTGTAATCGCATCGCCAGCTTAGTGTAACTGCACATCAATTTAAACTTATATTGTTTTTGTCCAGTATTGAAGATTGACAAAAAAAAGTACACTTCGACTTTTATTACTGTATTAGTTTGCACTATAAAATTTAATCCGGGACTTCTACGAGTTAAATACCTGCATGAACAGGATCAACGATTGCATACGGCTGGGAACAAAGTGCATTAATTGGATATTGTCGTTCATGCATTCCAACGGATTAAAACTTTGGGTTTCTAGGAAGAGAGTGGCGTTTGCATTGCTAATTGGAAAATTCAGTTGGGAATTATGCGAGCGAGTTTTGCACGCTTACCCGTCTCTGGCCGAAATCTAAGTGTCAAAACCACTGCGTTAACACATTTGATTAGAGTTTTTGTCAGTAAAGTCCTTTAATTAATATTTGGTCCCTATTGAGATAAACAAACATAAAATACATGTTGAATAACCGATCTGCATAGTCTACGCTCATATTCTGCCGAATACGTTAAGTGGTCAACTTTCAATCTGCCTATCGAAGTTCTCAGGTACGAATCACTCCCTGGAAATCGTTTGATTGATTTGCTTTATTTTACTTCGCTTTTTGTGCCATTTTTTAACTAATTTGCCAAGATTGGGATGAGTGATGATATGATGAAACTGATGAATGGACACTCACAAACAACCATGGCCATGTAAGGATTCGAACCTGAGCGGTGCGCTAACCACTCCGCCACGAGGGCCGGCGCCTGGGAATGGGTGTTCTTTCCAAGCGTCTCCACATAAATGTCATCCCGTTGTCATCCCGCTTAAAGTGGTGGTGTGCAAATAAGCGGCGTTCAGTGACCTCAATGATCGTCATTAAGTTAATTTAGTTGAGGTTCATTTCCCCCACTGCGTCCCTGTCCTCAGTTGCGCCCGTTGCTAGGCGAAGACCGCTAGCATGATTTCCTAAACACCCCGAGAAACTTTGAACGAAGTTAATGACCACCTTCTGTTCATATCCGGTCGAAGGAAGCTGTGGCTGCCTTAACGTTTTTCTGCTGTGTTATCAATTATCTTGCGCCAACCACTATGTGCCTCCATCGGGTATCGAACCCGGGACCCCTTGATTGCAAGGCGAATACGTTACCACTGCGTCGCCGCCTTGGAATCAGGGGTCCCGGGTTCGATACCCGGTGGAGGCACATAATGTTTCGGATCCCACTGTAGGTCCAGTCCCGATTAGCCTTACTGTGCATAAAGTGGACTCAAAACAGCAACTCAATCAATCAATCATAAATGTCATCCAATCATCACGCCGTGATAAGCAAAAACTGACAAAAAAGAAGCGCTAAGTAAGAAAAACCTAAATATATTCATCTAGCGACGTTTTTTTCTGCCACATTTGGATGATCGCGACGATACCCAAAGTGTTTGTTTCAATCAAACGAATTTCGAGACCAGAACGACATTGCCGAGCTTCGTGGCAGAGTGGTTAGCACGGAGTGATATGACGACATGGGTCCCAGGTTCGAATCCCAGCCTGGGCAGGGGTGTTCTTCCTGAATATCTCTTCATCAACTTTATCATCTGGATTAGACAAAGGTGGCACAGGAACGACGCTAAAGACAAAAATAAATCAAAATTAAATTTATAGGGTTCGTAGCGTCGAAATGTGGCGTCAGAACAGAAAGCAGAATCGTTTTCCTCAATGACCTCTAACCAATAAGAAATTGTGGATTATGCCAGGGGTCTCGGGTCACAATCCTGTCCTGGGTCGGAATCTTTGTGAGTATACACTCATAAATGTCAACACATAATCACTCATCCTCACATAGCGATTAGCCAGATCTGGCAGAAAAGCGACGATAAATAACAAAAGTTCAAATCAAATGTTGAGAGTTCGTAGCGTTCAAGCGAGGCGTCAAAAAAGAAAAACGCGATTGAGAATAGTCGTTAGTCTTAATGACTTCTAAAGCTGTAATTCGAGACTCGAGACGAGACAATGACGAGACCGAGACTACCAAGTCACATCTCGACACTATTTCTAGTAAAGTGAACGTTTCCAGATTTCATAACGAAGGATAATTAACATTTAAATAGGAACAAAGACAATTGGACAGAATTGGGTCTCTAGGGGCCTGTTTAAAGGAACCAGACAATAGCCAACCCTACTCATTGGCCATAAATTAGCTTAACGGCCGTGCTAAGGTAATTTAACTTTCATAAAGGAAATGAGGCTGGTTGAAAAGAAAAACGAATAGAATAAAAAAAATATTTAAAAGTTCAAAGAGATACACCTTTTCATTTGATGTAAAAGTGAAATAAAGAACCATAAGGACAATGAAAAGAGTTTTGGGGTTTTCTTTTAAGTCCACCCAATGCACAGGGAGGCTAATCGGGACAGGACTTACAGTTTGAAGTGGCATCCGAAGCACTTGTGCCTCCACCGGGTATCGAACCCTTGATTACAAGCCCACGATAAATAGAAGAGACTGAAGTAGAAGTTTTTATTAAGAAATACGTGCCTTATATGGATAATAAACCTTTTTCGAGCACGGGTTCATCTCCAGGAAGCTATCAACTCGCGGCAAGCCACGGCACCTAGCGACCTGTTGAGTGAGATGAGTCAAGGCAAAATGGATAATAAACCTTTTCCTGCTCCCACAAAAATAGGCAATAATTAGGCTGGAGATTTCATTGAACTAACCCATCTCTAACTACGCACTGGTAATGATCAGGCTGGAAAGTTCATACGAACTAACCGATCACTGATTATGCTTGATTTTTTAAAGTTGAACTTACGTGCATTATACGTACGCACTTATTTACTTCCATATGCGTGCCTAAAAGTTAACTGTAGGCTTCGACTTTATTGAATGACAGAAATCACTTTTGTTTTATCTTTTTTTCATTTATCACTTTTTTACATAACTTTCATATTTATACATTATTCTTTACTATATTTACTTTCACTTAATTGATACTTATCCTACAAAAAAATATTAATATATTTTTACCTTGTGTTGTCATCTATGTTTCTTTCTTGAAACACCTTTCTTTGCATTATTTCCAATGTGAAATATCTGATTTGTAAAAAGTATTTTTTAAAACAAACAGTCATGCTTATAATCATTGATTGATTGAATTGTTGTTTTAAGTGCACTTTACGTACAGAAAGGCTAATTGGGACTAGACCTACAGTTTAAATATTGATTACAAGGCAACAACGTTACCACGGCACTATCTGACGAGCTCCTATCAGATTTCTATAGAAGTCTACCGCGAGAAAAAGTTTCGAGCGATTGCAGACGAGATTTCTAAATGCAAAACGCACAGATGTCCAGTCCTCTTCGTTTCTATTGATTTCTTACACCCCTACTTAACCTCTGTGGGGTAATAAATAACATTATAACGGGCGTCACTTGGTATTGCATGCTTTCCGCCGAGTCACGTGTTATCGTCGTGGAAGCTTCTCTGGTATTCAGGCTTGATGGGACGGACTCGATCCGGGGTGACGGGTGATGGAAACCAGATCCCTCGGAATCGAAGGGGATGTGCGTTTTGCAAATAACTCCCGGACGCAATGAACTTCTAGTGGTCGCTTTGGGCTCTCACGCGATTAAATGTCTGGTCTGGTGTTGGTCACGTGACCACTGCCGCAAGTCACATTGAGGTCTCTCTTCTCCAGTGGCGTGTCGAGGAATTTCCTGGGTGAGGTTGCTTTACTTTAACACGATTCTACAGGGTGATCCCAAAAAGACGTGCGATTTCGGCTACCTCTCTTGGACCACCCTGTATATTTTGTCACAAATTATTGTATTAACTTTTTCTAATTCTTCTACCGGAATTACATCAAAATTTCGAGTGTTGGCCCCACCAATTCTCCAGTGCGCAAGTTGCTTCTTTGATTAAAAATAGAATCCAGATCTGCAGGCACTAAAATGTGCCAAAATCAAACAGGAATAATATTTTTTAAGGAATAGGCATTATCTTGTAATATTATAAATAAAGAAAAGCCTAAATTTCAAATATTTACACCTAAAATGTAATACGTCCGTGACATTAACAACCGTTGTAATATAGACAGCGATTATGTAAAGTGACAATGCCTCCTTCAGTACACAACAAAGATTCCACCGCGCATACGCGAACTACAGATCGAGGCGACATGATTGACAAAACGTTCCGGTTTGTCGTGTTGCTTCAGTACGAAATGTTTTGTTTATTTCTGTAGGCTTGTTTCCAAAGTGATAGGTTTCTGATAGCTATTTTACAGTGTATTTGCCGAAAACAGAAATTTTGAATCGTGCATTGTCATATTTAATTCAGGTCCATGTACGTACAGGGTGTTCCTAAACACCCGTTACCATTACATGGGTCTGAAACCACATGACATAGAGCATGGCGATTTTTTTAAATGTTCTACAGCTCAAAAAGTTTATTTTTGGTCGTCAGTGCACCTCATAGTGTTGCCCTCAGGATATCAAGGGGATCTTCCACTTCTATCCATACACACTGCAGTACATCAACTGTTTGCAAAGCTGCAATGATCCTTCTTCGTAGTGTAACAAGATCTGGAAGAGAGGTTTGGGATACACAATCCTTGACGTACGCCCCCCCCCCCCAATCCACCCAAAGGGAAAAATTCAAGGGAGTGATATCAGGAGATTGCAGGGGCCACGCGATTGGTCCGTCATGGGCTATCCATCTCCCAGGGAAATGTCTATCCAGGATATCAAGGGATGGAAGTTATCTTCCATACTGAAGGCCAAAGTGTCGTTGCATGTAACCGGTTACTTCACCCAGCATACCACAGCATACATTGAGCCTTCTCCTGGGGTGTCGTCATTTCCCAATCTGCAGAACAAAAATGAACAACAATCAACTAATGACAACAAATGAACATAAATGACAACAACATCAACAAAAACTTTTTTAGCTGTAGTAGAAGTTTTTGAGAAAAAAAACGCCCGTCAGTATGTCATGTGATTTCGGAGTTATGTTTGATTGTAATGGTAACGGCACTTTGGGGACACCCTGTGCATAAGTCTAATAAATAAACCTACGTCTTGTAAAAGTTTGGAATGAAAGACTCGTGCTTCTCCAGCTCCAGGCATTCCAGTTGTTCGTGAGAAATTGTGGTTTCCATTCCTCTGTTTCTTCCCGTTCCTAGTTTTAATATTTCCCATTGGTTCTCTTGTCAACCCTCGGAACGGAGCTAAGATGCTCGTAACGCCCAGAAGGGTTCACGATGCATGACACCCCCTTCCAGAACTTTCCCAGTTTTCAACCCTTCTTTTCTCGAACGCTCGCCAAGTTTCCCCCACTAAATCTTCCCGTGGGCGGTGTTTAGCCAATTCCCTCGGGTTTTACGGAAAACTTTCCCCCCGACTGTGGCCACAAATCACCGCAAAACTCTCCAACGAAATCAGCAACCACCGCCTGTCTTGAGATCGGAAGCCTCTTGTCCTCAATGATCCACGACAATGACCGTCGTGTACAATAATGGCTGCTGGATTATTGTCAATAATTTCTCTTTTATGCGCTTCCTGTGTGTTCTGAACTGCACTGAACTGTCATTAAATTTTCGTATAGATGGTTGAAGAGTGCTTGTGTGTGTGTGTTATCTCAGGGTTCAAATATCCGAATATGCAAAAGAGTTTGTCTTTACTCACTGGCGCAAAGCCGAAATTCCTGGACTAGGAATGTGAAGATTTAGGGGCGTCTTCTTCGTATGACGTGACTGGCGGAGTGGTTATCACGGCGTGCTACGACGACAGACATCCCGGGTTCGAAACCTGGTTTGGACATGGGTGTTCTTTCAGAGTGTCCATTCATCAATTTCGTCATATCATCCTTGTTGTTGCGATTAGCCAAAAGTTTAAGAAAAGCGACGCTAAATAAAAAGAATAAAACCGTAAGAACCCACTAAGAATGGATTTTCCGAAATTCTACCCCGAAGGTTACCACTAGTTTATTCACAACCCTCGTACAATTATAAATACTCGTCTAAGTAAGTATGCCACTACTCTCTCATTATATAAGCAAAACGATATGCAAATAAACAAAAGAGAGTGGACTTTCAAGCATTAATATTGGCAAGTAAGTTCCAAAAAACAGTCTATCTCACTTGAAATCAGCCAAGTGAGGTGACGAAAACCTGGAGAAAGAGAAGGTAACAGATGTGTTCTGTAATGTCTTTTTCAAACAAAGCGTTCGTTGCTCCCGATTTTCAAGCCTCGTGTCTCTCACAGTTTATTTTGTCTTCTGTTATGCCCTGAAAGATATTCTGCTGCAGAATGGCCCATGGCCGGGTAAAAGTTTGATAAGCTACCGCCTTAAAGAAAGGCACCAAGCTTCAAACCATATCTGGAACTGCTACTTTGGTTACTAAATCTGCCATATGAACTTAAAAAACTTTTCGACCAGGCTCATGTAATTCGAAAGATCTCATTACACAAACACATTTCGACCTATTAGATGACGATGAGTGACGTAAATAACTGAAACTCTGCCCTCCACAAAATAGGTACAGTATGTCTGTTGTTCCTCAGCCGGCATCAGATAACCAACTGATTTCTGGGCCTGTCAGAGCTCCTTATATACCTTACCCTGCCTCCACACTAGCGTGTCAGTGGTAGAGTTCGAAACTAACTGAGCTAGTTTGCATTCATGGGCTGTAAGGTCATTTATAAGTACTCAAGAAGTGCCTACAAGATAGCGTCGTCCATTAATAAGTTTGTATCATATGACTTGGATGATGATACGCTGTGCTATGTTACAAGTTCGCATTATTTTACGGTAAACTATCTACTTCATTACCACGAATAGAATACATGTTCATAACTGATGGTATTAAGAGATTATTTCGGTAACACTTTTATATGTGTGAGACGGATTTCTTAATTTTTACAGGAGAAAGTACTTACGCGAATCATTTTCTGTAGCGTTGTGGAAGTTCGTGATGTAGTTTTGATCCATTTTAATGCGAATACATGTTGTTTTCTGCGAAAATCTCTGTCCGACACGCTGTTTCTGCTGCCGCCATTTGCTTTCTGCGCGAGAGTACGATGTTCCGTGTGTTATACGACGTAAACCCCGTAGTCAGTGTTTCAAACCTCGCCGTGTTTTCACTATAACATGACGTGTCGAGTATTTTTAATTTCTTATTTTTTTTTAAACTATGCTTGCCTAACATAAGCTTACGGGAAATGGTTTGTGGGACTAACGTGAATGGTTTGTGGGGCTAACGTGAATGGTTTGTGGGGCTTACGCGAATGGTTTGTGGAGCTAACGTCAATGGTTTGTGAGCATACGTGAATGGTTTGTGGGGCTAACGTCAATGGTTTGCGAGGTATTAGCATAATTTCAAATCCGGGCACAAAAGTAGGTATTATTCGGTGAACAAGGTTGCAACACTGCATAAATCGACAAAACACTCACACAACGCGCTATGAACTAGTACGCTATTGCCATAATGTGTGTTACAGAATCGAAATAACGAATAACAGTAAGTACCAGTAAATGTAAGAAATATAAAGTATTTTCGTTAGAAATTCATTATTTCACCTAAAGAAATGTTCCGCAGTGCAGAATAGTAAGTTAGCAATGTAGAAAAGTGAGAAATAAATTATTTATAGGTGTCACACCTATACGAAAGTAGTATTTCTAAATTAAACTTTGCGGATTGTCTGCGTTTAAAACACTAGAATGTGTGTTGCAGATTTTATGCACATGGCGCACCATCTATTGCTATTTTTGTAAATTATTGTAGTGTATAAGTCAAACGTGTGAAAAATATATTATGGTTAAGGGCTTGGGAAGTATTTAATTGCATTTCAAAGGTTTCTAAGGTAAAATACTCTCGTCTGTTACCCCTAGCATGTGCTCTGATTGGTCGAAAGTCGTCACGAAAGGTTTTCTTTAGAACCGTTCCTATATAGTGGACGGTAACTGCAAATGACGTGTGCTCTCTAACGTCACTTCCTTTAAACATGGCTTTCGAGGACTTGTTCGTGTAACATTTGACCGTGTACGGATAGCTTTAGTCTGGAGGAAGGCAAACGGACTGCAGACTTATGACAGCGCTGATGTAAGCATATTAACGTTAAACTCGAGTTACTGACAGAAATATTACTCACAGGGTCACGTAGAGCACATTAAACAACTAGAGAAGGATAAACACTTGGAAAACATGGAAGTAGAATCGATAAAGACAACAACAAATCCTGAACAATCGATTCTTGTTACGACTTCTCAACTTCGTAGCAAACTTAACTTCCGAAAGCTTCTTAGTGTAAGATCTTGTTAGATTCTGAAAATATGACATGGTTAACAACAACAATTCTTATTTATTATACACTGCGTCTAGATATAATACGAAGAAATAAAACACAAACACAGGCAGTGTCGGCGATTGGGGGGGGGCGAGGGGGGCAATTGCCCCCCACTTTTTGCCACTTTTGCTCCCGCACTATATTAAACCATATCTAGCAAGTGAAAGTAAACTGCCTTGGCCCCTCAGTTTTGGCACTTTGCCCCCTACCTAGTTTTGGAACCCAATCGCCGCTACTGAACACAGGCATCAGTGATGTGCCGTAGACTATAAGTTTACGTCTATATGCGTTGTCTACACGTAATCTACGCGTAGATTACATTGGGTTGTAGTGCATTAAAAATAATTTTCAAGGGTTTCATGAAAGGAAAGTGACATTTTCAACTATATTGGTTCCTAACGAAATGAAAAGAATCCTATTTACAACAAAATTTCTCTTCTCTTCTATTATCAACTATGGAAGAAGATAAAGAGTATGCAAAAAACAACAACAGATGGCAGTCGTGTGGTTAGAGTGGTTTTTTCCCCATAAAACACTAGAATATTTCCTATATTAGGTTTCTTCCTAGGTGAGAAATTGTTCGAATTTGGAAGAAAGAGTATGAAACGTTCTCCTCACACATCAGCAACTGATACGCATTATAATGTTGGGTCGGGTACCCTATTCTACACCCTCGATTTTTGAAAAAAATTTTCTTTCATTATGAAGGTTATGTGATCCTATTTCTGAATAAAAAAACATTGGAGCGCGGAAAGAAGTATTTACGACTGTACAGCCGTTTGAAGTTGAAATGTTGTCGTTTGAAATGGTTGGCTATTATTTCCAATTTATAGATCGTGATACTAACACGACACCAAATTTTAACTATCGATCTCAACCTAACTGAACTAACCTATCCACGCGCCAATGGTTCGTGGGGCTAGCGCCAATGGTTCGTGGGGCTAGCGCCAATGGTTCGTGGGGCTAGCGCCAATGGTTCGCGGGGCTAGCGCCAATGGTTCGCGGGGCTAGCGCCAATGGTTCGCGGGGCTAGCGCCAATGGTTCGTGGGGCTAGCGTCAATGGTTCGTGAGGCTAGCGCCAATGGTTCGTGGGGCTAGCGCCAATGGTTCGTGGGGCTAGCGCCAATGGTTCGTGAGGCTAGCGCCAATGGTTCGTGGGGCTAGCGCCAATGGTTCGTGGGGCAGCAGACCATCTCCCTGTAAGTCAAGTACAATGTTCCGTATGTCTCGTCGAACAAGTCCTCTATGTCCTTCATCCGTTGAACGTGTGTCAATCTCATATTTAGTCCTTTTGTATTAATTCAATGTCACACAAATCAATTCCAATGTCTAAAGTCGCACAAAACAATTGCAATGTCTCAAATATCCAATCCGCCAATAAATTACATAAATAATATATTGAAATCGCAAATTATCCCATTGCACAAGTCATTCATAACAAGAAATAATTGCAAATTATCCCTTTGCACAAGTCAAAGATAAGAAGAAAAAGAAAATGTTCAGACGTGCGCCTGTAACATGAATCTAAGAGACGCCATGATCATATCCCTGCAAAACCGTTTCGACGTTACATAAGGAAAATATTGAAAAACGTAAGTTTCCTAGCACGTAGATATAAAAAAAATTACTTTCCGCGCTATTTAGAAACATCGTTTCTCATGAAGAACTAATTTTCGTAACGAGAATATTTGAAATGTGGGAAAAATCGAGGGTGTAGAAAAGGGTACCCGAGCCATAATGTTATTCCAATTTCAAGACGCCCTTTGCTAAGTTATAACCTTTCGCCATGTTGTTTACATGGATTATGTAATCTACGTGTATAAAATAGTCTATGTGTAGAATGTAGACTATCTTTGTTTACGCATAGACGCACATCACTGACAGGCATGCAGTGGCAGGCGCAGTAAGAATTACAGATTAAGAAAGACCGATAGTTCACAAAGTTTATTTTCGGTGTTAAAATATATTTTCAACCAAACATATATTTTTATGCCCCTATAACTGCAAACAGTAGAAAAGTAGAAAGTGGATTACCAAATGAGAAGGAAACCTTCATTAGCTGAATATTTCAACCTTCCAAAGCACTATCACCAAAGAGATTTTGGTTATGCTACTCACCTATTTTAGACGCTGTTCATTGTGAGCCGTGCTGGTTGTTTCTCGATAGGTTCGATAAACGATTTAATGATGAATGGTGCAAAGGGAAAATTAATGATTGGAAAGGTTTAAGTAAAAAAAATTAAAGAACACCAAATGTATACCAGGTTTCAGCGCAATACGTTGATTCGACGGGCTCCAGACGGCAATGAGTAGGGGAACTTTAATTCTAAACGCCACAGTTCCACCTGGTAGTGAAATTTGAACTAGTTTTTCGTTAGCACTGGCTTCCCCATGGTCTCCATAGTTTCTATACCAGATTTCAGCGCAATAAGTTGATTCGGACGGGCTCCAGAGGGCAATGAGTAGTTGAACTTTAATTCTAAGCGCCACCTGGTGGTGAAAATTTGAACTTTTTTGTTCGTAAGCATTCGCTTCCCCATGGTCTTCATAGCCTCTGTATAAAGTTTCACCGCAATCCGTTGATTCTAATGGACTCCAGAGGGCTCTGAGCAAGGCAACTTAAATTGTGGCCACTTGGTATCAATTCGAGGGGAATAAATTTATTTGAATTACTCAGTAATTCGAATTATATAAGTTCGAATTAAAAGGAGTCCATTGTATTGAAGCTAAATATATTTTAGAAAATGAGAAAAGCTTTTACCTCTGGTAAACGCGGTAACATGGAGAATATGTCACTACTTATTGCGTGTTTGTTTTATTAATACGAATTCGTATATTAACATTCTGGTTGCATATCTGCGGCCTACTAGCCTATACTAGCCTATACCATAAAATATACAGATTAATGAAATTGGGCTAAGTGGTTTACGAATTTACTAGATTTAACCTTGCAGTACTGACGAACTGGAGTAGTAGAAGGGTGCAGAAAGAATTTGGCAACCTCCCAGCAACATTCAACACTTTTCACACTGTTTCTAAAGAAGTTGGAAGGATGTGAGTACACGATAATGAATCTTGCAGCTAGAGCAAGAGGAAAGAATTTAACTTCGTGTTCTATTTTGACACCTGCATCGCATAAAACTGCTTCAAAATACTGTTAGATGCTCTCGGATTCCTCTTTACGTGGGGGATCTGGCGTGAACCAGCATTCGAGACGTGAATAACGTGTGGTACACTTGGTGCCATATCTTACCTCTTGAAAAGCTTCGGTGTGCATCAAAGTGTCTGTTTGAGGTAAACAATGTTCGCTGGTTCTGCAACTGTTGCTGCGAAATTTAGATGCAGAGTGAACTCAAGGGTCATGTAAACGGGGGGAACGGCCCTGAACAACACCCTCCCTATACCACAGAGATTGATTGATTGATTGATTGATTGATTAAGGTAAGGTAAAGATCCCCGTGCACTTTGCACCACGCCATGAGGCATGTTTGGGTGGATGTAGAGGTAGGACCCACACATTCTTAGATATCGGCCATTTTGGAAGTGGTGTGGTGAGCACCACGTCTGGCCGCGTCATCTCCCAGGGTTGAGGCCTCCTTGATGGTTCAGTGGCAGCGTCCTCGCCTTTTAACCAAAGGGTCCCTGGTTTGATTCCCGGTGTCAGAATCATCGAAGTCACTCTCTAAAAGTTCATCAATTTCTTCTTCTGTCAAGTGAAGCGCCATTGTGGAGAAAACCGGTCTCGTAAACACACACAATGTTTACAAAATACCACTCACAAACCGTACGAAATAAATGGGCTGAGAACAATATCGATCTCGCACAACGAAAAAAACCCGCGAGCGAACGAATTGGGTCTCCTAGACCTGGACCAAGTATCAACAAGACTAGCAGAATTTATTTATGCATGTTATTGTATATCGTTCCATTTAAAAAAATATGACTTTGCTCCAGATATTTGTCGATATTTTTCGACCCACCCCATACCTCCGATTTACGAGCCCCATTTGATATTATTGTTTCCCGCAAACCTCACATCGCTACTGTTTCTGGTTTCTTCGCTATTTCAGGTGGTACTTTTAGGTGCCTCACGCGGTATAGCGAAAGTCAAAGAACATAATTAATTGCTTACTTTCAACTTATCGGCAAGAAGAAAACTCGAAAACCCAAAATCTATACTAGAATTCTCTCCGTTTCCAAGTTCTTATTGATTCTTCACCTTCACCTGTTTTCCAAACTCAGTCTGTCGTCAGGTGATAAACATTCAGGTGGGTTCACTCCCTCTGCTGAGATGAGAAAGTGACGTCAACACGAACAGATTTTGACGTATTTATAAACATATATAAAAGTTCCAACTACAACTGTATCAATCTAACTATAATTGTTTGTGACAACTTGCACATTATTTGAAGTAACAAACATTTTAAAAATCTTAACTTCTTACAAATATAAAACCTTAAACTCTCAGGTTCGTTACATTGTGTATACGAAGAACTTGACTTTTCAGCTCTACTTGGGTCAAGGTTAATCGCCCGTGTTGAATAGGAAAACATAGCAGAGCGTCTTGTGACTGACCCGGAACATCTGCTTCTCCCCCACACACCAGTTTATCATGGTTCTTATCTGTGTGCAGTTTTCCTAATTGGAACTAAGGCTCGCTTTAGACGATAGCATTTTCCTTAGCAGTTTTTTTAACATTTATGCCATAACCAAAAAGCTACAGTGTAAAGTAAGAAATCTTATAGCATTTCAGATGCCATGGCATGTTTCATTTCTCAAGTTCCTTTTTCAGTAGCAGATTTCATTGCACAACCAATCAGAAGCGATCTCTATGTCACGAGTGCAGGTGTAATGGCGGCCGAATGAGATGTAAACAATGTACCACTTCGCATTTTTAAAAGCCGATAACTATTCAACCGAGAGGAATAACGTTTCCTCTAAGCAGCTATTAGTTACAAATCAATGGCACTGCTTAAATACATACTTTACAACGTTTACTGTACACGTAGAGAAAAATATTTTAGTTGTTTCAAATATAAACACTATGCACTCACCATACATGGCGTAACTCGATGTGCCTTTGTGCTGTATCTATTACACATTGTAATCACAAGAAGCTTACCAAAATGTCCCGTGAAAAATGCTTTCTTGTAAATTACTATCTGCTATAAGGTTTTTGGAAGCATTTACATAGCATTTATTCTAGAAAAATGTTAAAGGAAATGCTTTCGTCTAAAGCCGACCTAACTTCGCAAGGAGTTTGGAGCAGGCATGCATGTTTAGAAATACAACTCGTGATTTGAAACTAAGGTCACGAAGTTTGTTCTTCCATAATATTGTCTTGAATGATTGTACACATGTGCAATAATTTGTTTCGATCGTTTCATGTAGCGAAGTAGTAATATTACACCAAAAATTTAACTAGACCACCGCTTTTTACCTTCGCTTTTCTGTCACTTTTTGGCTAAGATGAGGATGAGCGATGATATCATGAAATTGATGAAGAGACACTCACCAGTAACACTAATACCAATGCCGGAATTCAATCTCAGGGACAGTAGTTCTTACCACAAAACAGATGGCGCAGTGGTAACGTCGTCGCGTTGTAATCGAGGGGTCCAGGGTTCGATATACTTTGGAGGCACATGGTGGTTCGGTTCCCACCCTCAACTGTACGTCCAGTCCCGATTAGTGTTTCTGTGCATAAAGTGGACTTTGACTCAAACCAACTTGAAAATTACTGGAGACTTTTATCCCAGAAAAATGCACTGATTATAATTTTTATTATGATTATTATTATTACATGTGTATTTGTTATAGTGATTCGTGGTGGAGTGCTTATTGTAATCACTCAATATTTTTTTTTTATAAATAAAAGTAAGGATGTGTTGTTGGCGAGGATTAATATCACGATACATTTTGAACTTATAACTCTAGTGTTTGATTCACCACCTCTATGATGGGTAGGCAAGTATAATGGTGAAGGAAAGGCGGATAAAGAGAAAGAAACGACAGAGAGAGAGAAAGGAAGAAAAGCTAAATAAAGAAATAGAAGAGGAGAAGAAGTAGGAGAGATTTCTCTCCTCCCCCTCTCTCTTTTCTGCCCTCCCCCAAATCCGTTCTCAGCACGCCCTTGGCCCCCATATATATGTAGCACACTTGAACACGTGCTGAGTCCGAAGCCATCCATCCCCTTTACCATAAACCATATTCAACAAAGAGCTTTTAAGATTGACGGTAGTGCAAACACAGATATGAGTAACGTTGGTAGCCCGAATGCTGAAAGCCCTTCAGGCCACTCAGACCAGTAACTTGTTGATATTCAGGGTGCTAAGTTTAACTCTCGCGCCCAGCCTTCTGATTGGCTGACGGAGAGTTACAGATGAGTGTTTAGACCCGTTAAACCCTCCCCTTATATACGGGCATGCTTGTGAACATTTTGCACACAAACATTGTCTGATTCTTTGATTTGCTCTTTTTAAGTCCACTTGATGCACAGAAAGGCTAATCGGGACTGGACCTACAGTTTAAAGTGGGATACGAACCATCCGATCATCCAACCAGTTACGTGGTGACGTGTGGTCAGCACGACGAACTCCTAGTCGTTGTTGTAAGTTTTCTATGACGACGCTACTCATTCGTAGCTCCCCAATTTCCTCACGATGCTGGGTGGTCACCGGTCCCATACACAGCCCGAAATCTCAGGAGAAAAGTTGTTGCGCTTCCCCTAGGAGACTCGAAGCACCGCGCCTCCTGTAGCCGGAGCCGAAAGCTTGGGCTGTAGACCGCACAGTCACGATGTAGGACACACACATTGTACATATAGAGATTGAGGTTATTTTACGTCGCTTGTATGCTACTTTTGGCTGAGCGCGACGATGAGTGATGATTAAATTCATGGAGGGACACTCACAAAGAATACCCATGGTCAGGTCGGGATTCGAACCCGGGACCCCTGGCGTCGTATCGCGCTGTGTCTACCCCTCCCCCACAGAAGTCGGTTCTTACATACATACAAACACACACAGACACACACACACATTTATATATACATATTATAAGTTAAAAGTGGTGTATGTTAATATTTTATCATGAACAACAATGGATAACAATTATAAATTGCACCATACACATATTTTAAAAACCTAATTATTAGAATTACAGTAATTAGCTCAACTGTGGCTTTAAGATGGTACTTGAAAACGTGTCCTCCCGTTTCGTCTTATCCCATTTCGCCTTATTGCGTTTTCACCTCCCCCAATAGAATTTCAAATGATTTATGTGACTCGAACTTTCTAAGGCGAAACGGGACATCCCATTTCGCCTTATCCTGTTTCGCCTTACACACAAAAAAATTCTCACCTGGGAGTATTATCGACTTGAAGGTTAATTCATACTGGGAGCGCAGAGCTTGTGATGTTGCCTACCTTGGCTCATTGTCCTGTCGGTTAGGTTAGGTTAGGTTAATAATACATTAATAATAATGACCCTTCATGTCGGTAATATTCCCTGGTGGGAATTGTTTTGGGTTTAAGGCGAAACAGGATAAGGCGAAATGGGATGTCCCGTTTCGCCTTAGAAAGTTAGTGTCACATAAATCACGCGAAATTGTATTGGGGGAGGTGAAAACGCAATAAGGCGAAACGGGATAAGGCGAAACGGGATAAGGTGAAACGGGATAAGGTGAAACGGGGTAAGGCGAAACGGGCCTTAACCCTTGAAAACGTCCACGGTCATTCTTTACGGTAGTAGGATGGCAGCGGAAATTGACGGTTCTAGTCCGTTATTTCTACAGCCAACAGTTTTGCAGTGTAGTGCTAATTGTCATCTGAGCGTAAATGTTGGTGCTGCTGTATTGTTTTGAGGGGAATATCCAGATCTTGTCTTAGTGGATACTAGTCGCGTTGTGTTTCATGTAGTGTTGCCACAAGACCACCTCTAGTCCAGGACCTGGAGTGGAGCAGTGTGACGTCCAAGGTGCTCAATTCTTTCTTTCTATTTTGGCCATTTTACGTCCCTTTTCTAACTGTCGCTATAATCACGACGACGAAGATGATGGGACAAACACTATGATGCATCCAAGACATACCCAGGATTCCAATCTGGAATCTCTGGCTTAGTAGCTTTGGCCTCTCTTCCACGGAAGTTGGCTAAATCGGCATTGCGAGTGTGGAAAAAGATTCATCTACAGTTGTGCGAGAGGAGGGCGCGCTTGTTGACGTATGTAATAAATGTTCAATTTTGTTTAGATAATCATGTTTGGGAGACTCTCTTTTTGTACGAATATGTAGTTAATTTATGTTATTAACTATCTAGCATCTTCTCACTTCTTTATTTATAGAAAAGTTTAAAATTAGTTTTTAAAATAAATTATCCATGTCAATAGTTTTAAAGTCGATAATTAAATTACGTTCAGTAACCTGTGCTTGTATGACAGCTGCGTTTTACCTTTTGTAATACCTTCCTTATCTTAAGTGTCCATTTAATTAAAATCGAATCTAAGTAATTACAATAGCTAGAAATTATGGTATATGGATAGAAACGAGATAGGATTTGAGACAGTTAAGTTCCACATTATTTAAACATCAAAATCGTAGTATAAAAATCAGAGGAACATAACTCCAAAAATGCTTTTTTCAGTCTTCCTTAAATAAACTCCTCTGAAAAGCCCTATTTGCAGTCAGATCAACATATATCCACCGATGGGCGTATATATAGTTTACGTTAGAGGGGGGGGGGGGTTCAACATTTCATATGTGAAACTCCGGAACACTACTGACCGGAAGCTTGTTGTGGAGCGGTAGGGGTATGCTGAACCCAACAAACTTTTGTGTGTGTATGTACATATCCATTATCATGTTCTTTACACTTCTTTTTTTTAAAAAAAAAAAAACAAAAAAAAAACAGAAATCTACTTCGAAGTATATCATTAATCATGCAATTCCTTCTCGGTGCCATAATGCTAATGTCTAAACTTTATTTGAAAACTGCGGACTGAACAATGCGGGCACCCAAGCACTGGCTGTTTACAGTAAAGAGCTTACTATCCAATGGAAGAGATTTGCAACTGAAATTCAGTGCTGCTAGCATGCGCCGGCGCTATCGTGAAGGAAGTCAAATATAGGAAGTGTACCAAATGTGAGCTCCCATTTTGTTTTTCACGCATATCAAGGAAACCATGAAGTCAAAATAAGCAATACTAGAGCCTGAAATAGTACATTATGTACTTATTCAGCATGTCTCCTCCCGCAGCGAGAAAAAAAATGGCTGCATTGTGAAAAATTCTATTTTTTTCGAAGAGGTGCAATTTTGAAGATTGGAAAAAAACGTTCCTAAAATGGGCCACCTTATATTTAGTACAATTAAAAACAGCAACAACATAAATTATAGTGATACAAGCTTAAATACGATACATGAAAGGCTGTGGAATAAAATAAAACGTTCTTTGAAATGTTAAACAGACAGTATTACAAGCTTTCGTTGTTTCTCTTCGTGTAGAATCTATATGGAGAATCCCATGATTAGAATGTGTGCGAAAATGCATTCTGTGCTTGTTGCACAACACAAGGGAACCACTTTAGGACCACCGGGGGTTATTTTTTCATGATAAATATTTCTCACGTATTTCCATCCATTACTTGACAATTGCATACAAAGAGAGCTACTATACTGAGGATTAAGAATATAGACGAGTTGACGCATTTGTCTCTCATGACAGCAATTGAACGTGGAAATAACAAAACTTTAAACTTCCACAAGAACACCCACTAGCTGATTGGAGACAATGCACGCAGTAATCAACATGGGCGCTACCACTGCATGTGGCAATAACGTGAACTACCAGCCCCATGTATTTCCGCCAGGCTACGGCATCATCCAGAGCAGAAATGCAGGTGGGCCGCTTTAAGGATGCGATCCGCATTTGGTACACTTCCTGTATCTTTGCAGCATCTTCTTGTAACACGATAACTCTTGTAATATCGAGAGGGAGCGGTTCAATGTACAGTTAGATTGTTTAGTAAAGTGAGAACTTTAAAATTACGCATTTAAATATTAATAGCTAACGTTCCTGAAAGTATAGATATAATCATTTCTTCTTCCCCATCCGATCCCAGGGTAATTGTGCATCCCGAAGATATAATTTGTCCTGGTCTCCCGAATAGTATCATTCCCGGATTCTCCCGAAAAATCCGGGACGTATAGCAGCCCTAGGTATGATGAAGCTATCAATATCCAATCTATCAACCAGGCCATACAACATTTTGACACATTGTTCCAATGATTGAGAAATAGCCATTTCACATTTCTGGAATACTTTGTTGCAATTTCGCAATGTGTTGACTGTGTTCAGAGAAATGTGAGTTCATTTCTACTACAAAATGTTAAAACAAAATGGACGATAACGGTTTACTTTGAAATATTAATTGGTTCTTTCAGCTGGTGAATTGTTCCTCCTATTTGACTGCTAGGTTTTCTAGGTCTCCTCATTTCTTCATCGTAGTCTCTTTGTACTTTCTCTGCTTTGGAATAAATTTCATTCAAGTTCTCCGAATTCTCTCCTTTTCTATATAGCCTATCTCTCTATTAGAATACAGACATGTTCAGTATTAAGAGGTGCCGAACATAATCTTGCAGTGCATGAAAACAATTTGGTTAGAACAAGTGGAGATATTTCAAACTCCCCACAGGTTGCTGCAATATTTCTCCTCTAATAGTAAATTTTAAATCATGTAAAGTTTCTACAATTGTGTATAAAATTTCGCGTCACGCTACTTAGTATTGACACTTTTCTTTCCATCTTGTAGCAAACAACTTGAGAATGTTACGGTGTTTCCCTGGTCTCCTTGCACTGCGTTTTTAAAAACAAAATTCCTTTGAGGGGAAAATAATTATAACTTATTTGACAGTCCCAATGCAGTTTCTTATCGCAGAAATTCCGAAACTATCAGAAAATGTCTCTCCTTGGGGAAACGTAACACCTTTTTCTCCTGAGGATTTCGGCCTGTGTATGAGACTGGTGAACACTCACCATCATGATTAAATTGGGGAGCTACGAATGAGTAACCCTGTCATGAAAACCTACAACGACGACTTGGGGTTCGTAGTGCTGACCACACGTCACCCCGTAACTGGTTGAATGATTTCCTGACTCAGAGTAGGATAAGGTGGAAGTGCGACCGGCAGTCTGTAGGTAGGCCTGGACCCTCAATGGCCTGTTGCGGGGTGGGTTATGTATGTTTTCACTTTAATCATTTCAAGGTGTGAGACCTAGATCGTCAATTCTCAACTATGTTAACAGAAAATATTAAATTGTTTTTGATTCAGTGAACTAAAACAATACAAGTTTAATGTTCCAATATATTACTATCAGGGATAAATGTATTTCATTTTTGAAATATATATATTTATAAACATAACCTGAAAAAACCAAATAAAACCCAGTTTTACCCGGGTTTTATCGGGATTTATCTGGAAAAAAACCGAAAGAACCCGCTCGAGTTGGTTTTTTTTCGAAAAAGAAACAAAACGGGCAAAATGCCAACCCTGGGTCTACCAGTCAAGAGAAAGTCAAGAAAGTCAAGAAATTATGCATGCTAGTTTTTTACAGTATAGTGAATTTACATTCTTATATACCTGTACTTGGATTTCATAAAATTGAATACTTGGACATTTAAAATTTGTTAGTAACATGAAATGGCGTAGGGATGTGACGACCTCATCGCCCAGTGACTTGTTCACTGCAGTTAGTCAACCAACAGCGTGAAATGGTCAACATTTTGCTCTGTTGGGATTTACAGAGCTGTCCTGTCATGGATCTATGAGCGTCCCACAATCGGCAGAAGTGGGGTATGGTTGGTGGACTACACTGTGATCCTCCCAGCTAGATCCGAGGGATCCGCTGACCAACGACAGGTGCGGTCCTCCATTCATATTGGGGTTAGGCGTAGAGCTGACAACTCTGCACTGTAAAAAGACATGTCAAGAATCAGCAAGATGAGGCCATGGATGTTCCCAAGGTTTATATAGGGACAGATGGAAGGCCTGTGTTGCTGCAGCCATGAACCTTCGGGTTTAAGAAGGCTAGAGAGTTAGTTAGTTAGTTGGAAATTTAAAATTGTATTGAGTTGTGGTTAAGATTTGTTTTTTTTTTTTAAAAAAATATTACATTCTTGAATGCGTGAAGTTTTGTAAAAATATTAAAGTAATGTCGCCATTCCCCATCCAGGATGAAGTCTCAAGCATAAATTTTTACATGCATTAATAACTAAAGCAAGTCTAAATCTCTTGTTAAAGTAAATTTTCAGTTTTATCTTAACCGGCCTTGTGGTAAGGGTTTTTTCATTGAATAGAAATAGCTTATTTTCTGAATTTCCAACTATACCTAATTAGGAGACAATTAAATAAATATTAAGAAAAGGGGGAAGTCAATCAAAAGGTCAAAAAAGTCATTAAAAGGCAAGAATTTTGGATTTGTTATTTTGGTAGATGAAAATACACTAACAAAGAACACCCATTCAAACTGAGAGCCGCAAAGGCAGCTCCAACTCTTCTGAAAGTAATTTAGATCTCACATCCCAACAACACTTTTGTACCATATCGTTGCACCATAAATGCATTTAACTTGTGTCTAACAGCCAAAAAAGTTGCCAAATCTTCCAGTACTTCCATTTCCAGGATCTGAAGCAAACTTCCAGCATTGGTAAGCAATTAAAATGCCTTTATTGAGACTGGAATCAGTCGTGGAATGTCACCCTTCCAGCCATCAATTCAGCGGCTCTTCCAGGCGGCAGAAATATGTGACAAGCGGTCGCTACTTCAATCGTAAAGATACTTTGCCAGAAACAAAGGATAAACGCAAGGACAGCAAGTGTCCTTAAAAGGATTGTCATTGCATTAGACTCGGTCGCCAAACTGGCGGGAAAATACTGTATGCGCGTTGAATAGAAAGTGCTGCTAGCTTCTGGTAGTTGATGGAAACGTTGTACTTTTACTTTAGCTATTTTAACAGCATTAATCTTTCGTAATTTAGGCACCTATACAATCTTAATCTAGCTAGATATTTTGGTGTCGTAGGCAGGATTGTGGTTTGCCGCCATGGAAGTGCGAAAGGGTGCTTGTGAACCCTTTAATTTTCTTCCGCACCCCCTTTTCACCTATTTTCGGGGCCTCCCCGATGGTGCATTGGTTGTGTCCTCGCCTTGTAATCAAGGGTTTCCGGGTTCGATAACCGGTGGTTCGGATCTCACTTTAAACTGTAGGTCCAGTCCAAATAAGCCTTGCTGTGGACTTAAATCACCAACTCAATCGATCAATCAAAATAAACTATTTTCAGCCGAAAATATTGTTCACTCTTCACAGAGTAAAAAGTTTGGAATGACCAAAAATAGTTTCTGTCAACCAAATATTAAGCAAGCGACGAACACATGATTATTCACCAATACTAAATGTTCTTTAGAAATAGTTCACATGCGCTTACAATTATCGAAAAATTTGTTCAAAATTACCAACTATAGTAAATGGTACTATTGTTTGTTTTTGTTGTTTAGAGTTGCCAAATAGCTTAACCGAATGTGTTTTATTAATTTAACCAAATTAGTTCTTTTCTGTGTTGCAGTACGATTTACGTGTATTACTTATGAAAACCATTGAGCTTAAAATATTAAGCATTGAATTGACACCACTATTATTGTGTGATACAGACAACCCATTGTAATAAGAAAGGGAAGACACATTTACTTCGTTGTACATGTTGGGGTCAAAGCAAGCAAGCAAAAATTAATCAAGTCACTGGCATAGTTTCATAGAAGGCTACATAAAGGTGAATGTTTTGATTGAATTGGTGATTTAAGTCCACAGTAAGGCTAATCGGAACTGGATCTACAGTTTAAAGTGGGATCCGAGGCACTATGTACCTCCACCGGGGATCGAACCCGGGACCTCTTGATTACAAGGCGAGGACGCTACCACTGCGCCATCGTGGAGGCCAAAAGTTGATTGTTTTTTGATGAACTGGCCAAAGCAAGTTTCATTAAGCTGGGTACCCTATCTCATAACCATGGAACAGAAAGAATGGTTTGCTATTTCTTAGTTTTTATCACTAAAATAAAGCTGGTTTATTGAGGCAACTCTAGCATTTAGCAACAAAATAAATATCTTCTTTAGATATAGAACTACGCTTTTTAAAAAATGCGCATATCCCCACTTTCTGGTAGATCCTTGAAGAAGATCAATTCGAAAAAGGGCAAGAAAAGCATTATGTAATTTCTCTCCTGTTCAGAGCCATCTGTTGGCCTTTTGTAAAACTATTTTATGGCTGTCAACTCGCTGCCCCAAGCTAAGTCACTCACGACTGGCCAAATTATATTGCTGATGGAAGACATTTTTATGATCTAGTTGTTCTGATTTGCTGGAGCTCTTATAAAATGCTAAAAGTCAATAGACTGAATGTCAAGGGGAGACTATGAGGCACCAGACAGTGTCTAATGAATATGAATAAGATGTTGTGAATAAATGCAATATTTTTTGTTTGCGTTCTTGTTACATATACAGTGGCGCCGACGTCAAATAAATTTTACTGTTTTTACACGAGAGGGGGCTGTTGACCAGGATTGACATAATTGTTATCTTATATACAGGGTGTCCGGGCTAGGTATACAAAAATACACACATATATTTTAGAATCTGTAAATATTATTAACTTCCTTCTCCCGTTTTTGTTCAAAGTAACTCAGAAAGATTTTATGTACGCTGGTACACCTCAATGTGAGAAATATTTGTAGCTTGACAGATATCCAAACGATACTCCAGTGCGTGCCTAGTGTTGACCAGCATTTGAGGCGTTATTAGAGCAACGATACGCTGTCTCAAATCACCCAAATCGTGAACTATGATGAAGCTCCATGAAAAAAAGTCTAACGTTGTCAAATCTGGGGATCTCGGCGGCCATTGGGTTGAGAGCTGTAAAACTGAGTGCATGGTAGCTTTTACTACATTTGTAATTTGTTAAACAAAGAATAAATTGTAACCTTTGCTAAATTTGACAATTTAGTAAACAAGTATGCATTTCCAACCATTTCCAAATTTGTTAGACAAAAATGCATGGTAATTTTTTACTAAATTTGGCAATTTGGTAAACAAAAATGCATTACCAATCTTTTCTAAATTTGTTAAACAAAAATGCATGATAATTTTTTATTAAATTTGGCAATTTGGTAAACAAGAATGCATTAGCAACCTTTACTAAATGTGATAAATAATAATTCTTGCTAACCTTTGCTAGCCTATAAGACAATTCCTTGTGAATTTTTCATTGCTTTAAAACTACATTATAGTTCTGACTTTTGCTACACAGCAGAATAAGTTTGCTGCAAATTCACCTTAACTTTCACCTGTAAACATCCTGAAACTGACAGATTAATGGAGAGAAAACCGTATATTTCCAGGGCAAACTGGGTTTCTTGGGAGTTTCTCTGATAATGTCCGCTTGGACCTTGATTCTAACCAGATCAAACAGGGTACAAAAATATCCCGGTTCAAATCAATGAATGGTTTCCGGTCGCTACCATGGTGTATGGCAACGATTACCGCAGAGAAGTTCACATTTTCGCCGCTAGATAGAGCTCTCGGCGTGAATTAATTGGGACGATCGGAAAGTAAGGTGACTCAAGATTTTACTCACTGAAAATAGAGTAGAAAGTCCCCAAATACGCGGGCAAAAGGCACTAACATTTGGAAAATAGGAACAATTATTGGCGTAAGCAGGGGGCTGATGGGGCTACAGCCCCCAGAAAGTTGTGAGAAAATCTAAATTTTCAGTCCGGGGGGGGGGGGTGGGGACCGGAGTTGTAAATGTAATTTACCCTTAAAACGAACCCCTATCATTTGCCTTTGACCAACGTAAGAGACAAAGGTTTAAAATAATTATTCCGAAATAGTTTACACCTATTAATAATTTATTTCGCACTTTTCTACATTGCTAACGTACTATTCTGCATTGCGAAACATTTCATTAGGTGACGTAATGAATTTCTTACGAAAATAATGTATATTTCTTACATTTACGAGTACTTACTGATACTCGTTATCTCGATTCTGAAACACACATTATGGCGATAGCGTACTGGTTCATTGCGCGTTGTGAGAGTGTTTTGTTTATTTATGCTGTGTTGCAACCTTGTTCACCGGAAAATACCTACTTTCGTGCCCGGATTTGAAATTATTCTAATACCTCGCAAACCATTGACGTTAGACTCACAAACCTTTCACGTTAGCCCCACAAAACATTGACGTTAGTCCCAAAAAACATTCACGTTAGCCCCACAAACCATTTTCCGTAAGGTTAGGTTAGGTTAGGCAAGCATAGTTAAAAAAAAATTAAAAATACTCGACACGTCATGTTATAGTGAAAACACGGCGAGTTTGAAACACTGACTATGGGGTATACGTCATCTAACACACGGAACATTGTGCTCTCGTGCAGAAAGCAAATGGCGGCAGCAGAAACTACGTGTCGGACAGAGATTTTCGCAGAAAACAACATGCATTCGCATTAAAATGGATCAAAACTACATTCACGAACTTCCACAACGCTACAGAAATTGATTTGCGTAAGTATTTTCTCCTGTAAAAAGTAAGAAATCCGTCACCCCTATATGAAAGTGTTACCATTCTGGCGACACTAGAGCATAGCTATGTAATATCGCCTTAATAATTCTAGCTCCCAGTTACTGCATAAGCTAGTGACTCAGGACTTCATTCATTATAGCAAGACCACCGTAGTAATAATCCGTCTCCCGCTGAGGTCTAGTCGGTATTTCATCTGACTGCCACGTGGGAGACCCGGGTTCGATTCCCGAGGTGGGTGATTTGAATCTTTACGGCCTTATCCTTGCATAAGGTGACGCTGGGGTTCACCCATCTTCAAATTAATGAATATCTTGGCCCAACAAGGGGTAAAGGCGGCCGAAGTGTGTGGTTCTGACTACATCACCTTCAGATATGGCATAAATCGAGAATACTTGGGGCCCCACATCCCCCCCTATACGTGCCTTCATAGCATGGTACAAAGTGCATGGGGAACTTTACCTTACCGTGGTGTTCTTTCTGTGTGTCGCTTCATCAATTCCATCTCATCATCAGTCATCCTCATCGTCGCGATTATCCAAAAGTGACAGAAAAGCGACGATAATGAACACAAGCAAAACAGTAAAATAATATAAGTAGAGCCCGGATTTCAGGCACTATAACTGCAAAATTCACTAAACATTTGTAAAATTGGCACTAAAAATAAGAAGGCATATAATATTCTTCAGTTGCAATATAGCAACAGATAAGAAAAACTATAATCAAATCCTCTCCTTCAAAATTCAATACATCCATTACACTAACGGATGTAATATTGTAATGCATGCCGAGTACATTAACAGAGAGTATTGTATATCTTTATATTATTTATTTATTCTCGATACAGAAACATCTTTAAAATATGTTCTAACATCAAAGAATGGAAGATGTATATATATATATATATATTGAGAATCTACATGGATTCTCTTCTTATGGAAATCATGTCGATTTAGAAAGAAGCTACTGAACCATATCTCAATTAACAAAGATTAAATAAGTTTTATCTTGGCTCTCGCCGGCTCCCGTGGCGGACTGGTTAGCATATCGCGCTACGACGCCAGGAGTCGCGGGTTCGAATCCCGGCCTGGGCATGCATGTTTGTGAGTGTCCATTCATCATGGCATCACTCATCCCCATCTTGGCAAATTAGCCAAAAGAGGCACAAAAAGCGAAGTAAAGTAAAGCAAATCAATCAATCAAACTTATCTCTGCTCTCAATGCTCAAGTGCAATGAAATGAAATGGAAACAATTCGTTCTTTTCCACAGAGGAAAGTAAAAGTATCAACTGAAACAACAATATGTTTAATGTCTGTAGCTGAAAGATTACAGTCCGCGCTTTCCAGATTCCACCGGTAGACGGGCTGGTGCACTGCTGATGCACGCTGATTCTGATACATGATATGCGTTCTGTAGGCAATAGTACGAAATGTCACGCCGATTTTGTTGCACGGAGGGCAAATAAATTGAATGCAGGCATAAGCTGTCGACATTATTAATACTAGGCCTACTTCTTCTTCACTTGCACACAAGAGAATATCACTTAAATTATGTTGGCAAGAATAACGTCTCACTGAGCTATTTCCTTATGTACAACATTTATTTACACTTCTACCCTTCGCCGTATATACATCTTTTCATAACAAGTCCAACTCAATATGCTGACCAAGGCAGAAATTTATTTTATTTTAAAACATAAACTAAACGTAACGTTTCAACCTTCTAGCAAGGTCTCCTTCAAACTCTGCACCAAGTACAAATGTAACAAGGTACACAACAGGACGATTTATATACACAAAAATACTCCCCTCCAGACTATTAGAAAGTTGCTCTGGAACATTCTAGCAGGTGGCTTTCCCTTGTCAACTGTACTTTCACCTGAAAGTGAAAGTGATTGGACTAAATTATCTCACGCTCTATTTCCTTCATTCTTCTTCCATCTTCTCTCCTCTTTCTCTCTTGTCCTTTCCACTCTTTCTAACACCTTCTTCCTTTCTTTGTTTATCTTCAGTCCCCCATTCCAGTTCTCTGTATCATCTTCACGTTTCTTCTCTATTTCCTTGGCCTCCTTCCATTTTCTCACTAGCATTCTCTTCTTCCTTCCTATCTGCTTAGCCTCATCCCACTCTATGTCATGTCCTGTTTCTCTCGTGTGTTTAAATATTGCATTTCTCTCTCTCGTAAGTCGTACATCATCCCTATGCTGTTTCAACCTGTCTTTCAGCCTCTTTTTCGTTTCTCCTATGTACACAGTCTGACATTCTTTACATTTCACTTCGTAGATAATCCCTTCCTCTTCATCTTCTCTGTTTTCCTTTTTCTTGTTTGCATTCTTCGTTATTCTTAATATGTTTCTCCCTCCCTTCCTGAGAAGGTTGAAACGTTACGTTTAGTTTGTTTTATAATAAAATAAATTTCTGCCTTGGTCAGCATATTGAGTTTTTCATATCATGGAAACAAAGTTTAATGGTGTTATAACAAGTCCAGTATCAACTGCTCCCGGTTGCCTATTGCCCCAAAACACAGAGAAATGCACTTCTCAGGACTTCACTCTACGAGCACACTATTTACCATAGCACTAACCCGCCCCCGCAGTTTATCACGCAGAGGTTCCTACGCATAGCTACTGCGCTTACGCTCTGTGTGTATCGCTGCATCCAAAAAACTATCTTAATCCATTGGGGGACGGCCACTTTCTGCGATCTGTGAGCCTGAAAATCTCAGAGCATAAGAGAGACCTTAACAAGTCGGAACCGGTATTTATACCTCCGACAAACGACCTACCCCCAACCACCGAGGCAAGGTCCTATGTTACCTTTCAAACAGAGAAGCCGTTGAGAGAACCCAACCGTTGGCTTCCCCGACTTTCGGACAAAAAGCAACCTAGACCAGAGCAGTGGCGTACGCAAGGGGGGGTTTACGGGGTTTAACCCCCCCCCCCTTGAGCTTGTGAAATGTTATGAAAAATGCTGTGGAAAAAAATAATTAAATGGCCAACTTACCACAGTCAAAGATCTAGGACAATATTATTACTATTACTACTACTACTACTAATAATAATAATGATTATAATAATTTGAATTATTATTTCCATGCAGCACGAAGAAAAGCACAGCATTCCAAACACATGCGGCTTTCAGAGAGAAAGCCTTGAAAATTAACAAGTATTTTTTTGAAAATAAAATATAAGAGCAACTATGATTTAAAAGAGAGAAAACTTGTTTTGTATCTCAGTTTCAACAATGTTCAATACACAGGCGTATGCAGGATTTTTTTTTCGGGATGGGCTGGAATGGTAAATGTGGATAGCACATGCCTTCGTTTTGGAGGGCAGGATGCATAATAAAATATTTCGTATTTTTGGAGCTTTTCAGTCTATTAAAATTGTATTCAAAGACAAAAATGGTAATCGGGACTCACTTTAAAAGAGGTTTCGCATTTACACATTTTGATTTTTTAAAGTTCTTAACGGATTTTTATTTGAAAATTCTGATTTTCTCAAAATTTTGGTAGGGGCTGTAACCCCATCAGCCACCCCTCTACGTTCAATGAACATGTATTTTTTTGTGTGAACAATGAGAATTAACTAAAGAAAGTTCTTGGTTCGTTGTAAGCGGCTATTATAGACAAAGGCTAGGCGGACAAGAACAGTCACCAGTCCGCCTTCCCATTGTTTACCGCAGCATGTTTGAATGTCTCTCTTTTAAAATGTGTCACCTTGTTGACTAGACATGTATTCAAACGACAATAAGCTTAACTATTGTAAAATGTTTTGTTGGCAAGATCAGAGAGACAATCCAGATGTGAATTATCGGGGACAATTATGAGGAGAAGAAGCCGGAAAAATTACAACCAATTCCGGGAATCGAACCCGGATCTCCCGCGTGGTTGTCAGACGCTCAACCGACCAGACTACGCAGCTCCTTGGATGAGTTCCATACTTTGATTATTTTAATTTATTTTAATATTTTTTTTTATGGATTTTCTTCACACTTAAAATGTCTCACCTCGTTGACCAGACAATTATTTCGTAACAAAGAAACAAAAAAATGCTCCCAGAATTTGATAAAAATCGAATGACTAGAAAGTGATATTGTTCTATTGCTTTCGTAAATACTATATTTATGTAGATCTCTAGTACTTAATAGTAGTAGTGGTATTAGTAGTATTATTAGTAGTAATTCAGCTAATTAATTAATTATAAGTATTATTAATTAATTGTGATTATTATTATTTAATTAAAGTATAATGAAACAATGGTAATGTGAATTTGGAGAAAGTTTTACAAATAACCCCCCCTTGATAAAATCCTGCGTACGCTACTGGGCCAGAGCATTTACAAACAAATACACTTTTACCTACATACTTTCCAATTTCCAGCTGTGCACGTAAAAAACACACAGCAATTCATAGCGCACATGCAAATAAGATGTTAGGTTAAAATAAATATATAATACTCTTGAAATATCTTCTGTGATTTAGTCACTGATGGTGATTTTTTCCCTGATAAACGCGTAGATGCGTGCGCATTCCGAATCTAACTTTCATTTGTTTCAGCATGAAGCTTTCCGAATTTCGCCAAATTTGACGTCATTTTTGGTGCACCAGTCTGATGCAAGGTGGTGAATTCTGGAAAGCGCGGAGTATTTCAACCCTCTACGCATCATAGTTGTGGAGATACCACCCGAAATTAAAATTACGGTGATTTTCCCTTGATTTAAGCAACCTTAATCGCCCCTCTCGCTCTCTCTCTCTCTCTACTTTGTTTCTTCTCTCCTCTCTCGCTGCCTCTCTGTCTCCCTCCATTTTTCTCTTCTTTTGCTCTTTCTTTATTTCCCTATTTTTGACTCTCTTCGTCTCTTTTCCCTACTATCTCTCATTTTCTCTTTTCTTTGTTTTCTCTATCCCTATTCCTTCCCTCTCAATCTCTTCCGCCTACTCCTTTTTCATTTCTCACTCTTTTTCCTATTTTTCCTCTCTTTCATCTTAATGAGAGAGGGGTGAGAGAGATTGATTGATTGATTTTGATTTATTTCACTTCTCTTTTCTGCTACTTTTGGCCAATCGCGAAGATGAAGGATGATGCAATTGACGAAGGGACATTCACAAAGAACACTCAGGGTCCGGCTGGGATTAGAACCCGAGACCCCTGGCATTGTAGCGGAGAGAAGGAGAGAGAGAGGGAGAAAGAATACTAAGAAACATAGGGAGGGAGAGAGAGGGGAAGCGAAACTTTCTATCTCCCCCTATCTTCTGTCTCTCTCACAATTCCCTTTCTCTCCCTTTTCCCTCGCTTTCGCAACAGATAAAAGGAGATAGTAAGAGGATATCGCTTTAGTGTCGGCCTTGATAAAAGAAAACCCTCGTGTTATCAGTACGATCAGCTATTATATTCGGTAATTGCCTGGGTGCAGGAGGAACGGCAACTCGAGATAGACACGTCACAACATCAGACAATGGAGCATCCATCGAGCACGAACAGTTCAAACGGTGACCGCGTAGGTGACGTTACTGACGCATCAACGCCTACTCTGTCGTATATGCATCCCGCATCGCAATCGAGTTATCCGGGTTGCATAAGTGAAAGGTGTGATATACGATTTAGAAACGGTTCAGGGATATGTCAGCAGGGCGGGAGTTGTTTTTACGCTGGAACTGGATTAAAGGGGAAACCCGTGGTGTCATCAGGAGTTCTCGTCCAGATGGTCTGAACTGCAGATATTGTTTCATCTTGTTCATTCTTTCATTTTACCCATTTCTCTTGTTCATTCCTCTTTCTTTCCTTGTCTCTCTTTCTCTCTCCCTCCCTCTGTCTGTTTTTCTGTTTTCTCATCCTATTTTCCTTCTCTATCTTTCTCTCTCTCTCTCTCTCTCTCTCTCTCACTATATATATATATATATATTTTGATGAAGCTCGTTTAATGCTCTCTTTACACTGTTCATTAACCTGACGCTTCCGTCGACTGTCTCTAGGTTATCCCAGGAATGCGCTGCAGTAGCGTACGCAGGATTTCATCAAGGGGGGTGTTATCTCGAAAACTTTCTACAAATTCACATTACCATTGTTTTATTATACTTTAATTAATTATTAATAATAATAAATTAATTAATAATTCTTATAATTAATTAATTAGTTTAATTACTACTAATGCAGCTGCTATTTATGAAAGAAATAGAACAAAATTACAATTCTTTTGTTTCAAAATAATTGTCTAGTAGTGGGATTTACGATATTATAAACTCAAGAAAGGAAGAACCCCCCTCAAGCAAAATTGTCTACACTTAAACCTAGCTCAACATGCGCATATGAGCTTTTTGCTCAAGTGTGGAACCCCCTCTAATCCAAGATTTTTGTAAAAATGCCCTCGGGAATTTCCTCAGAAAAGAAGAGCCCCCTCAGATTGATTTGCCTATACTTACAAAAGGCACTTCTGTGAGATTGTTGTCCATAAACTTGTTAAAAATATGCCCCTCTTGATATTTTTTTGCCTACACATAAAAATAGGCCACACACACACACATACACACCCACACCCACCCACATACACACATATTTACTTCCGGTTTAAGTTCAATTGGATACCAGCTTCAATTTGTTTATCTAATATTAAAACAATACAATATGCAGAGACTCTCTAGAATTGCTCCGTGACTCTCTCATTTCTTACATCATAAACATATGATTTTTCACCTATGAGAATAACACTACATATGGTGTCATCAGGTAATGCCTCATGGAATTCACAGATAATTTTAATGTTTGTTCTGTCATTCACCACAACTTGTTTTCTTTTTGAAGTGTTGATTACAAACATGGGTCTCTGTGCTTTGAATTCATCTGGTGTGTAATACATATCAGTATTGCCTGTAGTGACACGTTTGAAGGAAGAAAATGCCTCATATAATTTGAGGAAATCATCCTTGGACATGTCTAAATTGTAATTCTCTCTAGGAAATACCTCATTTCTGCCATTTTTAAGATATATGTTCTTGATGTTGCAATTATCAAATTTACTTGAATTTTTTTCCTGATTATTGTGTCTCCCAGTTTGAAACAATACCACTACAAAATCAGGCATGTCATATTGAATCCTGGAGAATGAATTTGTAGCATCGAACTCATAATATGTACCAGATGCGGGCTTCTGTACGCATTGATATGTATAAAATTGTAGAGGAACCTGTGGATTTTTTATTATATCAGCTTTGTATTTAAGAGCATACCTGGCTTCATACTCAACAACAGGGATTCTTAACTCCATAGTCTGAATAATGCATTTGCCTGCATCTGGTAGGGTATTGGGCAGAGCTTCCCCTGTAGAGTTTAATGCACTGTACCTCATCAAAGCATTATTATCATTTGCAGCTCTTCTAAATGTGATTCTTAACCCACCCTTCCACATAAGTTCTTTGTAATCCGAGAAGAATCCTGGCAATAGGCGCATGGGGAACAGCACTGTGTGGTTTTTAGATAATATCTTATCACCAGCCTCAAATCCTCCGATTTTGTAGTATGAAGCCTCGGTTTTGGATAATTTTAATGTAGCCAAAGCTGTGGAGGTAATACCCGGATAATCCACTCTGTTTATAACAACGCCATGCTTTCTGATCTCAATTTCAGAGAACAGATGAGGCACAAAATTATCCACCAATCTTATATTTGAATTTGCCGGATAATCTGTTCCATCGAGCTTTACAACATCAAATTTGATGTATAGATCTGCTCTGTGGGGGTGTATAAATCCATCCCCTACAACAAGATCAACCTCAATCTCTGTGTTGGGTTGATTTAAATTTGCAAATGTCCTCCTGTTTGGGGGGAATGATTGTAGCTCATAACTCTCAATATTTTCCATTTTCTTCTTGTATGTATTTTTATTTAAATATTAATCTCTATGATTGCAGTTGTTGTGGCTCCAGCAAAATCAACTAATTCTTCTTTTTCATTAGTGACCATCAATTCAATATAATCTATTCTATTATGACACACAGGAAAATATAATGTTGGGGATGGATTGTAGATTATTGGCTCCATAAATTCAGAATTAGGTTTGAATGTTGCAATAATGCCTGTTTGTTTGTGAGTGCCTATGCCATTTGATTTGGTGATCATACCCTCTGCTACATTACAGTGAATATTCAGAGTCTCTATGGCTAAGAATTTAGGTATATTCATAGCAGTGTGTTTGATGCCTGGTTCAAGTTTTGTGTTGTTCTCAAATCCTAACAGCTCTCCTATAGTACCCAGATCCACTGTTTCTGTTGCAGATACAATTTCTACTCTGTGAGTGACAGAATTTTGACTTAATACTATACCTCTGGGTAATTGAGCATTTAGAGTGGACAGATTATATTGCCCTGGAGTAACGACAATTTTTTCATCCCCAACTGCAATTTTGTTGTTGTGGTGTGTAATATTAGGGATCAGGTACATGCCATAAAATGCCCTGAGAGCTATTGTTTTGGGATATACAATATCATCATGTAATTTGAGTTTCAATATTGAATTTTGGCTGGTGAGATGAAATACCCCCATGATGTTTCAGATACCACAAGGCATTTTGAAAATCTTCAATTGATGGTTTATTTATTTGAGACATGTATCTAAGAACAGATAAACACAAATGTCCGCAATTAACATCTTTGAAATTTTGAACACGGGCATTATTGTAATAAAGATTAGCTGAATTTAGATATTTTATTAAATTTTCAGGTGGAACACCTCCAAATGAATCAAACACAAATGCCTCATTTTTTAAATATTTAAGATAGTAAATCCAGTGAGTGCCCTGATTTTTGTACTCATCCAAATTAACAATGCCACACTCTTTGTTGAGTGGTTGTTCTGGCAAAGAATCAGACATGTACACACCTCTAAAATGTTTGATGCCCAGTGGCTTGATTAAAGCTTCAATATCTTGGTTTGTAAGCGGCTCTTGTTTTTTTTAAACTTATTCATGGCTCTCTTAACACCCTTGCCTTTTTTCTCCATGGCCAGGTTATGGCGCTTCAATTCATCTAATTCTGCCCTATTTTTCTTGGCATCTATTACTGTTTTTGCTATGGCAGCTGATCCCCCAGCCAAGCTCCCAACAGCCCCGAGAGCAGCTAAGATGGCAGGGATGGTAAATATAAATCCCCCCACATGTGATTTTTTTCTTGATTGATGTAATTTTTTTAATTGGGGGGTGCTAAGTAACAATTTCATACCATGACCCTTGGCAATACAAGAATTTTTTTCTTGCGCTGCTTTTTGGTTAAAAGACTGTCAATAGTTTTAAGAGATTTGAGACCTGTATAAGGTATTTGATACATAACACCCTTGGCCTTCATTGTAGGTTTATTATATACATATTCACAACCCCCACCCCAATTTTTGTTTGGTGCTCATAGCTATGGTGGTTCCCAATGCTGCTATTTTTTCACTCAAAGATGCATCTTTGCTTACAAATCTGCCAAATGCAGCCTCTTCTAATTTCTTGTCTGCAACATGTCTCTTGTCAAGATCAGAATGTGTGTTGTATGCAATATCATGGTCTCTACAAGCAGCATCTAAAGGATTAACACCAGGATCCCCTCTGTTTAATCTATGATCTAGTTTTGTACCTGGACCACAATACTGATAGCCTGGAATATGTAGTTCAAATGGCAGCTTGTTTATAATGTCATTAACAAGGCCCCGGCCCTCAGAAATATTCCAAAATTTGGGGGGTAGAGTATTAATAATTTTTATGAGATATCCAATCCCCTTAGTGTCATTCACTATAAAATTAGACAATTTGGTGCTTATCATGTCCATAATTCCAACCTTTTCATTGTAAAAATTGTGGTTCCCAGCATTTTCCTCCCAGCTATCACCAATAACCTATCTACAAGTTTCCTGACATCATCAACCCACACAAATTCTTTAGGCAGGGTGTTGTATTGTTTGATTCCACTTCCAGTCTTGATTTGTGACCATATGGGCTTGATTAAATTGTTGTATTTTGCCCCACTGCTTGACTTGACTCTTTTTTGTGTGGGATCATTGTTCTGGTATAGAGCATCTGATTTTATTAATATTTCTTTGTAATCCTCATAATCTTGATCTGTATAGTTGCCAGGTCTCTTCCTAGTCATCAGTTCCCACAATCCAGGTGTTCCGAGATACTTAACAAAAGCACCTTTTTCTCCAAGTCGAGATTCTGAATATACAATTATATCATCTCCCATAAATGTTACTCTGAAATTGCCAATTCTATGTATGATGCTGCCATCAAGCTCTGTGTCAGCATATAAGCCAAACACCTCATCTTTATTGTCTTTAGGTGTGGTTAAATATTTTTGAGCAAGAAGACCCAATTCAATAGGATCCTGACTAGCCTCAATTCTTCTAGGAGCAATAGGACTAGGTGTATGAATACTTGAAAGTGGGGTGAATGGATAATCTAATATGTTCCTTGCAGCTACAGGTACAAGCTCTGTGAGCAAATTTTGATTTTGCTCTGTAACAGTTTTGATATTCTTACCTAAATTATTAATAGCATCAATTACAGGCTGTTCTGTTTGTTTGTGTTTTTCATAAATTCCACGGTTCTCTGATTTCCATCCCTTAAATCTTTTTACAAGATAATCTCTTAACTTAAGATCATCAATCATTGGCCTTTTCATGGTTATTTATTTATGTTTCAATGTCTAGAAAATTGTTGATTTTATTTCTGTATTTGCCACTATTGGGTGTTCTTGTCATATCAATTGTGACAAACCCATAACTGTCCTGGTTCCAGCACCTGCTGCAAAACTTGGAAAAATCATTGTAGCTCAGGTCCCCACCTACATATTCATCATGTATGTGTTTGAGGTTGGTATGGTCTTGATGAAACACACATATAAAATTGCTGTTGTCTCGGATCAGTTGCTTGGGTATTTTTGAAAAAGTCTGTGCCAGGTAGAAGCAATCAATGTTTTTGTGCCGGCCCTGTGTAAAAAAATTTCTAACCTTGTTTTGATTATCCAATATAATGTCATCAAACACAACAACAGAATTATCGAGACATTCATGAAGTGGCTTAACATCTGGTTCAAAAGTGGCAATATCCAATCCATCATATAGCTTCATCAGCTGCTGATATTTCAATTGTTCCAAGCTCTTAGAGAAGATATACAAGTGCCTGTTTTTCCAGTCTAACCAGTTGGGTGCCAATAAAAAATTATCAACCATTAGTGTAGTTTTACCACAAGCAGATGGCCCAACAATAAGACACCTAATATTATCAGGTAACAAGTTGCCATTTCTCTTATTCTGTTGTTCAGGTTCTTTCAGCCTTTTTATAACATCCCAGGTGCTCATATTATTATTTTGTTTGCATCGATCCAGCTGTGTTCTGGGAGTCCTAGCCATTTGACAAATAACTTGTTGCCTTTTCTGCGGATAATTTTTTCTATGAGATATGTGTCAGGCTGTTTAGTTTTGCTGAGCTCTTGTTCATAGAACCTGCCTTTGAGAATTTCTCCTCGGTGATCCTTTATTATATATGTGTTAAGGGTCCCGGGTTTAACTTGAACCACTGTAAATAATTCAGTGCTCCAGTTTCTTGTAAAGCCTCTCTTGAATAAGTGCTTATATTTGCTGATTCTTACTTGATCCCCAATCTTGTATTTGGGTTTTTTTGCTGTTGGCTGATATTTAGGATAATAAACAGTGCTGATCAATTTTTGCTCATCAGATGAAGTTACTTCAGAGGGTTTCATGTTGATTGTGGAATGGACAGAATTGTTATATTTATCTAGAAGTTCTGGAAGAATATTAATCCATTTATAATTACCTTGCAGTGTAAATTGTTTATACATAAGATTTTTTAGGGTTCTGTTGAATCTCTCTACAATTGAGGCTTTGAGGTCACTGTAACTCGAATAATGTTGTATTGCCTGGCTTTTAATAAATTGTTGAAACACTGAATTATAAAATTCTTTGCCATTATCTGTTTGCAAATAGCGCGGGGATCTTCCACTCTGATTGATGATTGTTCTAAAAGCTTCTGTAACACATGCCCCAGTCTTGGATTTGAGTGGCACAGCCCAGGCAAATTTTGAAAATGTGTCTATTACAGTGAGTAGATACTTGTAGCCCTTGTTGATTTTGTCTAAGTTTTTGAACTGTCCACTTGACATTTCAATCAAGTCCCCCTGCCATAAATCATCTATGCTTTTTGTGACTACTGGGAGTCTCTTAAAATTATGTCTGGCCTGTCTGTGTAATTCATCAACAATAATTTGTCTAGACATAATATGTAAACAAGAATATTGCAACTATGGGGTGTTCAGCAGCTGATACTGCAGGATTTTCTAAATATAATTTGTCCCCTATTTGTATTTTAAATTCCAGAGAGCCATCATCTTCAACATAGGATGTTTCTAATGTATTGGGGTCTGTAAAATCCTCTAATTCTACACTGGTGATTTTCACTTTGTTATCAGCATTTGTTATTGATAATGTAGGGTAGTGGTGTGCCTGTGGCTGTAGCCAATATTTGATCTTGATTGGTCTCAATGTACCCCCAACAAAAAACTGATAATAAAATTGTGCAGGGGACAGCATATATATTTTGCCACCTGGTGTAAATGGAGAATCATATTCTTTGTTGGGGATGCTGTACAATTCAAGAATTACTGAATGTTTTGGATTCTCGATTATGCCTGTTATTTCTTTTTCTGCTGTAAGCAATCTGCTTGTTACAGATTCAAGGTGCTCATTGATAGTCCTAACAACATCATCATGGCCTGGCTTTATTTTTATGTCCACAGCAAGTCTCTTGTATTGTTGCACAATTTCTTGTAGCTGGGTGGCAAAAACAGACAGAGCATTTGCTTGATTGGATTCCATGGTTCCTAGCTGTTGCTTGATATTAGCTACAATTTGTTGCAAATTTTCAACAACTGCCAATTTTGAATTTTGAGCTGTAAGATCATGGACTTGCCTTCTGATATCCTCAAACAGGGCATGCAGTTCATTAATATGTTGATTGGTTGGAAGAATGGCAACTGTCAGGGTGAGATGTTTGATCTCTGCTTGGATATTTTTGATATCTTCTGATTTCAATATGCGATTCACTGCCCTCTTAATATTTTTAAGTTCCTGTGATGTAGGCAAATTTGACACAGTATTTTGCAAAGATTCAAGTGCCAATTTTACATTGTGTAATTCAGAAGCATCAGACACATTTTGCATAGCATTTTGGAGCAGGGCTATATCTGCCTGAGAGGGTGTGGATTGTTGTAAAATTTCAAGTTTTGTTTGGATATCATCTATCAAGTGATGAAAATGAGATAGTTCAGATTCAGTGTTGAGGTTTTCAAGCTTTGTGATTTGTTGCTGGACACTGACAAGGGTATCTACAATCCCAGGCAATTGGGATTCAAGTACATTTGCCAAATCACTTTGCACTGCTGCTATTGTACCTTCAAGATGGGTTATGGAACTTTGAATTTTTCCAAAATCTTCATATGTTTCAAGTTGCAGCTTAATATTTGCAACACTCCGAGTTATTGCATTCAAAGCATCAGAAGATGGCAAATTGTTCATAAAATTTTCAAGTGTCTCAATTTTTTCTTTAACCTCGGCTATGGCATTGTTCAGAGGGTCCAGATTAGGTATTTGGAGTGACTGAATCTGTTCCTTTAGAGTGGAAATCACTAGATCAAAATCTTCTTGTGATTTTATGCTTTTGACAATTGTTTGGAGCTGTGTCTGGACATTATTTATCTGCTCTTCTAATTGTTGTTTCAATTGCTCAGAGTTGTTAGCCTGGGTCTTAAATTTGGCTTGAAGAGCTGCAACAGCTTCTTCTAAACTTTGAAAATTATCTAATGTGGCCAGGTCAGTATATTTCTGAAGCAGCAATTTGAGTTCAGAATCAATTTTAAGAAGAGGGTCCATGCATTGTGATTGCAAATTTGTAATTTCTAATTGAAGACTGGCATTGAGTGTAGTTTGTAAAGCTTGTAAATCACTTCTTAATTTCTTGACTCTGACATCAAGCATCAGAATCTCATCACTGTGATCTTCATGTCTTGTATGGCCAAAAATATCATTAGGCATTTTTGTTTTAGTAGTTATTTATTATTGAATATCTGATTCTTAATTCTATAAAAAAGGGTATAAGCTTATCATAGGATCCAGGGACCTCAATATATAAGCAGTCACCAGCAGAAACAGTATAAACAGTGCCAGAAACCATGTTTGAGTGCTTAATTCTGTAAATATTTCTCCCTACTGAAATTTTAACATCACCCTCAGGGGTTGTAATAAATTGCAATTGCCCACCTACAGGTAATTGGTAATGATTTAAATTATTGTTAAATATGTACAATATTTTGCCTGTTTCATCATCAATATCTGTAAATATGCTGTTCAGATGAATAATTAAGAAACCACTCAGTTTAGACTGTATATCAGAAGAGGGTTGTGGTGTTAGCAGGTCCATAACAGCCTGTTTTTTGAACCCAAATAAGTTCATAGGCATGTTTATTTATTTCAAATCATGCTCTGTGCTTGTGCATTGATTGCCATTTTTCAAATCACAATGACCCCATGGTAAAGTATGTATGCCACATGATAAAATGCATCTCTTATCATCATGTGGGTCCAGAGCCACTTTTCTTACAACATTTGAAGTCAATAGGTGATCCACACTCTGAATTATGGATTCTGATGTTTTGATTAAATTCTGGGATTTGAGGCAATTTTTATAATCTTCAAATTCAAGCTCTTTTTCCACAGCTACTTTGCCAATACCCTTAGCTTTTTTGACAACACCACTACATGTTTTAAAACTGTACATCTTGGCACTTAACCCAGCAAATTCCACAATAACATCACCAAGTGTCTCATCTTTTAACTTGCCAGGCACTTTTTTGTTGTGGGGTTGAATATTCAGATGGCCTGGCAATTCACTGGTATCAAAATATTTAAACAATTCAGGCTGGGTCATATCTTTATAAACATCTTCTGTTTTAATATCAAGAATAAAACTATCCGTGTCCATGTACATCAATTTTATATTATCACCATAAAAAGGTTTCAGCACATCATAATACAATGTTAACATATGTGATTTGGCCAATTCCAATATCACAGCCCCTACATAAATAGGTTTATCAAACTTAATTTTTGATTTTTTTCATGTTGAAAAGTGCCATATTTTCATCATAAATTCTTCTATAATTGAAATTAGGCTTTGCAACCAATTTTTTACTCAGGCTGGGGTCAGTAATTATTTTAACATCGGTATGTTTTCTGACATTTTCAATTGTTTTGCCATATACAGAATTGACCATCAATTTAAACAAGGCCTTATCAAATTGGCTCTTTGCAGATGTTCGAAGCTCTGTATTTGTATCAATGTATGGTTTCAATCATTTTGAGTGCCTGAACCTCAAAACTTTTCCAAGTTTGGTCACTTGAACACCATGTTTCATCAGGAACTGGAGGTTTTTGTAATATATGACATAGCCTTGTTTTGGATCCAGTGTCATCATGAGCTTCTTCTGTTTAGAGCCAGGTGAGCACTGAACCTCAGGAATTGGGGGCAGATCAGAAAATTTGTTATGTAAATGATCTGGATTTGTCAGATCAACCTCTAAGAATAAGCCATAATTACTGTCATCAAAGTCTTGAAGATCCTCAATATTGAAATTTTCAACCCACTCAAGCCCTGCATATGGCAGTTTATCCATCATGGCATGACCATAGAGGCTGTTTGCATCTACATACAATATATAATTTGATGGCAGTGCTGGATCATAATCAGGCATATATTTGTTATTTGCTCTGGCATATCTCTGAGAACATTGCACCATCCCTCCTCTTATACTTTCCTCCATAAACAGATACATATCTTGATCCTGGATCAGATCCAATTGCTTTTTGGTGTTTAAAAACATTGCAGCCCATGCTAGGCCCGGGGCACTGAAAAAATACACTGGGTCCAGTCCATAATTTTGCATGGAAGATTTTCTGAATGCCTGCATTATATCTGCTAAGAGGGTCACATCAAGTTTCAAATATGCCATGTGATAATCACCAAATGTCTGGCATTTTAAATTGTTAAACATCAATTGGGCATGGTGATAATCCTCATCAGTGATTCCAGATCCTCTGATTTTGCTGTAAAACTCATGTTGTGGAGGCAAGGAACACTCATCAAATTTAGAAAAATCTGTAACATAATCATAAGGATATACACCCTTCCGCCTAATTAATTTCAGATCCTGATTTGGAAACAATGCACTTGTAATTTTGAATTGATCATCAGATAATTGAGTGGCCAGTGTAGCCAGGCTAGCAGATAAAATTCTGTAAGAATCAAGAAATCTTATGTGAATAGGAACACCATTAACTTTAATGATTTTGCTAATAGATATATATTTTTCATCATTTTCAGCTAAAATATTTAAATTCTGCTTCTCAAACCCCTCATATCTGATCAGATGATGGAAATCATAATTGGATGCTCCATGGCAAAATATGGGGATAAATTTTGGTCTCTTGATCTTAATATTACAGCTATTACACAGGGCCTGTTTATATTTACCATCTGCATGAGAATGGTGTTTCACCTTGATATTTGTATCTGAAAATTCAGAATCACATACCGGGCATTTTTCTGCATTGTTGAAATCTTCAATCTGTTTCTCTGTTAAAGGCAACATGGGTTTTGATTTTAATAAGATGTTAGATGCTATGTCACGGCACTCATTTTCTACTTTATGTGCAAATATTTTGATGGCATCTGCTCCCATGTATGAATCTTTTTTACTAACAACACCATCCTGTACAACCACATAATAAAAGCTGGAAGGTTCATGTAGCTGGTATGGTGTAATTGAAGATTCTTCAGGATCTGGATTGCAGAATGCAAGAGGTTTGAGATTTGATTCAAAATCACAGACAATATATGCTGGGTGTTCCAACAAGGCTTCAAACTTTTTGAATTTGCAATTTTCACTTGGATTAGGCATCACCATATGAACAGGTTTATAATTGCCACAATATTTCAGATGCTCAATTAATTTGTTCTTAGCAATTTCTGCATTCTCTTCAGGAACCCTCTTCACCATTTTTTGACCATCAAATACAGTTAAACATCTTCTGCACAACTTAAATATTCTATTAGATTTGTCAAGTTGTGTTCTCACTAAAGCTTCAAGATTATGTATCAGAGTGTAATGATATGTGCTATCCCCTTCAATTAAGAGCAAATCAATTGGAATAGCAGATTCATCATCAATTGTACTGATTCTGAGAGGTTCTATCAAGCAATTGCCACGGCCAGTGGAGCAAATAAATACATTAATAGATAATTGTTTGCCATTAATATCCCGGGCTTTTTTTTCAAATTTATCAATATTCTGAACAGACATTGGATATTCTAAACCCTTCATTGCATCGTCAAAAAGATGTTCATGTTGTTTGTAATAATTTATTCTCTGAGGATTCCTTGAAACTGGATACAAAACAGCTAATATACACCACAAAAAGCATTTCTGGTCGGTATTTTCAATATTAACCACGGCTCTTCTGTTTTTAATATTATCAGGCAATGGCAGATATGTAGATCCTTGTAATGGGCTGAATTCAGAAATAATAACATATAACTTGTATGGAGAGCCGCATAGGCTCCATCCAGACTCTTTTGCCGCAAATTCAGAGTGTTTAATATTCAATTGATCTATCAACCTGCTTAATATTGTGTCTGAATTTGCATTTGAATATACCGGTACAGTTTCTGTTATGTGGGGCTGTGTAAATTTTGTGCCATTTGGTTTCTTATATTGTGCAAACAATTTGAGGGAGAGCTTATAAGAGCCATTTTGTGCATTAAGAATTGCCTGCAAATCAGAATTTACACTGTTCAAAAAATTCTTAATATCACATCTTGGCTCTGATACAAACCGATAATCCCTAAGTTGGGCATTAAAACTGCTGTGGATGGGTTCATAGCGTGGCTGCTTTGCTGCTCTGGCATTAAGAGGTGCTTCATGCTTTCTTTTCAGACCAGATGTGGATGGTTGTGGGGGCAATATTGATGACTGTGCAGAACAAGTATCTTTATGTGTATATGTGAAGTATTGCATGTTATATTTTCTATGGCATTTGGGGCAAATTTTTGTGGGAGTTCTGCATTTGTCTGGGTTACAAATCTTTTGGTGTCTAGCCCAATTAGAGCTAAATATATTTTTATTGCACTGATTGCCATGTTTTTGATTTGGCATTTTTGTTGTTGTTTATTATATACAATTTCCTGGGATTCAAATCAAAATTCTATGCTGGATAAAAATATCAGTTGGGTTCAGCACTGTGCTTTGTGTGTGTGTATATGTGTGTGTGTGTATATGTGTGTTAATATTTTTGGCTTTGGTATTTATATAAAATTTCCTGGGGTTCAAATCAAAATTCTATACTGGATAAAAATATCAGTTGGGTTCAGCACTGCAACAACACACCCTTTCTCTTCAACAGCTCTTACAATACTGGCTGATATGCAATGCAAAATCTCTTTATATACCCTAAGCACGGACCGCATTGAAACAATAAGCCAATCAGAATATAACACATCATCAAATTATGTCATAAGCAACCAATCAGAAAACAACACATCTGAAACAATAGGCCAATCAGAATAAAACACATAATCACATTATGTCATAAGCAACCAATCAGAAAACAACACGTATCTAATAATTTATTGGATAATAATTTGTTGCACAGCATGATGCAATATAAATAAACCAGAAATGGGCCACAACTTGGCCACAAATAGACCGGAAGTAGTCAAACCGGAAGTGGACCGGAAGTGGACCGGAAGTGGACCGGAAGTGGACCGGAAGTAGGCAAAATAGGTAGAAATAGCCAAAAATAGACCGGAAATAGACCGGAAATAGACCAGAAGTGGGGAGAAATTGCCAAAAATAGACCGGAAGTAAATATGGGTGAGTATGGGTGTATATGTAGGTGGCTCTTATGAGCAGCTTGGCTTAGTTTTAAGTGTAGGCAAAAAAAATATCAAGAGGGGCATATTTTTAACAAGTTTATGGACAACAATCTCACAGAAGTGCCTTTTGTAAGTATAGGCAAATCAATCTGAGGGGGCTCTTCTTTTCTGAGGAAATTCCCGAGGGCATTTTTACAAAAATCTTGGATTAGAGGGGGTTCCACACTTGAGCAAAAAGCTCATATGGGCATGTTGAGCTAGGTTTAAGTGTAGACAATTCTGCTTGAGGGGGGCTCTTCCTTTCTTGAGTTTATAATATCGTAAATCAACGGTTATTTGTATATGATAAGTGAGACATTTTAAGTGTGAAGAAAATCCATAAAAACAAGCAAATATATTAAATTTATTGAAATAATCGAAATATGAAACTCATTCAAGGAGCCGCGCTGGTCTAGTCTGACAACTTCGTGGGATATCCGGGTTCGATTCCCGGAATTGGTTGGAATTTATCCAGCCTTGTCTCCGCACCCAGCCTATGGGTATCTGAGAGCAACCTTGGGGGATGAAGGCTGCCGGAGCATGGTGCTGATCACATCACCTGCAAAATAGTTCGAGATCAAGAATCTTTGGGGCCCACCACACCACTATGTGTGACTTCATGGCACGGTGCTATATACACGGGGGAATTTACATTACCTTTACCTATGGAACTCACCCAGGGTGATGATGAAGCGCGAGAATACATGTTGCTAAATTCCACTGAGTCTATGTTTTCGTTGTAAAGTAAGTTTATAGACATTCCAACACATTTATCCCTTCTAGGTGATTCACAAAAGACTTCTTCGACATTATTTAATGATGTGGATGTAGACTCAGCATCACTTGAGAGTTCACAAGGGGATGTGAAATCAGTACCGGGAAGAACGTTTGCAATAAGGACGAAGCAAGGAATTTTCACAATTCTCGCAAGAGTCACTGCGCGACTTTTTGCAAAAGAAAATTGCAAAATTGAACTTTGCGGCCGCTTAGATTGTGTTTGGAATGTTGTGTTTTTCTTCATGCTGCATGGGAATAATAATCCAAATTATTATTATTATTATTATTATTATTATTATTATTATTATTATTACTGTCGCAGATCTTTGACTGTGATAAATTAGCCATTTTTAATTTTTTCTACAGCATTTTCCATAATATTTCAAGAGCTCAAGGGGGGGGTTTAAACCCGGTAACCCCCCCTTGCGTACGCCACTGATGCGCTGCATATCCTAATGCCTCCGCACTGAGGTTATACGGGAGGTGACGAAAGTACACCTCACCGGTAGAGGATATGAGGAGTAATAACTTGGGCCCGGGACCTTATGTCCTATAAAACTGCAAAATATGTATGTAATTATGTTATAAAAATTGAAAAATATGTCATGAAAAATTCAAAATATGGCAGAAAAAGGCAGAAATATTTGCAGGAAAGCAAAAATATGCACAACAGTACTTTCGAATTTCTCATTATATGGGAAGTCAGAATCTTCCAGAAAAGATCGACTAGGGTGAGTTATTAAGTGAAGAAAGCAGTGGGAAAACACTCAAAATATTTCATTTCTGGAAACAAAAGCACAATTGGCAGCTCACTACAGCTCTGGTAAATCTGACTGATTGTTGTGAGAAGAGAAAAAAAGGTAAAGATATTAGAACAATTGAAACTTGTTTACGCGTATCTCCTGTCCGGTGATTGTCGTGCACGCACAAAAATGACAGAGAACATTTTTCTTCAATAATGTTTGCACGGCTATCAATTGTCAGCGGAATAAAAAAAGAGGGTATTATTGTTATGTACTAATTGGTAAAAAAATACATCTGATCTTAATTTCTTCGTTCGTAATTTCCTTTCTTCTGCCATATATAATATGCGTTGCGCTGAAGGTACGAAGAATTAATTGTAAAATAACCGATTACATCCAACATAATTACGAAATTATACATAAATATTTCTTATTTGGAGAACATTGAAGAAATTTGTTGTAAAAACGCGATATTGCAAAAATATGTCAAAATATGCCTTATCAAGTTCGTCTGTTAAGGCTCATATTCATCAGATATGTAAAGATCTGACCCCAATTATCGATCCGATGCCAAATAAAAAAATATGTTATAACATAAAGTTCCGGGCCCTAGTAATAACCTCTAGTCCGGCAGGAACATAAAACATGAAGTCCGGAAGGACACATTGAAATTCGTCCGATACACTCAGCACGGGATAACGGAGGAGCGTTAGTCAGAGTCGAAGTACGGACTCTGACAAGTTATGTACACGACCTGTAGATACGTCTAGGACAGCACTCATCTAGAGCAGAGGACAGGTATAATAAGTGTGGAGAGAGCATTCTCACCCAGTTATAACTCCTCTTTCTCTTCATTGACCGGGGCGGGCCACCTTTTCAGTAATTATGAAACTTAAACCTCTCGGTTTATAATTTGCTACATCCCAGTGACCCTCGATGTCCGATGTTAAATTGAGTCACACTTCAATATATCTCTACCTAAGGTCTCCACGATGGCCTGTCGCCTTATAATCAAGGGCGTAGGGTTCGATCCCCGTTGGGTTACATTGCAAAGTGCACTTTAAACTGAAGACCCAGCAGTCCCGATTGGACTACCTGAGTATAAAGTGTGTTAAAACAAACCTCTCTTAACTTTCTCTCCCATTGTCTTTCTCTTTCTCCCTTTCCCTTTTAACCTTTTTTCCCCTCTGCTTCCTCCATTTATTTATTTCCTTATTAATATCGTTCTCTCTCTTTCAATCAACTTCTAGTTATATATATCTTTCTTTCTCTCCACACTCTCTCTCTCTCTCTCTCTCTCTCTCTCTCTGTCTACTTCAATCTGCTTCACTTTCTCCTAATTTCTCTCTCCCTCTCTCATCTGTACTTCTTTACATAGCTATTTTTCTTTCCCTTCTTCACTCTCTCTCTCTCTCTCTCTCGCTCTCTCTCTCTCTCTCTCTCTCTCTCTCTCTCTTTCTCTTTCAATATACTTCACTTTGTCTCAATTTCTGCCTCTCTCTCTTTTATCTCTTCTTCTCTATCATTTTTTGTTCTCTCTCTCTCTTTCTTTCTCAGTTTGTTTATTCCTTCCTCTTCCTCTCTCTCTCTCTCTCTCTCTCTCTCTCTCTCCCTCTCTCTCTCTCTGTCTTTCCACAAGACGTCGAGTGATTATTGGCAGAGTCAATTCACGTGATATTTTTAACAACTGCACATCAAAACGAGAACCGCCTTCACTCTTTTGATTTCCTTTATTTCATCTCCAAACCTCTGTCTTTCAAATTTTTGTTTTACCTTTGTCGTAATATTTTGGAATCTTTCTTATTAAACATTGGCTGTATGTGTGACGAGATGGCCCCTAAATTATCTTATTTTTAAAAAATTTACAGACACGACGCCAGAGGAGGAGATAAAAGCCCCTGCTCCTCCTAAAAAGAAACTTTGATAATGATATCAACTCTTAACACAAATATCAGAAGGAGATAGTTATGCCTTCTCCTTCATTTGTGTGAGACAATAGTGCAAGTAGAGTTTGTTGAGTAATACGTTAATAGAACTATAATCTACTTCTCTTTCTTCTGTTGTAATCAGACTGTTCACACATAGCCAGAGCACGCAGCATAAAAGGCTTGACTCAACACGACATGGCCCATATCGTCTTTATAGCTGTACATTACTACAAATAGGCTATATATTCCTATCCGCGTCAGCAATGTTGACAAAGAATTTAACTCGATCTCATGTTCGTACGTGTCGAATCCCTCTCGAGCTGTCCCAAACTGCAAAAACGTGCCCTGAAGTACGTGTTCTGAATTTCTTTCTGTCCACGGAAGGTCACGGAGAATCGATTCATTTGAGCGGATCATATTGCATGCAAAATGAATCTGTCGTTCAGTTCAATGAATTTTTAAGGGATCGAAAAGGCCTCGGAAAGCACATTTATACAACGGTTATTCTTGGCCATCTAAGCTAACCACTAGAGTCCCTGGGTTGAAAAACTTTCGTTCGCTCAGAATCGTTGGAGTTTTCCACCCTCGAGCGTATACAATCGACAATAATCGTAGACATATGTATGTAAAATATTATTTATGGCAGTTTCAGCCCACAATTATCTGCTTCATTTTCATGTATCACTGTATTGGGAAGATAGACTTACATTTTAGCATGGAAGATGACGACTATGTTCACTGTTACCCTGCCCCCGTGTCAGGGCAACAGTGTTTTTTTTCTTATTGCAATATTTATTAATATGTTAATTAATTGGGTAATCAAGTGTATAAACATACATATGTGTGATTAGTGTAAATCAATTTATTATGCAATTTTAGGTTCGTATTATTCCATGTATAGATAACATGTAGCTCTCTGTTCTTGCTTCGTGTTTCGAACGTTCAAAAGAAAGGCAGGCTTAAAAATTTTGAAAGAAGGGCGGTTGGCAACAGACGCCAACCAAACATATATAAACTCCCAGATGAGAGTGGGGGAGGTCGGCTGTTGGAACTGAGACTTGGAAGGGAGAGGCTGCTTCGCTTCGGTCAGCTCGGATCGGAGGACAGATCTCCCGCAACGGATGCTGTAAGAGATTGGATTGCCGGGTAAGCTAGTGCCTTGGTGTCCAGTTTACAGGTAAAAAGGTAGTTTGTACTGGATGTTATTTTGAAGTAATTACGGTGCGCCGGGCAGCCTAGTGCCTTGTCACCGTGGAGGTTGAGAAATGTACACGTCGGGCGACCTCGCGCCTGTTAAGACGTTTTCTTGGAGTAACGCGAGTCTACCTTGTGACAAGCGTACTCCACATGTAATTCATGAAATGTAAAGCATCCAGGTACAAACAATAGAGATTCCAACATCAAAATTAGAGTTTTGGCCCGATAATTAGAGAAACGAACGTTCGAATACGACTTATATATACTTCAAATTTTACGTTAATCAAACTATAGAAAATATCCAAAATTTCCGTTTTTTAATTTCACAGATGCTGGACAAGGTAATTTATCCCCCTGATCATAAAGGTTTCGCAAAGGTTATCCGTTGTCTCTTGTAGTTAATTACATAATTATGTTGACTTGTAGCAACCCACGTGCATTGTCGTACAAAGAAAGATACCCCTAGACAAATCTGAGCCGAGTACGAAGTGCACCGAACCTCGAGTGCGGAGGTAAAGTGTGGGGGACCAGGCGAGTAACATCACTTAAATCTCATTTTCACTGAGTCTCACTTCACGATCCAATTTGAGGGCCCACTGCCCCCACGGTTATACGTGAACAACTAGGCTTCGAGTGTATGCCGCTCGATTTACCTGGAAGCTCTCAATTCCGTACGCTATCTAGCGTCGTACGTGCGAACTATTACGAGCTCGAACAAGAACCTCTCGGTGTAGCACACTACTACCCATGTTTTGCAAACTACCACAGAGAAATATGAATGTTAATAGACTAAATTACTTTAAATATCTGTATAGAATGATATGTCGAGTACTTCAAAGCAGATTTAGAAATTTGCTGTCGCAAGTCGCCACTTTTGGCGACTAGGCTCGATACGATACTTTTTGTTACTATGCAACGTCTCCAGTAAATAGGTAGGGCGGATTCTAACACTGCCAATCGAGAATGCAGTAGAATCATGGTGGTGTGATACATACAGTGGACTTGATTTCTGGTAGCTAGTACTCGTGTGGTTAGAACAGGTCATGTAACGAGACTTATTTGTGAAAGAGCGCTCTCGTCTGCACGTGTGAACTGAAAAGAGAGCAGCGGGACTGTTGCGTTGTAAGAGGGGAGGAAAGGAGGGACTAAGCGAGAAAGGGGGCTTCGTCGGTCGCGTTCGTGAGGTGGGAAACCTCTCCTATGCAAGTGTGGACTGAAAGGAGAGAAGCGGGACTGTAGGGTTGTAAGAGGGGAGGAAAGGAGGGAGTAAGCGAGAAAGGAGGCTTCGTCGGTCGCGTTCGTTCGGTGGGAAACCTCTCCTATGCACGTGTGGACTGAAAGGAGAGAAGCGGGACTGTAGGGTTGTAAGAGGGGAGGAAAGGAGGGAGTGAGCGAAAAAGAAGGCTTCGTCGGTCTCGTTCGTGTGGTGGGAAACCTCTAGCCATCTGGTTCATGAGCATCAGCGCAGTGCGCCACTGTAATCATGGCAAAAGATACCAGAGCAAGCTCCCCCTCCTACTTTGCTGCTTACTGGCTTCGATATGCAGGCGGGAAACTCGCGCCGCACGGTGCGCTCACCGACCTCCACTGGTGCAGGTGTGTTGAAGAAGTTGTGAAATATTTACTTCTGTGTTAGGGATGACCACAAAATCCGAAAAACGGATATCCGGATAGTTCAGAACAGATATGGATAATCAAATTATCCGAATAATTTCAATATCCGGAAAATTCGGATAACCCAAATACCTGGATAATTAGGATAATCCGAATATTGTATATCCTGATAATTTGGATATTCTGATAATATGGATATGCGAATATTTGAAACGCGGATAGAAAAATTATCAAATATTCGGATAAAATTGCATCAGGATTTGGCAATCGCTACTTTATATTGCCTAAATATGTCGTGTTTGTTGTTTTTTCGTGTCAATTCTCTCCCTATCCCCCTCTCTCCCTCTCTGGATAGAAAAAAGAGATAGAAGTGGAGGAAGGAAGAAAGAGAGCGAGCCTTTTCTTTTCTTCCTCTCTCTTTCATCTCTTCTTTTTCTATTCTTCTTTTGCCCTTTCATTCCTAATTATCAATTTAAAATTCTGGACCATTTGTCGATTTCTTTCAAAAATATTCTGCATTTCTCCCGCAGAGCCAAATGTTTAGCGATCTTGCCTTTGGTGAATTGGTCCTAGGTAAGAGCCCCAAAAATTTCAACGTTGACCCAGCGTCGTTAGGACAATTAGGTAGTAACTTGAAACGAAGAAGTAGCGGGCTTGAAAGCCAGGAAACAGCTACGATGGGACTCGATCGCTGAGCACGAGTCATCCAATGTAAAACCGCTTTGACAGGCCTTGGACCTTGGAGGGTTGTGCCTTGGAGTTTCAAGTCCCTAGGCAATGAATATTTCTTAAGTTCATTTTTATAATGCATTTATCATCGAAATAATGTTCTTCGTCCTTCTTACGTTGGTGTTTTGTTAATTCAGGTACAGATGACACTACTGTGACATTGGAGTGAATGTTAAAAATTCTATTGTTCTAACCTCCTATCGAGATTTTTCTTTCTTATCGGATAAACTTGTTATTATTTTATAAGGAAATAAGAAGGGCTTATTTACTTCGTTGACAAGTCTACAAGAAGAAGACTGTTTCATTTACTTTCTAAAAGAAAATATTACTCAGCTATAAAATTTTGTTTCTTAAATTTGTTAGTAGAATGATATAAATTTGATTTCATGTAATTTTGTTAAAAGACACGGTTGTGCCATCTGTTGTTCTTCTTTAAAAATAATACAGCATATTTTTCACAGGTGCCTACACACATTTTAAAAACGTTTAAATTAAGATATTAATCTACACTTTCGTGCGAAGAAGTCAGTTTAGATTATTCTGATTCTAAAATTACTTGCCTCAGAGATTTGCTTTCTATAATCTGGTGAGAATGAAAAAATAAGTTTCTCATCATTCTAATTTGAATAGGAATGCCACTAATGACCTATGAAAATGGAATATGCATTTTGTGCTTTTAACATATTCCTTAACACGTGTCTATTAGATTTGTTACAGTAATAGGTTCTTTGAAGAACATTTTTGTATTGGCGTCTAAATGGTTATCCGTTCTGAAGGCACCCAAATGTCACATACCTGACTCATGGGCGTATATATAATTCACGTAAAGGGGGGGGGGGCAAATTTTGGTATGATTAGTGTTGCTATATTTCATAAGCGAAAATCCGGGACACTGCTGACCAGAAGCTTGTTGGGGAATGTGTGTGTGGGGGGTAGGGGTTCTGAACCCGACAAAGTTGTGTGTATGTACAGTTGGATTCATGAGTATTACCGTGCAAATTGTCCATCACTGTGTTCGTCCACTTTCTTTGAACCAATATGAGCTTCAGGAATTAATAGAAAACTGAAAGCAAGCTGTGGACAACTTCTGCATCGGCGTGCATAAACATCCATTGCTTAAAAACACATAGGATGGAGAAACAAAATGAAAAAAGTAATGAACAATTTACACTGTAGTACTCATGGATGCAACTGTGCATATCCATTATATTCTTTCGAAATTTTAAACTTGCAATTCATTTTCGGTGCCATAATGAAATAACTTGCTATTTCACAATGTCGAAACTTTATTTGAGAACTGCGGACTGAACAGTGCGGGCACCCAATCACTGACTGTTTACAGTAAACAGCTTACCACGCACTTCCAACTAAAATTCAGTGCTGCTAGCAGACGGCGGCAATATCATGTAGTCAAATATCTTTGCAGCATCTTCCTGTAACTCGATAACTCTTGTATCATCGAGAGGGAGCGGTTCAATGTGGAGTTAGATTGTTTAGTAAAATGAGTATTTTAATATTAAGCACTTAATTTGAGAAAAGTATAGTTTTAATCATTGCTTCTTTCCCACCCGATTCCAGGACATTTGTGCATCCCGAAGATACTATTCGGTACACCAGGGACAAATTATATCATTCCGGGATTGTCCCGGAAAATCCGTGACGTGTAGCAGACCTAATAATGAACAGGCTATCAAAATCCAAACTATCAACCAGGTCATTCCACATTTCCACTGTTCCAATGAATGAGGGATAGCCATTTCACATTTTTGGAATAAGTTGTTGCAGCAATGTGTTGAATGTGCTCAGAGAAACGTGAGATCTATTCTACTATAAAATGGTCCACAAGTGTACAACGAAGGTTTACCTTGTAATAATCAATTGTGTTCTCAGCTGGTCCATTAAGCCTCCCCGGTGGCGTAGTGGTAGCGTCGTCGCCTTGTAATCAAGGGGTCCCGGGTTCGATAGCCACTAGAGGTACATAGTGGATCGGATCCCACTTTAAGCTGTAGGTCCAGTCCGAATTAGACATACTGTGCATAAAGTGGACTTATAACACCAATTCAATCAATCAGTTGGTGCATTATTCTTTGAGATTTGACGACTGGGTGCTCTAGGTCTCTTATTCCATCATCATAGTGTCTAAGTAAGTTGTAAGTAGTTTCTCTGCTTTGGAATAAATTTCATTCAAGTTCTCAGAACTCTCTCTTATTATTATTATTATTTTTAATATCTTTATTAGAATACTGACATGTTCACAGTACTTGAACAGTTCATCTTTTGAGGCGCGCAACATAATCTTGCACTGCATGAAAACAATTTGGTTAGAACAAGTGCGATATTTGAACTTAGTGTTGATACTTTTCTGTCCATCTTATTACAAATAACTTGAGAATGTTACGGTGTTTCACTGATTTTCTTGCACTGCCTATTTGAAAACCAAATTCCTTTCAGGAGACTAGAGGAGGAAAAATATAACTAATTTGACAGTCCCAATGCAGTTTCTTGTCACAGAAATTCCGAAACTATCAGGAAATTGCAGATATTTGGGCTACAGTCCCATCTGGTGTGTGGAATTACATAATTTTCTTGTCATCCGTATCCCGTCTTATACGTTTCTAACTTTTAGGAGATTCAAGTAAGTGTGAAGAAATTTTTATGAACAAGCTGATAGAACAGGTAATCTGGTAATTTTGCTGGACCAAAGGAGGGGGGTTGGGCCCGTTGAACCACCCCTGCCCCCCGTTAAATACGTCTATGTGGACTGCATCTTGCAGACTATGTAGCGAGCAGCCTCCGGCGTATGTCTCACAGTCAGTAAACAGTAATCCTCTGTGAGGCTCATGTTCTCTTGTTGCTATATGTTTGTGATTGTCCCTTCATTCATTTCATCTTATTTTATCATCACTCATCTCAGGGCGATACCCAGGACAGCGCGCGCGTGTACACACATACACACACTAACATATATATATATACAGGGTGTCTCATAAGTAATACCGCAAACTGACACAGGTGAAAGTACACGATAATAGAAGCAAAAAAGTCTCAGTAAACATGGGTTTGCAAACGAGCCGTTTTCGAGATAATTGCGAATGTGTGGTTACAAGCCGCCACTGACTTCATTGTTTGTAAACGTTGTCCTAGTTGGTAAAATGTTAATAATGTGTGCGAATGTGTGGGTACAAGCCGCCATTGATTGCATTTTGTAAACACCGAGTGCTTTACTCCTTGCGCGGTCCGAGGTTTGCTCTTTGTTTACAAAATAGAACATTTCCGAGAGGTGGCGTTGCAATCAAACAGAACATTTCCGAGAGGTGGTACGGCTTGTACCCACACATTCGCACACGTTATTAGCATTTTACCAACTAGGACGCCGTTTACAAACAATGAAATCAGTGGCGGCTTGTAACCACACATTCGCAATTATCTCGAAAACGGCTCGTTTGCAGATCCATGTTTATTGTTTCTATTATCGTGTACTTTCACCCGTGTCAGTATACGCTATTACTTTTGCGACACCCTGTATAATTTTGTGTGTGTGTGTGTGTGTGTGTGTGTGTGTGTGTGTGTGTGTGCATGTATATACATGTAAAGAGATAAAGAGATTTCAAAATAGTTGAAATGTGTAAGACTTTATTTATAATTCTTGATTTCCATAAATAATATTCAGTAAAATTCCTACTTATATTAGTCTTGCATTCTTGCTTTATCTTTATTTTTTTGTATTTGATGATATATGGTCCGCCCGACGCTGTGGCCGAACGGTTAGCACATCGCGCTGCGACGCCAAGGGTCCCGGGTTCGAATCCCGGTCGGGCTTGGTTGTTTGTGAATGTCCATTCATCAATTTCATCCGTTCATCACTCATCCTCATTTTCGCAAATTAGCCAAGAGGCACAAAACGCGAAGTAAAATAAAACTAAATCAATCAAATCAATATATGGTCCGTACCCAGATTCTTTTAAAGGGGGAGGGGCTAAATCCGAAAATGTGGAACAAGGAGAAGATTAGAAATGCTGTGAGGTTGATTGAATTAGGCTATTTTGTGTTGTTTTCCTGCCACTTTTGGCTAATCGCTAAGTTGAATGATGATAAGATGAGATTGACTAAGGGGCACACGAGGAACAACCCATACCCATCCAGAGATTCGAATCCGGGACTCCTGGCGTTGTAGCGCGGTGTGCTAACCACTCCGCCACGAAGGCAGTCGTCCAACACTTAAGCAGCCCCTTATGATTATTAAAATAAAGAGCATGTCTAAATGTGTTAACAAAAAAATAAGACATTTTTGCATCACAACCAACGATCTCTGTCCCGAATAAATCGATAGCGTTAGATGTACATCAGTGGTTACAAAACTAAAATTTCCCAATATTGCACAATGCAGACTTCTACAGCCTAACTAACTAACTATAACTCTCTAGCCTTCTTCAATCCGAAGGTTCATGGCTGCAGCAACACAAGCTTTCCATCTGTCCCTATCTTGAGCAAGTTCCATCTCAAAGTTATGCCTCCATCTTCGTCTTGGCCTACCATCAGGTTTCCCAACGACAATCCTGTAAACTCCTCTTTCCTCTCCCATTCGTGCCACCTGGCCTGCCCACCTAAGTCTTCTTGATTTAATTATTCTAATAATATCTGGACATGAATACAAATTATGTACTTCTAAATTATGTAACCTTCTCCACTCACCTGTCTCCTCATCCCTTTTAGGTCCAAATACTTCTGCAGCCTGCAAGGACAAAACAGAAATTTTTACAATTTGGAAACAGAATCGAGTCTTTTTCGTAGCTTTTCATGAGTTCACATTTAAATACTTGATAGTTCGAGGGAGGGGCATGGCCCCCATGGTCCCTCCTCTGAGTACGGGCTTGACTAATCATGAAGTAAAATGAACTAAATCAATCAATCAAACTTTTTTAAAAATCGATCCATTACATGCTATCATTTGTATCATTTGCTATCATCAATAACTGAGTAGAAGTAGAATCAGAAATAAGAGTGTGCTCGGTTCAGTGGAATGGATTGATTTACCCTTCAATACAATTGAACCAAATCATTCGAAAGCCAAGTATTGTTCGATTCAATCGAAAGATTCATTCAAATTGAATCGATTCATTTGAGTCGAATCAACAGAACGAGTCGTTCATACCGTGACATAGTAAGAAGTCAAAGTTCGCTGAAGAGCAAAGTGGATCCATCTATATATGGACGATCCCAAGGCTGTTTTCACATGATGCCACAAGAGTTCTCGATTGGAGTACTCGGATTATGCGAGAGGTTTGGTGAGTAAGGTCGTGCATCATAAATACTTAAGAACCAGCTGTTTCAGGGTGGCAGCCATTGTTCTTCCTATTTTATGTTCTCGTTGCTGTGGCGAGAAACACAGACCTGACCTTTGCGAGCTACATTGGGGTCAATGTTGAGGAAATTCTTTGCAGTTTTGGGCGGATTAGATCAGCATGGCGAGGGCGTCATCGCATTCTTGTCCTGTGTCACCATCAGCACAGACGACGTCAGTACTTAGTGAGCCAAGTTAGGCTGTGGAGGGGCAGGGGCAAGCATAGTTTGAAGATGTTCCCAAAAGTTCTTCCGGGATATAACGGGCTTGTATTCAAAACTTGTAGATACTTTGTTCATGGTTATATCGAGAATTAGTGAACAGAAAATCTCTCACTTTTTCCTGAACACACCTTTCTCGCAATCCAGAGAAAAATTACTACCTCTGTTGAGTTTATGAATTTTCTCATTTCTGGACAAAACAGCCTTTCTTCGCTTCAGCTAGCTCAGCACAAGACACCGAGATTGTCTAGTAAGCGATAATAATCTACAAGCCACGTTAATTGGAAATCCAAAACTTAAAATGTCCAAGCATCGTGAGACCAACTGGGTAACTATTTGAGAAGAAGAATTAAGATCCCGTCTAGAATATGTGTGTCAAATTGTCAGTTTTATATACGATGTCGAAGATCATGCTTACAGACAGAATTGGCCCAACAGCACTTGACGGTAGAACTCCTGGCTATGAAAACTGACACCATCTGGAAATTATGATTGCAACACTCTTTAGTGTATGTTGAAATAAGTCGTAACTTTTGATAAACTAAAAAAAATCTAAAACTTTAATGGTTACTGATAAGTTACATATGAACTCAATGTATACATTTCTACATGTAAGTTATGTAATAACAGTTTTATAAATGTTCATTTTTTGCAATCTTAGAGTGATCTGTGATTTTGCTTTCAGATGTTTACTTCATGCATCTGCCCTGTGTAATCACATGACTTTTCTCTCAGGTAAGATGATCTTTTCGTTTCTGTACTTATTGTAATCAATCAAGAGTGAGCTGTAGCTAGCCATATGAACTTGATTTTTCTGTTGTCTTATTCTGAATTTGGAAAATCATATGCCAGCGCACTGCAACTAACACATATGTAGTTTGTTTTTTATGACCAAAGGCTGAGTTAACTCCGAAAATGCTAATTTCGTTATGCCACCTTTTTTATCTGGCTGTAATCCGAGTGATGTAGAGTTCAATTTATCTCAAGATTTGTGTAAATAATAAAATTGCCACGAGTTCAATTCCATTGAACAAATAACTTGTCTATACAACCTAGAATACTGAGTAGCTCGATTCAGTAGAGTTAAGATTACTTAATTTACTTAATCAATTCATAACCGAACCTTGAAAATGAGTTGTTTCTGAAATGCTTTTCTGTATAAATGCCAGTTTACAAGGAAGTACTTACAGTGTATAATATATCTAGAGATGGGAATGAGGAAAGATAAGGGAGTAAAAGGGGAGGATAGGGAGAGAAAAGAAAGGAATGAGTTAAGAGGAGGTTAAAGCGGAAAGAGTGAGAGATAGAGAGAGAGTAAGAAAGAAAGATGAACTTGTCCTTGACACAGGTCATACAAATGCTGTTCTCTGCTCCTTTTCTCCGAGAGTTATTGGACAGAACCACTCCTGGAATAACCCATAGAGCTGGAGACATGTTTTCGCAGAGGCAGAGTTTTAGTAGAATATTTTCTTCTCTAGAAAATTGCGTCTAAATGCATCGCAGCCACTCGTATCCCGGTGTCTTTCAAGTATTATGGTAGTAGCATGTAAGCGCCATCTATTATATGAATTTGCGAATGTTCCGGAACAACGAGTTTGTTTGCCATGTAAGAACTTTTACATTTCGGTTCTACTGGGATCGATTTATATGTGATTTCTTTAAGTAAATTGTTTACCTGCATTTTTACACGCGTCCTTCTTTTCCATTGCTTTGTTTTCTATAGCTGATACTTTCTTATGTAATATTCTGTGTTATTTTAGTTTGTTCTTGGCAGTCTATGCCTGCTTGTAAATTTTAGATCGTTTCTCTGTTTCTTTAATGAGGATGAATGAAGTTGAGATGGACATAATGGAGGGTCCGTCAGACACAAAGAAAACGTCGTTTTCAGAGAGTGATTCGAACCCGGGACCTTTGGTTGTGAAGTCGTGAATCGACCACGCAACGCGCTTGAAAACCGAAGCAGCTACCAACACACAATTATTTGTAATCTTGTGGACACCATTAGAATGCATTACTCTTGCGTGTAGCCAAAATAGTTGAAACCAATGTTAATTTTCTCACATGGATAATAAACCTTTTTTCGAGCAGGTCTCATCTTCAGGTAGCTATCAACTCGGGGCAAGGACCGACACCTAACGACCTGTTGGGTGAGGAGTCAAGACAAATGGATAATAAACCTTTTCCTACTCCCACAAAAATAGGCAATAGTTAGGCTAGAGAGTTCAAATGAAGAGATCGGTTAGTTCATTTGGACTCTCCAGCCTAACTATTGCCTATTTTTGTGGGAGTAGGAAAAGGTTTATTATCCATTTGCCTTGACTCATCTCACCCAACAGGTCGCTAGGTGAAATGTAATTAGGAAGTAGAGAAAATCCTAAATCTTTACCACCGGGAATATGGAGAATTCAGTGGTACTCTTTAACGATAGAGCACCTTTAGTCAATACTAACTCTTGAATCTAAATAACAAATAAAGTTAACAAATATACTACTCACAAGCACTATAACATTCTTAAGCAAACGTTTCTATGTACAATGTTTATGCAGATAGATTGCAACGCCATCTGTAGTAGTAGTATCACAACACAATAAAAAGTTACCATTGCAAATGTATGTTAAATAGGTAGAAATTTAACTTATAATTTGATGAATATTAGTAACGGTGCTTCTATAATAACATGCAATGTTAATTGGACGGAATCCATTGTCTACTGCGTTCCGAGAGAGTACCTATTCTCTTGTCTTCAAGCGAACAATTTCTTCTTTTTCAGTGGTAGAGATTAAACCTTTCACGTATGACACCCTGGAATCATTTTGCAGACTAGCGAGGCTCTGGCGTCTCGACCGATACCAAGTATAATCTTCGGTAGGGCTCGTGTTGTGTCACCGATATATGCTTGTATTAGTCACTTCATCACCATTCATCCACATCTTTGCGATTAGCCTAAAGTGGCAGAAAAGCAGAGTAAAGCAAATTATTCAATACTACGAATTCGGTACGAACGACTATGGGTCTACACCGGGTATCGAACCCGTCACTCCTCGATTACAAGTCAACGACGTTGCCTCAGGACAACTCGCAACAAGAAATTTGTTCACTTGAAGACGAGAGAAGGCGTATTCTCTCGAAACGTTGTTCTGGAACAGGTGTTAATAGATTGATTGATTGATTTAGTTTATTTTACTTCGCGTTTTGTGCCTCTTGGCAAATTTGCGAAGATGGGGATGAGTGATGAAATGATGAAATTGATGAATGGATATTCACAAACAACCAAGCCCGAGCGGGATTCGAACCCGGGACCCTTGGCGTCGCAGCGCGATGTGCTGACCACTCGGCAGGTGTTAATAGAAGCAGCAGCACTGCACAATGTATAACGTCCAGTCATCGTTATCATTGCATGCTATAGCTCGTGTCTGGTCTTACGGCGGGCGGCGGAAGCGACCAATCCAGGTGCGCACATCACCTCCTCCCGCCACGTCGTAACTCTCGCCGTAGTGCTCACCAATTTCCTTGTTAGCATGTAGGTAGCCCACCGTAAGACCAGACAAGAACTATTATTTCTAGAGAGAGAGACTCTCCGACTGTAAATCTGATGTGATACATGGCCTTCCACTGATGACGTCACATAAACAAAGAGCCTTTGCGCAGGCACTATATATTAAGGAGGCGTCGGACCAAGGGGGATTGATGGGGTGTCCTAAACACAGCTCCAACATTTTTCTCTCTGCATCAGATGGGCACTAGTACCAACAAGAGAGTGTGATTAAGTGAAGCGTTGAACGACACCATTGCACATCAATTGAGTAAAACCTGTGTCTCTCTCTCCGCTTGCCTTGCAAAGCTCTCGTTAAATTTAACCGCCCGGCACAGAACGAACTGGGCGTCGAATTCATCTGTTAATGTCGAAACCAACGAAAACGAGCCATTAACTGAAAGCCAACATCGTAATGGCGGCGCCACTGTGCTAGCGGGAACGAGATAAAACCGGCAAGTGGTTTTGTAACGATTCTCCATTAAATTCACGAGGACATGTTGGCCTCGCTAATTGGTGGATAAGTAATGGTAATCATTGCCTGACTATTGTCAGTTTGTTGGATATTAATTGCGAGTTAATAATACACGTCTGGTCTCATATGATACACTTGGATGAATGTAGGTATAAAAGGGTAACAGTCTATAAAGAAGCGAATAATTGTAAATAGCTGTCAGTTGTTGGAAACAAAAATGGCGGTATATTGAAACGAAGAAAGAATGAAGATTAACAAAGTGGATAATAAACCTTTTCGACCAAGGCCTCATCTCCAGGAAAATATCAACTCGGGGCGGCACCTACTAACCTGTTGGGTGAGATGAGTCAAGGCAAAGTGGATAATAAACCTTTTTCTGCTCCCTAAAAAAATAGGCGATAGTTAGGCTGGAGAGTTCAATAAACAAACCGATCTCTAACTACAGATTAACAAAGTGATATGTGTGGAGCGTACTACTGTATGGATCATTGACATGAACCTTGAGGAACTTGGAAAAGAGGACTGACAAAGTTCTCTCTGTGCAAGATCAGAGACACGAGCGTTGGTGAACTTAGGAAAATTGCAGAGTACTATATATAGAGTGTACAGGCGGTGATATTGAAACTGAAACACGGGAGATTTTTTGAACACTCCGCTGGAGGGTTCGCTCCGCCACCTGTTGGTCATGAACAGTGAAGCGGGCATTCAGCACGTAGGTGTGTGTAAGCCAGTCACATTGGCACAGTAGTAGCTGGACTGCATGTCGAATATTCAGTTTCAAGCAGTAGAATGGGGGACATATCAGAATTCCAAGGAGAGCAAAGTGTTGGTGCTCGTCTCGCGGGTACATCAGTAACGGAGATTGCGAATATGTGTACGGTATCAAGACCCACAGTATCAAGGGTCATGGCAGGATACCTGAATGAAGGACGAACCACACACACAGGAGTAACTGTCGAGGAAGCTGAAGCTGTCTGGCAGGGACGTCAGGACATTGAAGAGGATTGTGTCAAAAAAGCGTAACACTACCGCCGCAAAAGTCACCGCAGAATTTAATACACATTTGACTGAACCAGTTTCTACCAAAACCATCTGTCGAGAACTTCATAGGGTCAACATCCATTGCAGGGTTGCTATTACAATGTCACAAAGCATTACGGGTTGACTGGTGCCAGCAGCGCAAATCGTAGAGGTTAGACGAGCTGATGTCGTGCTCTCGGATGAGTCCACCTTCACTGTTTTCCCAACATCTGGAACAGTTTACGTGTGGAGAAGTCCATCAGAAGCATTCCAATCAGACTGCCCAGAGTGAAACATGGGGGTGTATCCGTGATGGTGTTGGATGCAATATCGTGGCAGTCCTTGGGACCACTGATCGTTCTAGAGAGACATTCCACTGCCGAGTACTACAGGGTCATTCTGAAAGACCATTCTCGGACGGTGGCACAGTGTTCCAGATTTATAACGCACCGATACACATCTTAACAGGTCACAGAATGGTTTGATGAGCGTGAACATGAGGTTGAACATCTATCATGGCCCGCCTAGTAGCCGGAACCGAACATTATTGAGCCCTTATTGGGTCTTTTGGTGGATCGCGTTCGGCTTCAGTTCACTTACTTGAGTCCACTTTGTGCACAGTAAGGCTAATCGCGACTGGACTTACAGCTTAAAGTTGGATCCGAACGACAATGTGCCTCCATCGGGAATCGAACGATGGACCCCTTGCTTACAAGGCGAAGACGACCAACAACTTGTGAATTCATTGGTGTGTTTCATGAAAAATGACTTCAATCACTCTCTTCACTGTGCAGGACTTATGTGGGTTCTTCCTCAGACGTTTTGCTGCTGTACTGGCCGCCAAAGGTGCCCCAACGTCCATCTGCTTCCAAGATGTTTCAGTTTCAATGTCCACGATCTGTACTTACTTCTGTATGGATCACAGTCATGGACCATGAGGAACTTGGGAAAGTACTACTTTAGTCAGAAACATGGTCCTTGAGGAACTTACGGGAGATGACTACTGGGAAACTTGCCTCCATGGACTTTACTAATATACGGATCAGATACCTGGAGCATTGAGAACTTAAGAAAAATAGCAAGGTGATCTTTGTGGATTTAAGTATATGGTTCAGAGACGAACTTAGGAAAAATATAGAATAGTGCTATGTGTACAGTCTACTTTTGGATAGATTAGAGAAATGGACCCTCAAGAACTTGAAATACTAATGTATGGATCAGAGATATGGACCTTGACGAGAGTGGGAAGATATATTAGCAAAGTGCCATGTGTGGAGCGCACGTCTGTACGGACCAGAGACTTGGATCCTGAGGAACTTGAAAAGGTGCTATTGTAAGGATCACGGACATGGATCTTGACGACCGTAGGAAAAGACTATCAAGGTGTCATATTTCATTGATTTATTGACTGAATTTTGCACCCTTCACATGATACGGGGTCCAGCCATTTACCAGAACTAGAATATAACGAACTCTGAAGTCGTGTGACTTCAAGGAACTAGGGATAATTTGTGACATGTGGCTGACTGGTGGGTGGTTGCGTCCTGTTTCGCCTCCTGACTTTGACTACATGTGGCGCCACGGCCACAGTTCAAACATTCTAAATGAAGCATAATTGAAGAATAAAATTTGTAAACGCTGTAAGTGCCACAATAATTCAAACATCGTTTTCCACGTTACACTGTGAAATGTGCCATGCTTTTTAATGTGGTAAACGTGAAATGTGGCTGGTAGCTCTCTAAGTTGTTCAAAGGGCGTGTAAAGAGGTCACTAGTGTGCATGTTCTTACGGGCTGATGTGCGGATGCGATTTCCCAACACTTTCGCTTTTGGCACTTACAACGTTTACCACTTTTAGTCCTCAGTTAACCATCTAACTCTTCTGTAGCATTTGAATAGAAAATACCTTTCTGGTGGGCAACTGGAGAGAGAGAGAGAGAGAGAGAGAGAGAGAGAGAGAGAGAGAGAATATAGAAGGGTGCTCACCTCAACGTTTACAGGCATTACCCTTTGTAAATAATGAGCGTCAACTGTCCCAGGGTCAAATGTTGAACGAGGAGACCCAACAGATGCAAATTCTTGCTTTGATCTTCTCCAGCTGCTCTGGTGGCCGGCTGGTAAAGCCCGACAGAGACCTCTACCACCGAAGACGGACTGAGGTCGCGAGGGACATATATCAGAGCGCTGCTGTCGATGTTACGATCGTCGGGTTATTTCGATTTATAGTGGTTTGTGTAGCGCTCCAAGTGGGGCGCTCGTTTGCTTGAGTTATGGACGAAAGTGAAACATCTGTTTGAGAGATCAATCATTTGGTATTCACGACCTGCTCGGTCACGGATAGCTCAGCGTCTTTCAGGGTCTTGTTAGTTTATTTACAAATTAAAGTAGATTTGTTTCTGGACGAGTTTTCTACAATAGCTCACAATCAAGTAATGGAATCGTAGGCTTAAGAAATTGTCATTTTATTTTTGTCAAGTGTCTTATTTGCTCTTGTGTTACATGATGGTAATTATTGAGTAGCAGTGGCGTACCTAGACGAAGATTGTTGGCTCCTTAAAAAGAATTATTTAAAGAAAATAGTCAAATTCAGGAAAATAAGGCTAAATATAGGACTGACTTCTGCTGTTGAAATTTAAGCCGACATATTTCGAATATCTAGCGAATGCAAGCGACACGAAGATTCACATGAATACTATAGAAGGAATTCGAAGCAGATTTTGGAATATCATAGCGGTTTTTAAAACGGCTTTGATGCGTGGCCAAAGATCCATCCGAGCCTTAAGTCTAATTTTTGTACAGATAAGATAATCGTGACTGGACCTACAGTAGAGTGCAGTCAACACCACTATGTGCAACTAGCGGGTATCGAACCTGGCTCTCCTTGATTACGTCATCGGGGAAATACGACTGACTGTTAAAGCAGGCACTGATGCTAAACAGCCATGATAATCCTGTGTGGGGATTTGTGATGATATCGTCGATATGTGTTTGTCTCATTATCCATCCCATCTAACCACCACGCATCCCATCGTCGCGATTAGTCAGTGACAGTAAAGTACCATGAAATAAAAGAAATATACAGAAATCAACTAAGTAACTCTCTAACCTTTTTAAACCAGAAGGTTCATGGCTGCAGCAAAACAGGCCTTACATCTTTCCCTATCCTGAGCAAGATCTATATACTCCTTCCCATCCCTACCGATTTCCTTTAGGTCCATCTCAACGTTATCCCTCCATTGGCCTCCCTACAGGTCTCTTACCATCAGGTTTCCCAACAAGAATCCTGTAAACTCTTCTTTCCTCTCCCATTCGTGCCACATGGCCTGCCAACCTAAGTCATCTTGATTTAATCATTCTGATAATATCTGGACATGAATACAAATTATGTACTTCTATATTATGTAACCTTCTCCACTCACCTGTCTGTCTCCTCATCCCCTCTAGGCCCAAATATTTTCCTGAGGATCTTATTTTCAAATACTCTCAATTTATGTTCCTCTATCAATGTAAGGGACCAAGTTTCGCATCCATATCATATTACAGGCCAAATTGCTGTTTCGTATATTTTAACTTTTAGTTTCTTAGATATTAAACGAGAAGACAAAAGTTTATGAAGAGAGAACCTGAATTAAGCCTGCATTTTATTTCCTCTTTAATATAATTTTCATTTATTAGTATTAGCTACTCCTAAGTACTTGAATTTGGAAACTGATTCAAACGAGTTGTTATCAATAATTAGATTTTGATTATTACCAAACACTTGGTTTCGGCTTTTAAGCATATATTTAGTTTTCTCTAAATCATATATATACAGAAAGCAACAACGACAATAATACAACTACTGAGTTGCATTCAAAAAGTATTGAATATTTCAATTTACTTCACCAAAATAAGAAGCAAAAGTGAAGATATTGAATTGGATATTCTACAGATGTCCATCCAAGCCGCTTGGTAGGCAATGAAAATCAGAGTGCTGTTTAACCACGAGATTTAGTTTCAGGAGGTGCTATTATCGACAACACGCTCCAAGAAGGTCTTTACCGGGGTCGGGTACCCTATTCTACACCCTCGAATTTTGAATTTTTTTTTCTTTCATTATGAAGGTTATGTGATCCTATTTCTGAATAAAAAAACATTGGAGCGCGGAAAGAAGTATTTACGACTCTACAGCCGTTTGAAAAGGCGATTTTGTCGTTTGCAATAGTTCGGACGTATTTTTAACTATGTTCGCCGCGCTTTCTTTTTTCGACGAATTTAGGGGTGAAATGAGTGCTAATGGAACCTAACCTAACAGGCCTAACCTAACCTTGTGTGAATGGTTTGTGGGGCTATCCGTGGATGGTTTTTGGGGCTACGAGTGAAAGGTTTCCGGGCGTTATCGCACATTTACCAAGGCATGTTAGAAATTAGCCGGAGTCACCTGCCCCCAACATTATTTCTCACTTTTGTCGCATTGACACATGAAGAAACAAAAATTAGCCAAATTTAATGCTAAAAGTAAAGCTGAGAAGGTAACTTACCTCTTTTCCCCAAGGCCAGGCATTGCAGGTGGAAGTTGAAACTAAAAGTCGGTAAGTGAAGTCAGTCGTATGCAATAAGTCGTCTTTTTTGTCCTTTTCCACAGAATATTGCCCTACCCCGTCGTTCCATGATAAAAATAAGAAGTCGCAAATTATCCCAGCCCACAAGTCATTCAGAAAACGGCCTACAGTTGCCGAAAAGAAATGTGCACGATGTTCCACAAGATAACGTATTTACACACGCTGAGGATACCGTTCAACAATATGTCGCACAAAAGAATTGCAATGTCTCAACCGCCAATAAATTACATAAATAATATATTGAAATCGCAAATTATCCCATTGCACAAGTCATTCATAAGAAGAAAAAAATGCAAATTATCCCATTGCACAAGTCAAACATAAGAAGAAGAAGAAAATGTTCAGACCTGCGCCTGTGACATGAATCCAAGATTCGCCATGATCAAATCGCTGCAAAACCGTTTCGACGTTACATAAGGAATGTAAATATTGAAAAACGTAAGTTTTATAGCACGTAGATCTTAAAAAATTACTTTCCGCGCTATTTAGGAACATCGTATGTTATGAAGAACTAATTTTCGTAACGATAATATCTGAAATGTGCGAAAAATCGAGGGTGTAGAAAAGGGTACCCGAGCCCTTTACCGCCTTCCCCCAATGACGATTTCTCCATACACAATCACTCATCCCAAAAGGAAAATTGGCCAATTACCGGAAAAAGAGGTTTTCGTAGTTATGTGTTCATATTTGTATTGAGAGCCATCTATCAGTAACAGAGCCAGTTAATTTAGTGTGTAAATCAAAGAATAGGTCCAGTTGTTACGTTTTCAGAATATGATGACTTACCTGGATGAGTGACCACCGATATAGCTCTCGCAACCGACGTTCCCGGGTTCGAGTCCCGGCGTGCGGACATGTTTTCTTGTGAACATTTCCACATCAATCTAGTCAAATCATCGCTCATCCTCATCGTCGCCGTTAGACAAGAGTTACAAAAGGCGACCCCAAATAGCAAAAATGCAAATACAAGCCTTAGGGTGAGCGCAATGATGTGAGGTTGGGTGAACCCCAGAGCTGGTTCATGACCATCCTCTGATAAACTCTAAACTGCCCTCTGTCCCGAGAATATCTAGAACAAGCGAACGAAAACCAGTCCTCTGCGCAAGTAGGGCTCGAGAGGGGTCGATCAATGAACGCGTGAGAGGGGAGGTGAGGGCATGATGAGGAGGATTCGGATACAGCTACCAGCGCTGCTCCGCTCCACTCACTCGCTTTCTACCCTTCTCTACCGTTATGCGCGGCCTTTCCGCACAGATTCCCGCGTCAGATTGTAGAACATAGATGTCGCTCTGACAGTGAGGCGCTCTACTGACTGAACCACAGCAGCTTTAAAATATATATACATGCAAAGAAACAAATAAAGTGAGACAAGTAATTCAACGAAAGAAATATATCATTTCCATACAAGACAATAAATATTCTGCACCTGACCCTTCGGAAAATATTGGATCTTGCGTCAAGTGGTATTAACTTGTTCAGGGCTCGATATAGAACCGGAAATTAGAGTTTCGGGCTTGTTCAGTATAACGTGCTTTGGAAGTTCCATCATTTATCTTGCGCCTGGAGTTGTTCGGGATCCAAACAAGAACGCGAGGGTATGTTAAAGAGGGCTTTCATCTGCTGCGGCAAGACTGTGGGCAGACAGGATGGCCAGTGACGTCAGAGACAGCAACCGAATTCCCGACAGAATGTGTCCTGCCCAAGTTTGAGTGTCGCACGTGTCCGGTACTGGGCAACCGCCAGTGATAATGTTCAGAAATGAGACTTGTTGGCCCTCTACCCGCGGCACCATTTGGCGAATTGCGTGTTTCGAAGTGGACAAACACGCCTATCACTTTATTTTTAAATAACGTAACGCAATATTAATACTGCCTTGCGATCGAATCAAAGACCCAAAATCGTCTATCCTTTAAACAGCCGAGCCGGTTTCCGAAAGTAACCCCTCTCTCGCCGCGGCCTTGGCGCACGATTTTTAAATTTGTACACTAATTTCAGAAAAACGTTATATCTCTGAGACTATTTGAGCAATCTACTTCGGATAACTTTTGTTTGAAATTAAAAACATCGGAGCACGCGACGGAAGCCGAAGTGAGAAAAACGGGATTGGGAGGAGCCAAGTCCCCAACTCCTAATGAAAGTAAAATATGGCGTTCGCCCCCTCTTCTCCCGTTATTTTGGAAAAAGGGCGCAAACTTTTACATTGTATTCAAAGAATAGACCTTTTGCAACAAAGTGAAACTCCTTTCACGTCTCTAGTTCTCATACAGGCTGAAATATGATGCAATATGTACAATCCTGCATTTTAGAAAAAATAGCTAATTTGCATTTTAGAGAATAAATTAGTATATCTCGGAGACTATTTCAGCAATCTACGTCGCATAACTTTTGTTTTAAAGCAAAAACATAGGAGCACGCGACCGTGTACAATTCAGAAAGCCCAAGTAGAAAAACGGGGTTAAAAACGTTATTTTGGAAAAAGTTCGCAAACTTTTGCATTGTTTTCAATGAGTATACCTTTTGCAACAAAGTGAAACTTGTTTCAAGTCCCTAGTTCTCATACAGGCTGAAATATGACGCAATATGTACAATCCTGCATTTTGGCTAAAAATAGCTAATTTGCATATTAGAGAAAGGGGGAGGGGGTGGGTTTTCTTCCACATGACATTTCAAATTCTTATCTCAACATCTGTCAACGTTTACAACCTCACATACAAGTATGAAGGTCCTAAAAGCACGTGAATGTTGTAATCGGCACCATGGGTCATATATGACCCATTGGCTGTTTTCGCCTATACTTTCTATGGGTCATATATGACTCATTGGCTGTTTAAAGGCTATTGGGTGGCTTAGCTATTCATTATTTATCTTCCAGATGGTTATCACTCGCTTGACTTTAATGTGAGATATGCAAGAGGTTACGTTCAAAGGAATGGCAAAAGAATTTACATGTTCAATAAATGGATTGTATACCCTCCACGACTGAACCGATATGGACATTGTTAAGAAAAGGATATTATTTGCCTCCCTTTTGGATGAGTCCTCAATAAGGGTAATTGTCACACATCTGACCTCACTGTCAGAATTCACTCTGCTCATGCACCACTGTTCAATAATCGCCCCCCAACTTCCTTGCTCTCTCAATCCGCGATCCTCACTCCATCTCACTCACTCGACAACTGTTCGCGCCCTCTCAAGTCAATACCCTAACATTTGCCTACTTACTTATTCAGCATTCCTTTCTCTACTTCCTGCTATGTTGAGGATCATAGCAGACTTGTCACTTCTACCCAACGCCTTGGGTACGATACGATAAGAGTGGGTTACATAACATTGATTGATTGAATTATGTTATTTCACGTCGCTTTTCTGGCACTATCGCTAATCGCGCCGATGAGGATGAGTAAAAAGGTGATAAAATAGACGAATGAACACTCACAAAGAGCACCCCTGTCCAGGCCGGGATCCTCGTCTTCGCGATTAGCCAAATGGGGTAGAAAGACGAATAAACCAAATCAATCAATTAGTCAAATACGCGAAAACGACACAACATAAAGTCCTACAAGGATTATCCTGCCTGTAGGTCCAGCCGCCAGAGCATCGTTAGTCTGCAAAATGCAGTCGAGGGTGTACTATGTGCAAGAGAGATTGACATTTGAGTACTTCCCCAACCCACGTACCCCAGTTTAAACTGTATGTACAGTCCCGATTAGCCTATCTGTGAATAAAGTGGACTTAAAGCAAGAACTCAAACTACTAGCAAATAGTAAAGATAAACATTAAAATATACTAATTACTAACTGCACAATGAATCATTCACTTTCTCATACTATTATCTATCTCCAGAACATTCACTGTTTCACTGCTGATTTTACTTGATTTTCGTTATTTATTATACAGGGTGACCCAAGAAAGGTAACCGCATAATTTTCGTTGCCTTATGTTTCGGTTACCTTTTTTGGGCCACCCTGTATGAATATATATGATTTTGTTTTTAAGTTTCCATATTTATATATTTTTTAACTTGTTCTTTTCTAATGCGTGTTCATCAAGAGTTGGAGAAACGTATTGATAACCACGTCGAGCATATCATATGAATACTTTGTTTCTTGTCACAACATATTTGTTTTTCCTATGGATTGCAACTTTTGGTCCACCCTGTACATTCCTTTCCCTCATGATAGGATACTGTTTCTTGTAGCCAATACTTACCCATCAGTAGCACACCTGTTCAAATCGTGGACTATGGTCAAGTTGTAGTGGAAAAACTTACTCATAGATGGCACTATACCAGCCGCAAAATTAGTTTGGTATTGACACTTGTGAACCGCGTGTTGAAATCGGGTCTACGTCACTGCGGGAGGGTGGGTTGCTGGCATGCGAGCCAATCAAAATCTTACCAGTGCTTCACCCAAGCCCTGGTTACCTAGCAACAGAAAACGTTTTTCTCGGTGTTGCCGCTTATTAACGGGCGATTCTTCCTGCGATCAGATTTCATGTTGTTGGGAGAGGACGTGTTGTTTGTTTGTTGCGTTGCGTTACTGTGATATTTTAACCAGTCCGTTTGTTTAGTGTTTATTGAATTTAGAGTATTCTTTGTTGTATATAGCGTGTTGTTTTAGTGTGTTATTTTTTGTACATAATTTTGTGTGTTCTGCTTGAGTGTGTCGTGTGCTTGTGTGAAGAATATCAAGCACAGGAGGCAATACTCGAGATGACAATGTACCAAAGAGGCCATGTACTAAAAGAAAAAGGAATTCTTATCAAAGGACAAACGCGGGAGATGGTTTGTTCTGAGCGCAAATAATTTGAGCAAGAGAAAAACAATGGGGGGTCGAATCATTTCTGTAAACAAAGTTCTGGACAGGACTGCTGCTGCTTTCGGCGTGTCTAAGAACACTATTGTTACCATAGGGAAAGAAAAGTATAATGTGGTAGAAATAAATAAATGCGAGGCTTCGAAATTGGAAACCCCAGGAAAGAAGAGGAATATCAGTAAACGCGTGACAAATTTAGATACTTTTCAGCAAGATGCTATTCTCGCCATATTTACTCTTATTATAGGAGGAAAGATCATCCCACTGTTGGGAAACTGCGCGTTTCGTTGAAAGATTCGGCATTTTTTCAAGATGGGGAAACATCTTTAAGGACAGTCATAAAATCTCTGGGATTCTCATACCAAAAAAAAAAAATTAATGGACCCAAAATAAAGTATGGAGGCATATGGAGATGTGGAGGTAGAGCTCCACACATTCTCGACCTCGACCTAGGCCATATTATGGATGTGATGCGGTGATGTGGTTCACCAACCGCCTTTACCACAGGTTTGCCCCAGGTACTCACTTGGGCTGAGTCGACCCCGGAGCCGCTCGGGATATTTGAAAAAGTTCCACAAACCACCGCGTGTCTCACGCGTGAAAGTCAGACTCCCCACCAACTGGACTTTGTGCACTTCAGTTGCGGTATAATTGAAAGACGGGCAGACTTTAACGGCGACTTCGGAAAGAAATGATTATTGAAAGTGTATATACAGAATGGATTGAAAAGGTAATCTGTAAACAATGCTCGTTTCATTTCATTAATTCGTTCATGTTGTAAGGGAGATGGAAATGAATAGGAAAAACAATAACACATTCATCATTGTTGTCATCATTGTTATTCCATTTTCCTCGAAAAACAATAACACATTTCATCATTGTTGTTCCTTTTCATAACACGTTTTCCTCGACACAGCGTCAGACGGCTGCACTGCGTACCGTACCGCATGATATGGCAACACCGTGACGCGTGTTCCTTCAGCTCTCAATAGCAAACTAATTTTGCGGCAGGTATAGTAGTAAACTCGCTGCATTGCAGTAATATGCAAAAAGAATCATAACAATATGGTAATCGCTACCTTCGAAATTTATATCTTTTAAATAAATCCAAAATAACAATGGACAATCACTTGCCTACCAAGAACATATGATTGTTGAATGTTTGCTGTAGCCGATTCTTACTGAGCAGAAGTACACCTATTCAAAACTTGGAATATTGTCACGTTGTAGTTGGATAACTTACTCAGAGATGGCACTAGTAGTTAAATAGCTGCATTGCAAAAATATGGAAAGAGCTTGCTTTCGATGCATGTCCCTACGAAATTTTAACTATTTGAAACAAATTCAAAACAACACTTGGTCTAGGAAGAAGGTATGATTGTAAATAGTAGCCGATCCTAACTTGTCAGTACAGTAATACTCCTATTAAAATCGTTGAATATGGTCAAGTTGAGGCTCCAAAACCATTACCTTGCACACACTCTGCCGAGATATTTCGTCCATCCCGAAGTTTACGATTTCATCGTCCTTGAGGGAACCTGGAATGTTATCAGCCACATTGAGGGGAAAGGATTTTTTTTTATACAGCGCAGTCGACGTCGTTCAAATGGGATTTATGGGCGCACTCTGGCGTTGGAATGAAGAGACGCAATCGTGACTCACTTGGCCTGATGCCACGGCTGTAAAACCATCGAAGGGTAGACCCATCAAATACCTCGGGCCGCCGTTCTTCTTCTCAACAATAGCGTGGTTGCATTGTTACGCGGAATTTGGATTTCACTCAGTAAATGATTAAGAAGTTTGTCTTTGCAGTAAAATTTCCTGTTTTGCAACAATACTCTGCGAGAAAAAAGACAGGCAGGTAGTTCAATAACTTACTCAAAGATGGCACTAGTAGTTAACTTACTTTATTTCAGAAAAGATTCGACGAATTCCTACAAAAATCAGTTATTTTAATAGTTTCTGCACAAATTCTCTTCGAAGAATATACACAGGTAGTTGGAAAACATACTGCAAGATGGCACCAGCAGTTAAATTATTTTAGTACAAAAAATATGCAATGATTGATAAAACCTTGGATTCTATTTCCCAACGAAAGTTACTTCTTTCCAATAGTTTCAAAACAGTAATGTCCAATTGTGCATCTTATTAGAGATATGCATTAACTAATGGTGCAGAATTTAGTTTTCCAATGGCATCTATCGTAGAATGTTCTACTTATTTTAACATTGGGAAAGTTTGCATTCAGGCAGCTTCACTTTTTAACATGTCTAACTTTTGATTTAGAACTCCCGAGTTGTATCAAAATGTGAGTGAATGAAAATAATGATTTTTATTTTTTTTAAAAAAATGTTAATTATTAAATTTAAATCGGATTTTGTTTATTAAATCAACTTTTTTTATTTTGTAAAGAACATGCTTAAAATTGCTTGCATGGTTTTTGGCACCAGGCACAAATATATATGTTTTTTATAGAAAGACTTTTCCTAGTAAATGGCCCTGTAAAATATTTGAACAGTTTGATTAAAGCAAATAAAAAATATACGTAAACATACATTTTTCTGTTTCTGAAACTGTAACTGCTATGGAAATGTTTGTTGAGTTCGTTAATGAAACTAATAATAATTTCAGTAAGTCTTCTTCCAGTGAAAATAAAACATTCTGGATGTGCTCTATAATTGTAACTTAAAATATTAACTTAAAATATTTTTATAGTTTTTGTACCTGAATTTTGGAGATTTTTTTAATGATAGTTCGAAAAATATCAGCTGGCACGGTTATTTACAGTTTAATGATATTGACACTATTTATGGTTTAACATTATTAGTATTTTGTGTACTTTTCTACACAAAATGTTTGCTATTTTTGCCTATAAAGTTGTTGAATTTTAAATCCTGTGTTTACATTTCCTTTCGTATGAGCTTCACACCATCAGTACATATATTTTATTTCCTTTATTTTCCTATCTCAGAACCTAATAATCACAATTAATTGATTACGAGAGTAATGTACTTTCACTAAAAGCATTTCTGATATCTACAAATCCTTATGTACATTATTCTGTAAATTATTTATTTAGAGTGATTTAAATCAATGATTTTTTTTTTCAAAATTTAAATCAATCAACCCTGATCGATACCCTTGAAAAGGGAAACTCAGAGCTACTTGTGAAAGCTTAAACTAGCAGTTAACTAACTATATTTCAGAAAAAAACTACAAAGAATCGAATGAGGTTGGTAAATATATTCCTACAAAAATTAGCTCTTTTAAATCATATCAATGCAACAATGTCCAATTATGCATCTTGTTAGGCACGTACATTAGTGAATTATACAGTATTCAGGTTTTCAATGGCATACTCAATCAGTAGAAAGATTAAGATGTTTGTCCTGTTTGCATGAAAAATGTATAGGGTTTACAAAAAGTAAACCATAGCTAGCTGCACAGGTAGTTGCAAAACAAACTCAAAGATGGCACTAGTAGTTAAATCATTTCTTTTGCAGAAAAGAGGCAAAAAATTGTAATAACTTGGTCGATATATCCCAAGGAAAATTAGCTCCTTGCAATGATTTCAAAACAATAATTTGCAATATTGCATCTTATTAGAGATGTGCATAAATAAATGGTGTAGAAATCAGTTTTCCAATGGCATCTAATATGGAGTGTTCTATGTCTAAACGTTAAAATTTTGAAAGTACCTGTTCTGTGAGATAGATTCCTGCCGTAATATAACCTATGCATCCTTAATCCCCGCGATAGAGAATTACAGCCAAAAAAAAAAGAAAAATATATATCCCTCTCCGTGTAACCTAAAGCGTCAGGCTTTGAATTTCTGCTACGGGACGCGCGCAGGTTCGAGTCTCCTAGCGGAAACGTAACAACTTTTCTCCTGACATTTCGGCCTGTGGTGAGGAAATTGGGGAGCTACGAATAAGTAGCGTAACCCGCCCATGGAAACGTACAACAACTGGAGGTTCGTCTTGCTGACCAGACGTCACACCGTAACTGGTCGGATTGTTATTATTATATATTTACTATTTGAAATCAGTAAATAACAGATATAAAATAGTAAGGATTCATTTTTGTTTATCATTAATAAGGAAGATTTTATGATATATCTTTTCAAACTTATGATTAAAAGTTAAGGAAAGCAAAATAAAATGTTTAAAATGTATCTAGTTTGGTAAAGGAAACAAGTTTTCGGTGTTTCGGAATCGCGAAAAAACGCGAAATATGCCATTTTTCACAACACCAAATTTTACGGTGCCGTGCTGTTAGCGAACACGTGCTCTCAGCGAACACAGTTACGGAAGGATTTGCAGGTGCGTGCTGTTAGCGAACACGCAAACTTGTCCTGTCTTTTTTGTCCTTGAAACTGTTCAGCATGGAAGTGTTGCCAGTGATAAGCCAACTTGCGTGGAGAAACACCTCATTGGCTGGTGCCTCTTGACCTGACCTGACTAGGGTCTTCCTTGTCGCACAACAGTTTTGCTACCATGTGTTCTGACGTCAGACGAGGAATGCCTATGAGGTTAGGTTAGGCCTGTTAGGTTAGGTTCCGTTAGCATAAATACAATGAAAAATTATTATTTAGGTTAAGAGAACTAAATAAACATAGCTAGCCTAACGTAACAACTTAGGCATTTAGCCTAAAATTAAAAAAAGCTTTTTTCGTGACGTCAGAACACAAGGTTGCTCAAGTGTTGTGCGATAAGTGAGACCCCCTGATCATTCTTCAATAGACTGGGAAACCAGCAAGATGAGTGAAATATAATTCAATAAAACGAAGTACGTAAAATTGTGTTTGGTGTAGGATGGTTGCCAGCATCGAAAAGTACGCGAGGCGTGGTGACGTGGCTATGTTTCGTAGGAGAAGAAAATGAAGTGTAAGGGGTGACTGAAGACAAAACACGGATTTGTACTAGCTAATTAGCTAATTTCAAACACAAAATGATTATAAGGTATCACTGGCAACACTTGCATGTCGACCACTTTCAACACAAACAAGACACAGCAAGTTTGTGTGTTCGTTAACAGCACGCACCTGTAATTCCTTTCCTTCCGGTGTTCGCTAAGAGCACGTTCGCTATGAGCACGGAATCAATTTTACACTTTAACGCAAAAAATTGGGGATAACACTTCTTCTGTTAAAAAAGAACTACCTAAAGCGCTATTCTGTCATTTGCAGTTTAGCTGGGAATAGTTTGATTCAAAAGAGATTATCACGCTTTTAATTTATTGCAGGTTTGGCGCAAACATAACTGAGAGTGTTTTAACCTCATCCTGAAATATAATTCGCTCGGGAGGGATATTCCCAGAAGGGAAATTTCGTAAGGACGGGAAACTTTTCAGGGAGAAACACTTGTTTTGTTTTGAAGGTGGGAGAGGGCGTGTATGGGTGTACACAAAATAGTATTTTCAGGTCGCAGAGGGATTTTTTGGCATCGTTATGGAAGTGTGATGTGTATGATTATGTTTAAAGATTTGGGTGTTGTCATTCAATAAACATCTCATATTTAGTGGCTGCTGAAATGAAATGGTTTTCCAAATGGAAGAAATGTTGTCATTTCTCATAAAGGTAAGCCATTGAAACTCAAATTTGTCTCAATTTTCCAAAACTAACAAACACAATGTGAAAATCTTAAGCATATAAGGAACAGTAAAAATGCATGTAAAAATAACACGGAATTGCAGTTAAAAATAACATCGAAATTTAGGGAAAAATACAACGAAAACTTTACGTCCTTACTTACAAGAACCCAATGTTTCTCGAAGGTTGGCTCCCCTGTCTACTCACTCTCCAGGGGGCAGCATGCACAACAAGACTTTCCATACATTTAGAGCTGTCAAAAGTGGCAATTGGGGCTCATTTTTAAGAGGTTTTCGTTTACTACTCTGGTTTTACCCGAGTTTTTCAGTGCTTTTATTTGAAAATGTGGGTTTTATCAAAATTTCGGAGGGATTCGTAGCCTCATCAGCTCCTCTCTGCTGCGCCAGTGACCCCAGCAATACTCTGCAAGTTGACTTCCTTCTAGTTGAAAAACTTACTCCGAGATGGCACTAATAGTCAACTTACTGTATCGTAAGGAAATTGCAAAGAATCTTAAACGTTAGTTAGATATGTCCCTACCAGAATTAACTCTTTGAAATAAGTTCAAAATGTAAATGAGTAGTTTTGCATCTTATTAAGGATGTGCATTATATATGATATAAAATTCAGTTTTCCAATGGCATCTTATATACAATGTTCCATAGCTATACGTTAACATAGTAAGTTTGCAGTTATGTGATAATTTCAGTCCATTCTCGTGACGGAGAATTTTAATTATTATGTAATAATTATTGTAAAAAATAAACGCAATTAAAACAATTAAAAAGGAACAGCTACATAGGGAAAGCACAAGACGGGTATATATGGTCGCACACTGAAACCAACACAAAGGGCCTCCCCAATGGAGCAGTGGTAGCGCTGTTGCCTTGTAATCAAGGGGTCCCGGGTTCGATTCCCGGTGGAGGCACTTGGTACAGTGGTTCGGATTCCACTTTAAACTGTAGGTCCAGTCCCGATTAGCCTTACTGTGCATAAAGTGGACTTAAAACAACAAATCAACTTGAAACCAACGTCGAAGGGCTCGGTGCTCAATTGAGGGTGCGGAATGTGAGCCCCGTACAATACTTATATGTACGTGTTGTGTGTGTGTGTGTGTGTGTGTGTGTGTGTGTGTGTGTGTGTGTGTTCAACACCGACAAACTTTCACAGTGTGTAGTACAGTGCTTTTCAACCATCTGGCCGCGGGAGGTTTTCCTGAGTTTTGCCACTTGCAGCCCGAGCTGGCAATCACCTAGAAACATGGCCTTTCATTTGGGTAACGGTGAGCGATTATACGAACAAAGACGTGGGGGTAGGGGCGCCTTGCTTCCTCCTCGAAATTTGAAGGTTGAATGACAGGCACGAGTGTTAGTTTAGTTTGCGAGAGAGCGAGTGAAAGACAGAGACAATGAGAGAGAGAGATAGAATGAAAGAAAGGGAAATATAGGGAAAATGAGGAAGAGAGCAAGTGAACAGGAAGGGAAATATTGAGAGAAGAGTGGATGGGAAGACAGGGGAAAATGGAAGAGCGGAGAAGTGAATGGGAAATATAGAGCGAAGAGTGGAAAGGGAAGATGGGGGAAAATGGAAGAGCGAGGAAGTGAAAGGGAAATATTAAGAGAAGAGTGGAAAGGTAAGATTGGGGAAAATGGAAGAGCGAAGAAGTGAAAGCGAAATATAGAGAGAAGAGTGGAAAGGGAAGGTGGGGGAAAATGGAAGAGCGAGGAAGTGAAAGGGAAATATTGAGAGAAGAGTGGAAAGGGAAGATGGGGGAAAATGGAAGAGCGAAGAAGTGAAAGGGAAATATAGAGCGAAGAGTGGAAAGGGAAGATGGGGGAAAATGGAAGAGCGAGGAAGTGAAAGGGAAATATAGAGCTAAGAGTGGAAAGGGAAGATGGGGGATAATGGAAGAGCGAGGAAGTGAAAGGGAAATATTGAGAGAAGAGTGGAAAGGGAAGATGGGGGAAAATGGAAGAGCGAAGAAGTGAAAGGGAAATATAGAGCGAAGAGTGGAAAGGGAAGATGGGGGAAAATGGAAGAGCGAGGAAGTGAAAGGGAAATATAGAGCGAAGAGTGGAAAGGGAAGATGGGGGAAAATGGAAGAGCGAGGAAGTGAAAGGGAAATATAGAGCGAAGAGTGGAAAGGGAAGATGGGGAAAATGGAAGAGCGAGGAAGTGAAAGGGAAATATAGAGCGAAGAGTGGAAAGGGAAGATGGGGGGAAATGGAAGAGCGAGGAAGTGAAAGGGAAATATAGAGCGAAGAGTGGAAAGGGAAGATGGGGGAAAATGGAAGAGCGAAGAAGTGAAAGGGAAATATAGAGCGAAGAGTGGAAAGGGAAGATGGGGGAAAATGGAAGAGCGAGGAAGTGAAAGGGAAATATAGAGCGAAGAGTGGAAAGGGAAGATGGGGAAAATGGAAGAGCGAAGAAGTGAAAGGGAAATATAGCGCGAAGAGTGGAAAGGGAAGATGGGGAAAATGGAAGAGCGAGGAAGTGAAAGGGAAATATAGAGCGAAGAGTGGAAAGGGAAGATGGGGGGAAATGGAAGAGCGAGGAAGTGAAAGGGAAATATAGAGCGAAGAGTGGAAAGGGAAGATGGGGAAAATGGAAGAGCGAGGAAGTGAAAGGGAAATATAGAGCGAAGAGTGGAAAGGGAAGATGGGGAGAAATGGAAGAGCGAGGAAGTGAAAGGGAAATATAGAGCGAAGAGTGGAAAGGGAAGATGGGGGAAAATGGAAGAGCGAAGAAGTGAAAGGGAAATATAGAGCGAAGAGTGGAAAGGGAAGATGGGGGAAAATGGAAGAGCGAGGAAGTGAAAGGGAAATATAGAGCGAAGAGTGGAAAGGGAAGATGGGGGAAAATGGAAGAGCGAGGAAGTGAAAGGGAAATATAGAGCGAAGAGTGGAAAGGGAAGATGGGGGAAAATGGAAGAGCGAGGAAGTGAAAGGGAAATATAGAGCGAAGAGTGGAAAGGGAAGGTGGGGGAAAATGGAAGAGCGAGGAAGTGAAAGGGAAATATAGAGCGAAGAGTGGAAAGGGAAGATGGGGGAAAATGGAAGAGCGAAGAAATGAAAGGGAAATATAGAGAGAAGAGTGGAAAGGGAAGATGGGGAAAATGGAAGAGCGAGGAAGTGAAAGGGAAGTATAGAGCGAAGAGTGGAAAGGGAAGGTGGGGGAAAATGGAAGAGCGAGGAAGTGAAAGGGAAATATAGAGCGAAGAGTGGAAAGGGAAGATGGGGGAAAATGGAAGATCGAGGAAGTGAAAGGGAAATATAGAGCGAAGAGTGGAAAGGGAAGGTGTGGGAAAATGGAAGAGCGAGGAAGTGAAAGGGAAATATAGAGCGAAGAGTGGAAAGGGAAGATGGGGGAAAATGGAAGAGCGAGGAAGTGAAAGGGAAATATAGAGCGAAGAGTGGAAAGGGAAGATGGGGGAAAATGGAAGAGCGAGGAAGTGAAAGGGAAATATAGAGCGAAGAGTGGAAAGGGAAGATGGGGGAAAATGGAAGAGCGAGGAAGTGAAAGGGAAATATTGAGAGAAGAGTGGAAAGGGAAGATGGGGGAAAATGGAAGAGCGAAGAAGTGAAAGGGAAATATAGAGCGAAGAGTGGAAAGGGAAGGTGGGGGAAAATGGAAGAGCGAAGAAGTGAAATTGAAAAAAGAGGAAGAAAGAGCGAGAGAGAGAGAGAGAGAGAGAGAGAGAGAGAGAGAGAGCGAGTGAAAGGAAAAAAGAAAAAGCGTAAAATATAATAAGGGAATGACAAAAAGATAATACATGGAGAGGGAGAGAGTGAATGATAGAAGGGGAAAGACTGAGAAGAGAAGAGGAAAAGTGAAATAAAAAGTCAAAGAGTGAAACATAAATGCAGAAATCGTCAGAAAAGATGAGAGAGAGTGTGAAGACAAGGAACGAGTTCCTTGGCATCCTTACCACCGAAGCATCATAGCTTATTACAACCCTTGGCCCCACTGAAATTAAAATAAAAAACATCTCTGTCGACGTTATTGATTTATTAATACGAAACTTAATTTGGTAAATTTGAACGAAATTATCACTTGCTAGAATAAAACTAGGGAAAGAACCTTAACAATATTGCCACGAAAGGAAACCTCTTCTTCAGTTGTGATCCCAATGTATATTTCTTATTCTGGCGTCTGGAATGCAAGTACATTTCGCCCTAACGATTTTGAAAGCTTCTCCCTGTCCCAGAAGGGCAAAATTGCATTGGGGAGCTCTGTGGGAGACACTTAGCTATTCAGTCTGAAGCCTGACCTCCTTAGCCACAATATGGCTTCAACTAAGCTGGTTTCATCTCCACAAAGATCTTCAACGATTGGTGATCTCCGTAGATGCTCTTCCTAGTCGCATCCGCTGCTTCGAATCAGACACAGTCTCGTGAACGTCTTTCTTGGGAAAGTGATTTAGTTTCTTTCTATTTGCTCACTAGGAAGAGAATGGATTCATGTTCGGAGTACCGCAGTGCTCACCGCAGGACATTTTGCTCCTCGATCCAGGGTTTCCAACTCCTACGATTGATTTGATCACCTAAATTCAATTTTGAATAAACTTTTTGAATCCAGGATGTAATTTTAAGGTAGTTATGAGGCGAATTCCAGAAAGTAAGTTTCCCGAATGGCCAACAGATAGTAGGCCATGCGTTGGGAGAGGTTAGTGCGCATGCGTGAGAGATGCATGACGTGGCAGCACCAGCGGTGGCAACCCTAGCATAATGATGCTAAACCTAGCACAATTTGAGGTTCGTTGGCACTTAGCACTCTGTGTTTGCAAGAAGGGAAAATCTAGCGTAATATGCAAACTTCTTCTTTGGGAGACATAAATTTACATCAAGAGACGATACTTTGAGAAATTGGAATTAAATTATTTATTGTCCAGGGATATACTTTCCCAACAACACCTTCTCTTCATATTTTTTATTCTCCCCAGTTTTCCCCGCGAGGAACATTTCATGGCAAGAAATCAGTAGAAAATTGTCGGGCACAAATAAAATAAATGCTCCGCTTTGAAATCGACGAATCACCTCAAATTATCTCTAGTTCAATGTTGAACTCATCTCGGAAAATAAATACGTAACTTAAAATAACAATCATCCTTAAAATAATTTAAAATTACCATCACCAATTATCAATAACAGTAATAATTTCTTATCAATGTGGGATGAGAATAAATAATACCGTAAAAATGGGTAACTTCGACAGGTTTTCAGAGGTTTTCGTCCTGTGGAGCCCATGCAGTGGACGTTACAGAAGTGATGTTTAGTAGTTGCACCAATCAGTGTCTTTTGAACAGATATGACTAGCTATAGGCCATTCTCCTTGGTCAGCAATAGGGTTGCTAAAAATGACATAATGTACACGTCGATGTTACCCCTTGATATGATCCATATTTTTATGTGACGTCACAACCTTAAAATATGTCACTGATATATTATACTTTTATGAAAGGACACGTAAATGTTGTGTTATTATATGTTATATTGCACCTTATTTGTAATGTATATCTTGTTTAATGTTTATTGTATTTTATGCTCTATTATGAGTAGTTTAATATATCTTCATGTTTGCGAGAGTGCACTGTGTGAATTTGTATTTCTAAACATGTGTAGATGTCAGTTTTGTTGATACTGTAGTATCATTTTGTAGCTAGTGAGTGATTCATCTGTTCTTGAATCTGTGTTCTCGAAAATAGTATAAAAGCGAGGATATCGCGTAAGAAAGAACACACTTTCGCCACGGATCGACGAAGCTTTTAAACTTAAAAAGAACTCCTCGGTGTTGTGCATACATCTTGGTATGGTAGTTCGGGGCGCAAGCTAAGCCTATGTGACCATAGGTACGCCGTTAGCCATGCATTGATGCTATGCCCAATACTGCAACCATTCTACGTTAAATAATAAAGCTAGCCTAAGGATTGATTTGGAAATAAAAGGCTAAAGAGCAAATATTGGCTCAGTTATCATTGCATATCTCTTGGTGTGGTAGTTCGGGGCGCAAGCTAGGTCTATGTGATCATAGGCTTGCCGATAGCCACGCATTGAGTTTATGCGTTTTAGTTGAGTCAATACATCGACAAAGCGAAATCCTCGCCTTCGTCTCAAGTATATTTGCATTATAATTGCAATCAATAAAGAATAAAACCATTCAGTTTATACATACGGCAGTAATGTGGTTTTATTTCTCTGTGCTGTGAATATTGTCTTTGCCTAACACTATCTCTGTACCTAAGAGGAGTATGTGTACTTCACCGAGTCTCATCGTTCACCGCTGAGTATTATTAAGTTAATATTAATAGTATAATAATACGTTTAATTGTACAATAATACAGGCCTGAACGTATCACCCTGTTGTCGGGGTAACTTCGACACCCCCTTGAAAAAACAATCTGTTGTTGAAGTTCACGCCTCATGGGGTGAACTTCGACGATAGAAAATCGTAGGGGCAAGTGTTATTGTGATTCCTTGACAAAAGTGGAGTACCAGGGTTGCCAAAAAAACCTTCCTTTACTACAAACGTAAGTCGTACATATACAGGAGTGACAAACAAAAACAAAACAGAACCAAATGAAAAAGAAACACTGTCGCAAAGTTCATTTTCTCTGCGATAGAACAGTTCTAATCCTCCGAGCATACCTCGCACACGAAGTACAGGTTCGCGGTTCCCTTATTGCAGACACCACAGATCCACTTGTTGCAGGTCATGCACTGGATCCAGTCTGGGCCGCAGTAGTGCTCATAGTCGCATTTGCAATGAAGCATATGTTGTCATCCTCTCCTGTTTTTAATGTCTCCTCCGGGATCAATGCGCGGCTCTGCTGTCCCGATGTTTCCGGTTGCTTGTCACTGCTGGCTTCTGCAATGTTACACCCAGGAATCGCCACCTTCCGCTTTCGCCCCTGTTGGTCCGTGGCCTGGGTCGTCAGGTACACCGCAAGACTTGCACTTTGGGGTCCTCGCATCTGGCTGGACATGGAAAGTGTCCCTCGTGCTCTTAAACACTACCTTTTCCACTTTTTTTTAGTTCATTTCTATTTCTTTTATATTTCATCTTTCTTCTACCTTTCTACTGTCTTCTCTTCTTCATTTCTCACTCTTCGTCTCTACATCTTCTTCCTCTCTGGCTCTGTCTTTTCTTTCTCTGTCTGATTTTCTTTCTTCTTTTGCCTGTCATTATTCTTCTCTTCTCACTCCTTTTTTATTTCTTCTTCCTTTCTCATCATCTCAATTCCTATTTATTTTCCCTCTTTCTCTTATTTTCAGCTTTTATTTCTTCTCCATTTTGCTCCATATTTATGTTTCTCTCACTTTCTGTCGCTCTTAATTCTTCCCTTCCCATTCTCACGCTTTCGTCTCTTTTTTCTTTCTTTATCGCCCTATTTCTTCTAACTTTCTCTCTATATCTTCTCTTCTTCCTTTCTCAATCTCTCATTCCTAAATTTCATGTTCTTAGTATATTTCTGTTTCCTGTTTTTTTTTATTTTTCTCCTCTCTTATTCTATATATGTATTTTGGTCTTCTCTCTCTTGTTTCCTAATCCAGCTCATTTTTCACTCCATGACAAAACTGCTAGAATAAATTTCACTGTTATTTTGCATGACAACTTTTTCACGGCCTTGAATTTAAATTCTCATTGTAGTGCATGTTTTATAATTTCACAAGGAATTTCACGTTTATTTAATTCAAGTTGACATTTCTGGTTCAATTGTACACAATTATTTCCCTTACTTATTTTCTTATTTACTTTTCATCTCCATAGATGGCTCTACAGATACATGTATAATTGTTTAACACATTGTATTCAAAGTTCAAAAGAATTCTTAGATATATGTTAGTTATTTATTATGTTCATATCTGCTGATTACAAGTAGTCCATAAACTCTACATGAAGATATGAAGGGTTATTCACACTGTAACTAAATATAACAAACCTGCATGAATATTAGTAGTTTAAAATTATAATAACAGCGATATGGTAGAATAGCCAACAGCTTAAAAATTTCTGGTAATCAATAAATGTGAAGAATGAAATTTATTTATTTATTTTATATTTAGTTTATGTAATTATGATTATGAAGTAAATAACATCACCAGGGAGTCGTAACGTACCCAATTTGCGTTACACGGTACGTTCCATTTTGTAGGAGGAAGAGTATGGTTCAGCTGCTGGTACCCATGGAACGTAACGAAATGCAATATGTTACAGACTGACGTTACAGAGAACGTAACAAAATGTATTATGGTAGATATTAACGTTATAAAGGAACGGAACGAAATGAGCACATTGGAACATAACGTAATATGCAATATGGTATATACTACCGTTACAAGGATACAAGGAACGTAGTAACGAAATGCATTGTGGAATATACTAGCGTTACAAAAAAACGTAACGAAATGCAACATGGTAGTAAATAACGGTACATAGGAACGTAATGAATGCAATCCTCCGTAACGGAACGAAGTGAAAGGCAATATGGTTAATTAACGTTACATAGGAATGTAACAAAATGTAAACCACTGTAGCGGAACGGAACAAAATGCAGTTGGGTACATACCATCTGCATAAGGAACGTAAATAAATTCAGTATGGTAGATGTTAACGTTACAAGGAAAGAACAATTCACAAATGTTTGCTAGTAACGTTATAGGTGCGTGACAAATATAATCTATTAAACATCAAGGAAGAAAAAGGAATAGCCCAAATCTCTTGCCATTCATTGGAACATTGCGAAAAATAACTCAGTATATTGTGTGGGATTAATGTTTCGTTAAAAATATGGTTGTTTGTAAATTAATGAATTTCCACCAGGGTTGTTAAAGGATCAGGAATTTTAAATCAATTCAATTCAGGTTCAGCAGGGAATATTAGCAAGCATAAATGGATCTGGACCGTAAAGAGCCTTTTTATGTTTAAGGTATTTAAATAAGTTCCAGGAACCTTTTTTCTGGATCAATTGAAATACGGCACAGGGTCCTTCGTTCCGGATCAATTTAAAGACGGTCTAAGTTCCATATTTGAAATGAAACAATACGCAACTTGGACCGAATTTACACTGTGATAGAACAGGTTCCGGTATTGTTGCGGAACCCAATAGAACCCATTAGTTGATGGGTTCGTGGACGTTTAAAAACCCTGATTTGAAAATTACATTTTTGGCTCGAAATTGAATAAACCTTCCATGTAGTGTAGAAATGAGTAGCCATAGGCGTGTGCACGAAGTCCAAAGGGGGGGTTAATGCCCCGCCCTAATCATGGACGTCTGCAGATATTTTCGACGGAGGGAGAAGCGAGGTATTTTTCCATGGGGCATATTACCCCGATAATAGTGTTGCCCCCTCAAGAAACACCACTTGAATTCGAAATTATCGCATTCCTGCATACCCATTATAATAATTAATGTAAATTACTATGACTGGAATCAAATTATACGTGTGAAATATATACTTTTAGCTGACATTCGTTTTCTAAAGGAGAGAGGTGGCCATCCGCACCCCCCTTTCAGATTTCCATGCCCCTATATTATTATACTTTAATCCAGAAATTTAGGGGAGAGGAATTTTATCGCCGGTTATTAAACTATATTATGCTCTTGAAGAAAATGAAGTATTTTTAAGCCAATGAAAGTTCACAAAACAACTACGGCTAAAGAAGGTGCAGTGGCGCAACCACAGGGGGGGGGGGGAGATTGGGCCTCAACCTTGGACGGAAATCAATTCTAAGGGGTAAGGTTGCAAACATTGAACTATGGAAAGAAAGGTTGCAGAATCTAAGAGTTGCAGGACAAAACGATACTAAAGACGGATTTAGTTTTCACGTCTTTCGTGCATTATTTCTTCCAGACGGTCAAGAGCATCTGCAAGGAGGCACAGAAGGGCAATTGCCCCCTTTCGATTTATATCTTTATACAAATGTAAATAAAGTTATATAAAATTGTCTAGCTCGTTTCGCTCGCAATATCTGCTTTTCTTACAGTCTTGTCAATTTCAAACCCTTAGCTATAGTGGAACCATGAGCAAAACAACCTGCGCAGACCCACGACTCCTGTACACCATACTCCCGCTTGTAGGGGAGGGGGAGAGTGGACCATGCTTCCTTATGGCCCGAGGTGGAGGGAAGAAGGGAAAGCTGCGCGGGGACTTTTCGTCCCAAGGTTTTTTTCCTTGTGGTCGATGTATAGGGGACGGCGGCAGTCAGCCCTGGACGCCGAACGATGTAAATAGAAAAAAAAATGTAAAAGATAATGTCATGGGCCTCCATGATTTTTTTGCGCCATATTAAATCAATATTGTTTTCAGTTTGCAAAAATTTGGATCTAAAAGTTTTCTTGATCGCTTCGCTAGCAATTTATTTTCTGTAATGCATTGTAAATTACCAGAGGGAGAAGTAACAAGAAGTAAGTACGTCAGACTATTACAAACAGTTGAGTCTTAAATGTATGAACAATTGTTTGGGGGAGAAGAAGCGCACACATTTCAGAGGCATATTTTTTGTTGTTTGTTGTGGGGCGAATGAATTCATTATGTAATGTATTAATATAGGCTATATAAATTGTGTACGTATAATAATAGTGCCATTATTACTACTATTATTAATAGTTTATCCAAGTACTCCCCCCGTAGACAAGAATTTGTGGTTACTCCTCTGAGGGGGTGCATCATTTTCTATGTAATTGAAAACTATCGCGCTTCGTTCTCTGGCAAATTTCTTAAAAATAAAAGTAAGGACATTTTGAACAGGACACTTAATAACATAATGGCGATGTCTTCCATTCCTAACTCCCAGGTGTGGGCAGACGTTGTAACATGCACTTTTAGTGACCATTGATTTCTACCATAAATTGCTACTACTAGATAGTGAACATAGAAGTGCATGTTTGGACACACGCCAGAGATTGTGCTTATGGCAATGGTCATCGTTAGTGCTCGAAAGTTGATGTGTGTGTGTGTTCAGTAGACTTTCAGCTATGCAATTGCGGGCGCGCACTTATGTGTGTGTAACAAATTTACTTTGTTTTTATATAGTCTTGTGCAACGTACGCATACTGTACTTTAGCGAGGACAAGAATTTACATGACCCCAACTCAGCCATGCAAAAATTAAACTTTGATAGTTATTGGAGCCCATTTTAATATTACAATTGTGGGTTCAGTATTTTTGAGGTATCGATAAGACATGTGGAACGACTGATTCTAACAAAATGAGTCAAGTTCAAAAGATATGTGGATGCTATTTGTCATCTCCATTTACATTCCATGCTGTTACACGGGATGATTTGGTAGTAGAGTGATTGACTATTCGGTTTCCATTCTTCAAAAACTCATTGTCCAGAACATTAGAAAGTAACATGCTGATTTGGATACACACACAGGCAGACACGTGCGTCCATCAAGGTAATTAATGTACATTAATTTGCATTTGCGTGCGTCTTTTGATAATTTATCAGATTCCATGCAATAATTACTTAGACAAGATAATGACAATGATGTTGCCATTTTTTGATATTTTATTAAGAGAATTTTATAACAAGAGAACTAAACTTAACCTTAGGAAGTAGCGTGTTTGAAAAACAAGAATTGATTTTAGGTTACATATTAGGAGGCTAACAGTAACGTCCGTTATTGAGTGGTGTTCCTGAGTAATTTGCTCTAAATGTTACATTTTGAGGTACATTCTAAAATGGCTGTCAAATTTATCATAAAAAATCTAAAAATTTACACTAATCTCTCACAAAGAAATAGATATCATGGGAATTAATACAATAAAAAAAAATTAGGATTTGTTCACCAACCAAGGAATAACAATATTTGCCATATATTCAACTCCCTACAACATCGAAGCTCAATTTTTGTTAAAAAAATGTAAATATACATATATTTAAAGTATGCATTCGTACTGTATAAGCATAAGAATAGAACGGAGGTTCTGAAAAGTATATATTGAAACAGTTTTTAAAATTTTGTTGAATATCTTTATTATTCTCTTAATCATTCCAAGGTAAATTCTAAAACAAGGAAAAAAAAGACCTTATTACTTAAAAAACTAGAGAAATTTTGTATCTTTCAAAACAAAGCAAATACACTGTCATTTCCTTCAGGTGTCAATTTAAAACTAAACAGAATTCCACAAATTTGACATGAATAAAAATATATTTCATACTCTTGTATAACATCAGTATATCTGTGCAATTTTGTGAACAGGTAAGACAGCTACTCAAAACTAAATGTATTAATTACTAGGAAACATTAAACAAGTACGAGCAAAATTGTTCTTTTAATTAAATTACTTCTTATGGAACCTCTGAAAAGATTTTCTTTGGTTACAGCTACTTATGTATAATGAACTATAAGATCACAAAAAAAATCAAGTAATTATATACATTATTAATCTAGACAGTAATATTCCCCACATTTTCAACATGTTGTACAAGATCTTTCTGTGGTGTATCATTGGATTCCACAAAGTTTGCTACAATGTTTGTAGTCAATTCTGTGCTGCTATTTCTGAGATTGCTTTTTAATGAAGATTTAGTTAGATTTTTTTTCATGAAAATATAATTATTTCTAATAACAAGTATGTCATCAATAATTTCGGTTGCCATATTACACCTGAGTGGGTTTAGTATGAATTTCAGAGATGAAAAGAGTCTCTCGACACTAACTTGTGTTGCAGGAGTAGAGAGAACAATACAAGCCAAAATGTACAATTCGGGACAACTTGATTTTCTAATTTCCCAGAAATTTAGAACATTTTCAGTCCTTTTCAGTCTTCGAGTTGAAACAAAGTAAGTGTCCAATAATGACGCAATATTAAACTTTGGTGCAGATATGGTATTCCGCCGCAATAAATCTTGTTTCTTTAAGTAGTTTGTGACATGGTCACTGTCATCATCTTCAGTGCTGGAATCTTCTTGTTTCTTTACCTCTCCACACACTGATAAGGATTTCATGTGTTCAAGTCTTAACCACAACTTCTGGAGATACACCTTCGCCACATGGATGTTTTCTTCACTTAAAACAGAAAAGTACCTGGGATCCATGTAAATAGAAGCAAGAAATCCTGGATACTCAAATAATGATGGAAGTCTCTCTTCGTTATTGACATATAATGCTTGTTTTTCTCGTTTGTCCATGCCCTCTACTATGTGGCGTGCAAGGTCTGTGTTGATTGTTGATGTTTTAAGGCGACACTCCAGCCATATCCCGTAGAAGTCGCCAAGTAGAAGCTGTTCTTCTTGCAGCCTCTTTGTGGCTACTTTGGCTGGTTCCAGTGACGTCAAAATAGCCTCAATGTATATCCAGTCTTCTTGCTTTATTTTAACTTGCTCTTGATAGTAATCCCCTATGAACTTTTTAAGTGTAAAAAGTGACTGGAGCATATCATTTGTGCTGTTCCATCTTGTCGGGACATCAAGGGATGGTACCGGCAGTGATTCTGCATTCAATTGACGCCGTGCTGTAGGCGATCGTAAGACACGGCATGCTGCTTGACATGTCACAATAATATCCTTAACTTCAGGAATGGAATTGAGAGCATCATTCACGACTAAATGAAGAGTATGCGACGCGCAACGAACGGATTGGAGACGATAATCTTTACTCGTCAATTCCATTTCAATATCTTCATCTTCGTAAGTGTCTTGAGAAATATTAGACATCTTTGTTTCTTGATCTTCCCCAATAAGTTTCCCGGCTTTAATCATGTTTGCTCCAGTGTCTGTAGTTAAACTATATATATTCTCCACGGGCACATTATACTTATCCAGAATGTTCAACAATTCGTAACGCAAATTGCTACCTGTTTGAGACACAAATAACTCTTGAACTGACAAAGTACGCAATTGGAGAGCACCATTTACAACAAACTGGACGTTGACACCAAAGAATGATCGTCCATTTTTCGAAGTAGAATCAACTTTTAGATGTATCAATTTTCCCTCCATTTCGCCGCGTATTGTTTCTCTGATCTGCTGGGCCTGACTGAATAGCATGTTCCGTACACCTTCCTTGTTCACGATAAACCTGCAGAGAATAAAATTTGCTTTAATCCTTAATTGATAAGTTGTTTCTTGATTTTTGAAATTTTCAAGACATTTGTTTCAAACCCAAAATAGAATTAAAATTCTTAAAAATATTTTTCAAATAGTATGAATTAATTATATTATCAAGCTTTCATCAACTAGGCAAATGCTACAAATATGAGAAAGCAGAACACTTTTTTGGTGAAAGTGAAAAAGATTGTTATTTAAAACCATAATAGGTTAACCTCTATCAGTGTGTCTAGAAACTAACGCAGCTTGCATGCAATAAACAGTGTTATTTGATGCAATCAACGCTCTTTAGTAAAGTTTGAACTAATGAGGAAGTTATAACACCACCCTCCCTGGTCACAGCACTGGGCTTTGGCAATAGGTCTTTTTGCTTCATTCAGATATACCTAAGGCTGTGAAAAGGATATATGCGACACCTATATTTTTTTTATTTTCTAAAATATATTAACAATAGTATATAGGGGATATCTAAATAAGTTGTACTGCATGCTCAGTTCCATCCAGCACTGGAAAGCTACAGAATGTTAGCATAACCTGTCTCTAGGCATATGGAGTACAGTGAGTTTGTTTTGTCTCTGCGCAGAGTTAGCACGTGATATGGGACAGATGCCGGCATTTTCGTCCCGTAACGTCTAGCATGCAGACAATTATACAGTATTTATATTACATATTCCGACCTAACCTGTGTTATAAGAGTTTAAAACGAACGCACTGTATATGTAACAACTTTGTAAAATTGAGGAAAATTTGACATAATATTTGAAAACTTTATATTAATTAGTTTTGTTTGAGTGTACAAAAGTGTGTTAAATATCATTTGATGAAAAAATGTGTCTCATACATATCAGTCTTCAGAAAATTACTTTTCCAGACAGTTATACTTAGTTTACTTATTCAAAGAGTAACTGTTGCAGTTGAAATTACTCATGATTATGTCAGTGAGTAACTAGTTTTACAGTTATGTGAAAAACTAACTTAACGTAATTGCATTCCTTCTAAACATTGTAAGGATATACAGAACTCTCTACCTTCATTACATGAGGCTGGATCAATAAAATCAATGTATTTGAAGTAACCTGAAATGAATTTCTAAGGAATTCTAACTAAAGAAGGTAGTTGTAACCGTAGCAGAGTTTCATTTTTGCAATAGATGTAACTTTATGACGTTACTTTTACTATTCTTGAAGACAAATTTTTAACTTTAAAATTTGTAGCGTTGGGGGAAAAAGTTAAATTTGGCAACACTGTTTCAACTATGGGCTCCCGCGTAGCCAAATTATTAGTGATTTAACATTTGGCGCTAGCGGTCCAGGGTTAAATTCCTGGTGGGAGCCCTCCAAAATTTCAGTCCTGCCCAGCTACGCGAGGACAGTAGTTGAGCTAGTTAAGGAGTGGGTTCTGTCTTGAAAGCCAGAAATAGCTGCGATGGACTATGCGCGGACCAAGCGTCATCATTTGAAAAATCAGCTTAGAGTTGTTGGCATTTGAATAATTAGTCTTGTTTGTATACGTCAAATTGATTTAAGGGCCTTTCTCTTAGAGGGGTAGTTTAGCTTCCAACTATTTCTTTTCTGGACGCTTTTGTTTCCTTTTTTTTTTTCGGAATCTCCTACTAAGGCAAGAAAGCTGGGCTTCGTTCCATTTTGAATTTAGGACATCCACGCTTTGTTGCAATTCGTCATTTCTAGTTGCTCATTAAAACTTCAGTGTTTGGTTTAATCTTGATTGTTGTCATAATATTACAATGCGATGACATACCACAGACATAAAATCCAAAATAAAATTTCTTAAATATTTATTTTCTTTTAATTAATGATCATTGGGTGTGTTCAATTTTTCGCAATAAAATATCCAACAGAAAGTAACTGCAAAAGTAAGTTATTCTTTAAATTGAGTAGCTGCACCGAACCTACTTTTTGAACCAAGCAACTGACTCGAGTAACTTTCCGAACACTGATTAAGACTGTCCGTTACTAACAATGAAAATAATTTCATTCGTATACAATGTGAACATACTAAGGAATACATGTAAAGGACAATCTGACGACATTGATGAAAATACGCACCTGTCAGAAGCTGGCATCGCTTCCAAAAGAGGATTCACTATATCTTGAAATGCTTGGTCATTCATCAGTGAAAAAGGACGTCCGTGCTCCGAGATGAGTCGGATGCAAGACTGCCTGAGGATGTCTGCGGTCATCTTTACATTTAGGAGAATATTGGCTTTCGGATTACTAGAGATAGCATTTCTCATTTTCTTCTTCTGCAGAAATGACAGCTTATCTTGATGCCTCCGCTTGATATGTTTCTCTAGGTTACCACTATGATCTCCCTATAAAGAAAATAGTTTTATTCATACTGAAAGAATTAATATCAAAGTAAAATCTATGTGCGAGTTTGTGTATTCGTACAATATACCCATATACGTAAATATATGGAGACCACTAACTGTCATTATATAACAATATGCTTAATGTATGGAGATTAGTCACAAATTGGAATCCCAGCACTTTTTACGCCTGATTAAAATACTATAGAATACCCTACACATAGTGGACCTTCCCCAATATAAAATACGTCGAAATTCTTGAACATGGGGAAAGCTAGACTACAATGCGTGTGGAGAATTTACAGGACAACGAGCTGGAGGCAACTATAGAGGGGGGCGTGGTGATAAGTGACAGAACAAGACTAATTTGCGGTATAAGCTCGCCTAACTTCTAGATAAACTCTACAGGTTATAGGGAGAAAGTTGTGCTTATGGATTTTGAGATTTTGGGAAAAATTGAAAGTCAATGATTGGGATATGCATTTGAGTTGATTTAGTATATTTTACTTCGCTTTTCTGCCAATTTTGTCTAATTGCGAAGTTGGGGATGAGTGATATGATGAATGGGCACACTTTTGCTCTTTTTACTATAATAATAGAACAAGTAATTTGATTTTGAATTTTAAAAAAAGGATGCAAAGATTGCTCCAATGCAAGAACAATGTGCGTAAAAACTTTGTTCAGTAAAGCCAATTTGTTCAGGCAAATTTGCTTTGAATTTGTAATGCTTAAGTAATGATAAGTAACTTTTGTCAATTCTAGGTAATTTTGAACATTTATAGTAGTTTTCTGAAGATTTTTTGTAGAGTTTGACATTTTATTAATTGAATATCTTTTACCCTTATTTTTCAAATTTTGTCATGTGATAATGTCCTCTTGCTGACTGAAGTAAACCTAGGACACACTGCTTTCAGTATCTTTCAGTTCTTTCAATGAGAGTATAGAGGAGCTTTTCCATGCTGATTTCGATGCATAAGTATTAATTACTAAGCAAATTATCCACCATCGCGTTTGTTCTGTTTTACCCAATGAGAGTTGCGAATTTGAACAAAGCGCCAGACAAGCAACTGAATCTCTACACAAGCATTTATTTCTCAAACACACGCACGATGCAAGAAAAAAAATTAACAAAAGTAATCTTTGTCAATTTCCCACACGATACTTGTGTATCGTACTGTACACGTCTTTACTAGCAGACAATCATTTTTATTTTAGAATCTCCGTCAAGTGTTTATTGATCATATTACTTCAGCTTTATTCTGAAAAGCCATTGCAACTTTTGTCTTCTGTAACAATACAACATAAAATTATTTTTTAAAAAAAATTATTTTAAATCTCACGTATTTGCCAATTCTGCATTAATCTCACTGCTGCTAACAGTGTGTATTACTCCATTTTCCGAACAAGTTGTAGTAAATTTAAACATTTTACACTTATCCATTAAATTTATCAAAAATTAACTCATCAACTGTTAAGGAATTAATAACAAATGATATATTTTTAAAATTTTATTTTTAGGTCATTAATTGCTTCGCCCTGTTATAAACGCTATTTCCTTGATATTAACCAATTACTGCAATTCAATCCTGGACATATTGGACACCCATTCAGAGGTGTGTGTTTTATAAACTACAACCCACGGAAATCTTTCCTGAACCTGATATTTTGTCTTTCCAGTAAAGTCACAATTTGATCTGAAATATTTTCATACGTTCAGTTTTGGCCCGCAACGCCATCAATAAAGCATTTGGTTTCTGACGAAATATAATGTATGTACCAAATGTAAAATTTAACTTACCACTCCATCAAATTGATCAATTTAGTCCAATTTTGCATATACGAATTAAAATAATAAATTTTACTAAACAATTCAAGTGATGGAATAAAGGTCCTACTTGGAATGTTGGAATGTAACCATCCTCCGCAATTTTATATGGATATACTAGCTAATGGATAGTAGGAATTTCCCACGATTGCTCTCTCCACGAAAACAGTCCAGTCAAAGTCTGAGCTTCCCCTTGTCTCCTCCACACCCCTGGTCCTACAGGGTTGCCACACATCTTAGCTGCTCAGTCGACACTTCGCGCGTTGTACAGTGGGATCCATGAGTATTACCGTGCAAATTGTCCATCACCATGTTAGTGCATTTTATTTGACCCAATAAGAGCTTCAAGAATTAAAAGAAAACTCAAAACAAGCTGTTGACAACTTCTGCACCAGTATACATAAAAATCCATCGCTTAAAACACATAGGATGTACGAGAAAAATAACGAAAATAGTCGGACAATTTGCCGAGCAATATTAGTGCATCGCACTGTACGTATGCGGTTGATTGCGTCAGCTGAAATTGTTGCTTATTGGTAGAAGAGGCATATATTTTTGGTAAATAATACAAAATTTCGGTACAATTTTCGGGTTCAAATGCGCTAAATAAAATAAAAATTCGTTGTTATAGCGGTGAAAAATCTGATCAAAAGTGGTGTATAAAATGACAAATTGAATATAATCCTAAATTTGATTAAAAAACTGCACTTATTACACAAAATAAGTATATCCCTTATAGTACATTCGTAGCATATCAGTTCTGTTGGAACGCTACGCATTTATGTAGTTACGAGAGTATTAAGTCTATTCTGTATAAAGGGGTCAATTTATGCTTCTCAAATATTTACAGCAGAATTAATCATTTCTCCGTGAATTACCTAACTCAGGATATTTCAAACTTCAGAAAGTATCGCATCGGTAAATAAACTAATTTTGTGTTTAGGAGTATTTCTTATTTTGCAGATCATTTCGTTACGAAACAGGGTAGGAAAATGCACCTCACCTTTCAGAAACATGAAAAATTAACATTACAGCATGTCATTTCACATTTCGTGTTTTCGTCAAAAACGAAATATGGATGTGTCTACTTACTGGCAAGACTAGGTGAGCGGCGTGACCTTGACTGAACTCTTTTCGTGACTTTAGATTTATAAATTAGCAGTTTGCACCTTTTCATTAAGTAGCCTCCTTCCTTTTTTGTCTTATTTCTACAGAGACTAGTTGAATATCTAGTAAAATGACGCGCTGTATTACAATTACTAATAGTATTACAAATTGTACACAAACATCAAAGAATGAAATACATTAGACACGAGTTTTCTGAAAATTTCTTCTTTTTCACACTTTATACAGACGAAAATCGTGAATGGTAGTGAGCTCGCCCTGTTGAATAGGATGGGATTTCTGAGTGGAATGTTCAATGCAGCATATTGATCAAGATACAACAACTGAATTACGGCGAAGTAGGTTAGAAACCCTGCGTGCTCAAGAGCAGCTTCGATAAGGCACCTGAATTGTCTAGAGCTGAACAAGGAAATGGGCGATCTTTATTTCCCAAGGCCATTCCGCAAAACTAATGCCACAAGAAGTTTCCTGTGTGGATTTGTGAGCATGAAATTGTAGGTTGATGATAGTACTACAAGACGTCAAGTGGATTTTTTCAGTTTCGTTATTTTATATCGCTTTGCTACCTATAGAGTTTGAATAACTAATTAATCATTTGATGAGCAGACAAACAAAGTAGCCGATCCCGTGGCAAATTAATTAGCGTAATACAATGCGAAGTCTAAAGTCTGATTAGAACCTGGACTAGAAGATAGTCTTTATACCACTTCCATCATCTATCGCATCCTTTATCATCGCGATTAACAGTGGTAGACGCGAAATAAAAATAGAACCTTTGCAAGGACGTCCGAAAGAGGGGCAAGGGGTGGACGATTCCCCTGGAAAATGAAAGTCAACCAAAAATTATATATATATATCACACATATAATGTCATTTCAGCTACAATAATATATGTTAATTATTGCATGAACATAACTTCAAATTAAAGTAATGTTTTTTTTTAAAAGACAACACTTATGGTGTAGGACATGCACCTTGTTTCCCCCCCTGGAAAAAACTACCTTGCTTGCCCTTCCCTGAAAAAAAATGCGGGCGTCCATGAACCATTGGTATCTACTTCGGAGTATAAAGCGTTGTTTCTTCAATGTATAGCGCGGAAGTAGACCGCAACAGCCTCTTATTTGACAGGAAATAGCAACACGAGAATAGGGATTCCTCGTATTTTAGATTTTCTCAAACTAATTTCAAGTATGTGGTGGAAATTCCTTCTATATAGTATGCAAATCGAGGTTTGCAGTTTGAATGGGCGTATTCCTTTTCTCGGTTTTTCCTGGAGACGATATTTTCAATTACTTTGAAGCATTTTGTACCATTTTTTATTTTTATAAGCAATTTCATTAATTATACATATGATAGAATGATCTAAACATGAAACTCATTGTCTCTTCCAATGATTAACAGTTTTCCTTGCCTTTCATTACGCTAGGCCTCTCAGTCGCTATCTTTGTTGTGAACCTAGATTAAGTGTGGGGCTTATCCTCTATGCTTTCATCATACAGCATGGCTGTGGGCTACATGCTTGACATCTTAACACAACTCCTTTCAAATATTTCTCGGGAAACGTATTTCACCTATCGTCCTACGGGAATCAGACGAACGTAACTACAAAAATGCGGTTTTCAGTTTTGTTAAAAAAAAAATCCTCTGAAGGGTATTTGAAGTAAATCGACATTTTTCCACTTCTAATTCTTATCTGTAAGACTGAGCCACGTTTAAGAGTCAGACTTTATGCACAGTAAGGCTAATCGGAACTGAACCTACAGTTTATAAAATTGGATCCGAACCACTGTGTGCCTCCACCGGGTATCGAACCCGGGACCCCTGGAATACAAGGCGACGACGCTACCACTGCGACATCGGGGAAGCCGACCTTCACTTCAAGTATCGCTATCACTTTTTAGTAGTCAAGGAGTATTGCATTCATTTCAATTTGGAGTAAGAGTTCAGCATTCACGTAAATCAGCAAACTTTGAGTTTTAGATACCATGTTCAATAACAACTTATATCGTCACGGCCAACAAAATAATGGCCATGAAAAAATTAGTATCAAGACACCATACTAAAATTGCTGCTTGAAGAACACCGTAAAGACTAAAGTCGTTGCCTGCTCCGTGACTGATCAGCTAAGCTGCTATTTGAAACCCTGGCTAAGGTATGGACGTACCATTGAGTTTGTCCCAATATCTATTCAACCTCAACATAGTAAATAACTGAAGAGGTAGGAAAGCTACGTAAAATTGCCGAAATAGGAAATAAAATACTCCTCTACCCCCCACACATGCATATGCAGCCGAGTTTTGAAATGCCGAAGCAACTATTGCCCACGGTCAGACTATATCAGTTGCTTTCAAACGTTAACATGATGAAATGAACGTTTCTATATGCACCTCCATGCAAATAATTTCATAGAATCCCAAATAAAGTTAAATTAATTAATGTATTGAAACTAGGCATTCGAATTTTCCCAAGGCAAACCTGCAGACATGAAAAGATCTGCCCATAGTCTTCAAGCACCTTTAAATACGCTGGCTCATAGCAGAATGTGATGTGTGAGCAAGAGTGCACTCGTGCACAATCCTACGTGTAATTTACAAACGTTAATTATTTTCCATTTCCTTTCGCCTGCATCCTAACATTTTTTTAATCCACGACAATCAGAGCAAAAAGTTTAGTTAGTTTTTTATGATAAGATTGAATTCCTGCAGAAATGAACAGAAACTACTGTGGGACCACAAGGATATAAACCTGAGCAGACTCGCGGCTCGCGTGCACCGTACTCTCGCGTGGAGGAGAGGGGCACAGTAAAGCATGCTTTCTTATAGCCAGAGCTGAATGGAAGAAGGAAAATCTGTGCGTACACTTTTCGGCGTTTTTTTCCCCCTTGTGGTCGCTCTATACGACGTATAACCCCATTGCACTCTAAACTAAGGCTCTCCGACATTTAGACGAGCTGTTTTCAGTTTCCTTTTTCGAGACCACGTTCTCTACGTTGACCCTCACTGGCAGAACAATTGAGAGGAAGAATGTAACTTATAAGATAGAAAACACTTATGATGTTTAAATAGTAATAACACGATCAAGGTGGCTTCGGTCTAGGACGGCTATGAGATTCGACAAGTTAAGATAAGTCCCATCCTGAAATCCTAAATAACGGAATTTACGGCGAGAACTGAAACATTTCAACCTGCCCGAAGATTGCACTTACCGCAACTTTATTTCCGCAGCCCGGAATAAGACAGTGAGATTCTCGTCGTATGTCATCAAAGGAGAAAAACATGCGAACGGGATTTTTTCTCTTTCTTCCCTTGGATAGCGAAGAACCTTCTCCTTCCATTGTAACCAATCGTAAAAGACCGAGATTCCCATTCACGCTAGTTTTAAGGATCCCAATTTCTTCATCTACCTCCGCTGTAAAATGTAGTTCTAACCTCCTACCCCTCCCTTAAATCGAACACTGCGAATCTGATTGGCTCCATGTAGAAGCAGCTTGTGGCGTATTTGTACACTGCTGAAAAATGCAGAAGCAGAAATAGTTATTTCCGTGGGTTAAAGCAAGATATATATATATATATATATATATATATATATATATATCTTGCTTTAGTATATATATATACTAAAATGACAAAAAGGTAAGTAAAATAACCTAATTCAATTAATCATATACATATACACACCTGAACGATTATCGCCTGCACCATATTACTGAACAAATCCAAAATAAAACTTTATAATCACTCATTCCACTAAATGCCCTTGAGAACTGGAGATAGGTTGTCGTCGTCTTCTTTGTTTGGCACACACCGCCTATTAGCGATTTCTTGCCAGAGGTCCTATTTGGTAGTATTACACTTCTCTTAAGAAAAACACTTGAGGTGTTTTATCAAACTTTCTAGGGTGCACGCAGTGATTCTAATCCATTTCACCAAAAATATACTTTTGTCCCTATGGATTCATGTCTCACCATATGTACGCTTAGATTTATTTATTGATTTATTTATTTCAGATGTTACCCCTAATGAAGTTAAGGAGTTTTCATTTAATGCCCTTGCATTTTCTTTCTTGTGTCCCTCTGCTTTGATACCGAAATGCTCTTTTGTTGTAAAACACACCTACAAATACTTAAAAAAATAATAATTCTAAAACGTATTAGCTAAAAAATACATTTTTCTTGGACTTCTTTATTAGGCACAAATGTGTACACTAAATACATATTCAACAAATACAAAGTGAGATCACTTACCTTTAAGAAGCCGGGTTCGCATCCAGGATAAAACGTTCAATAAATGTTAGTATTAATATCTCCATTTCCTCTCTTCTTTTTCACTTAGAATTCCATCAAATAAACAGGCGTAATTCTGCAATTCCTCATCATTTGACATTTACAATCAGTGAATATGATAACAAAAGTGCTCACATGTCTACAAATGTCTTTATACTTCACTACCTTCGAGACGTTACGTTGTTCACGTCGCAAACAACAGAAAAACGCTTCGCTAAATAGGTAGACTCTCGAATATTTGGCCAGATAAGACGTTTTCATTTTAAGGCATGTCAGACACATTTTAAATGAAGGAACGTTAGAATTTTTTTAAAAAAAATATCTTCGGTATCGTAGATGTGTGATACAAAGTGGAACAATTTTGAAAAAATACAATTTAGTCAGATATTAAATTATGAACGTTGGACTTTACATAGCAGCAACATTAATATTCGGATACACTTAATAAAATAAGGAACAAAGGAAGTAGCTAAAAATGAGTACATAAAAAATATTACGTGGTAGAGTGGCACAGCACGCTACGACGCCAGGGGTTCCGGTTTTGAATCCCGACCTGTGCAGGAGTGTTCTTTGTGATTGTCCCTTCATCAGTTTCACCATTTCGTCGCTCATACTCATCGTTGCTTTCTTAACCGCCAGATTACCATTTCGGATGTACAGACGGGATCAAATGAAATGTACTTCCGTTTTCCTACCAACTCAGAAGCGAGTTGGAAACTCTTCATTGCTCCTGTATAGATAAGAAAGTGGGGGAGGGCAATAGCAGACAAGGCCAGCACGCAAACTTGTTTCCGGCAAAGCGTCTTGTTGGAGTCTTGGCAGTTTGTGGAAGGATTTTGTGTTCCTCCCCCACCCCAACCCCGCCTTTCTCTCTCTCCTTGAGTTTGTGTTTGTGTGTGTGTGTGTGTGTGTGCGCGCGCCGACACCTGTTTCATTTTAAGTTTGACGTATTTTTATTGCATCGACTAATTGCTGTCATGACTGGAAATGAAACAGGTTAGCAATGGAGACATAATGAGGGATCACAAATACAAAAATTCCGGGCATGAGTACTTAGTAGTAGTAAAGGTAAGGTAAAGTTCGTCGTGCGTATAGAACCGTGCCATGAAGGCACATTTAAGGGTTTGTGGCAGTAGGGTGTCGCATATTCTCGAGTTCGGACATTTTGGAGGTCATATGACCAGCACCACGCTCCAGCCGTCTTTACTCCCCAAGGATGTAGAAGAAACGAGAAAATAAAAATGTTTTACATTCTGCGTATGTGACAAGTAATTTTTTGGATATTGTCTTTGAAGTATCTGTTAACATCCTAACCCGCAATTTTGTTTAAGGATAAAACTGGTTGAAGGCCGCGAGTGTTCCTGAGAAGTAATGAACATATCACAGAACGCGCAATAGTTTAGCTCGCGTTTTTCTGAAAAAAAGAAAGAATGATATACAAATCAATTCTACGAATGCTTACGTCATTGTGACCATGGAGTGCATTTTGCACACTAACGAGGATCTGGCGTCATGACATAAGGTCAGTATAATGGTCTGTGGGGTTTGGACTGTGTCCTATCCATTTACGTTTGTAGTTGTCCTTTCACAAATTTCATCTTAACACACCTTTCATACTTATCTTTGTGATTACCCAAAAGTGGAAGAAAAGCGAAATAAAATAAATAAACACATCGATTATTGTGTCCCTGCGTTTTTCAATCTTTCTTCATGACCGAAAATTTATGTTTCACTGATGTAATGCATCACTTTAATCATGTGAATTATTTTCCGTCATCGTTGTGTTCTTAATCATTCCTTAAAGCATAGACTCTAATGCTGTTGTCCTTAGTGTAATTGATCTTATTGTGTGGAAGTTTTGATGTGGACAAAATAATGGTGAAGAATAAATCTCAATTGATTGTTCGAAATTTAAAATATAATAACTCCGAGGTGACGCATATTAACTGTTCTTAGTTCGATGTCAAAGAACGATTTCTCCTATACATTAAGAAGGATTCCGGCCTCCGTGGTAGAGTGGTTAGCACAGCTTGCTTAAACACCGGCTTTGGCATTGTGTTCATTCGGTGTTCATTGTGAGTGTCCCTTCATTAATTTCATCATTTCATCGACCATCCTCATCGTCGCGTTTAGCCAAAAGTGGCACAAGAAGCGAATTAAAATAAAGCAAATCAATCAATCAATCGATCATAGGGTCTCCGGTTTCATAGAGCAGTATGCAAAGCACTTCGTCATGGATGCCCTCAAAATTCAAATAATAATTTGCAACAGAAAACCTGATATTAGAGTATTTTAATAGTTTAGGCATATTAACAATTCACGTCAACCAACAATAAACAATTTATTGATTGATTTTCTTTTATTATACTTCGCTTTTTGTGCCACTTTTGGCTAATTTGCGAAGATCAAACATTCATGGCCAGGCCAGGATTCGAACCCGGAACCCCTGGTTCTGAGATTTCGGCCTGTGTATGGGGTTGGTGTCCATCCACCGTCGTGAGGAAATTGAGGAGCTACAAATTAGTAGCGTGACGCGGCCATGGAAACCTGCAAAGACTGAAGACCACAGATTAGCTGAAGACTTGTCTTGTTAACCACGCGTCACCCCATAATTCCAACCTCGGCAGGTGGAAGTGAAGCCGGCAGTCGGTAGGTAGGACGTGGCCCTCACGGACCGTTGCGTCACGGGTTATTATTATTATTATTATTATTATTATTATTATCATCATCTTCAATCAAATAAAGCTTTATCGTTATATATTACCGTATTTCATCGCATAATCGTCGCACCCTGTTTTTCAATCCAAAGAGAGAGAGGAGGGGGGGAAGGCAGAACACAAAATCCTTCCACAAACTGCCAAGACTCCAACATAAAGCTTGCTGGAAACAAGTTTCCGTGGTGGCCTTGTCTGCTACTGCCCTCCCCCACTTTCTTATCTATACAGGAGCAATGAAGAGTTTCCAACTCGCTTCTGAGTTGGTAGGAAAACGGAAGTACATTTCATTTTATCCCGTCTGTAAAGCAGTCCCAATGTCTGCTCCAAGTTGCACAGCTGCTTTCAGAGCCCTTGGTTTGAGAAGGGGGTGGGGGTGAGGAAAGGGTCTTGATTTTTCATACCGAAGCTCCTTCATTTCTTTCTCCCATTTATCTTGGTTGAATTTTCTGAGATACGGAATTTACCTCATTTTGCTTTTCATTACGTTTTATTGCGTTACCCACGGTACGCTTACATGTACTTAACATTTTCAATTTCCTTGCACGTACCGACACCCTTTGGTTAGATACGGCAAATATAAATAGCTGTCGTTCGTCAAATGTTGTTTTTTTGTTTTGTTACCCATTTTTCTCGTACTTCAGTCAGGGATCAATGCAGTTACTCATAACAGATGTAGTCAGGAAGTAGCATGAATTGTTCTTTCCCCGCATTGTAGTTGACCGGTAAAAAACTATGTAACAGTAACAGAAGGCTTTCAAGATTTGTCTGAATATTAAAGTGATCTTTTTTTTCACACCCAAATATAAATAACTAATTTCAGATTTGAAAACGTAACAGGGGTGTAAGGGGTGACCTTCCACGCAGTACATACACCCAATCGTCAAAATCAGTTCCACGTAGTACACCCTGGGCTGCCTTTTGCTGACTAACAAGTCTCTGGCGACTGGCCAGTATAATTCTGTATGTTCTCCTGCTTTTTGTCATGTGTGCTGAGTGCCCCTTTACAGCCTCAGCTTTTAACCTAAGTCAGAATATTTTCATATTTCAGTTATGCGACCTTACAGTTATGTTATTTGTTGTGGTAAGGGGCTGGACCCAGTATAACGTGGCGGGTGCAAAATAGCCTAAGTGCTGAAACACCCAAAATTAAAAAAAAAAAGAAAAACGTAACAGGGAATATAGCTTTAATAAATGCGTATAAATATTTCACAATGGATTATATTTATGTACATGTTGTTAATTGTGAAATATTGTGAAGAAATGAAACAAAATGCTACGTTTCGGTTACTAATGTGAGCCACTGTATATGTAATGTTTTTCTTTCATTAACAATGTACAATGGTCAAATACAACTTTGCAGACCTCCGTGGCGGAGCGGTTAGCACATCGCAATACGACGCCACAGGTCCCGAGTTCGTATCCCAGCCTATGCATCATTTTCATTTTTCTTTGTGATGTCCTTTCGTCAATTTTGTAATTTCATCACCCATCCTCGTCTTCGCGATTAGCCAAAAGTGGCAGAAAACCAAAGTTAAATATAACAAATCAAAATCAAACATTACTTGGCATGACAAGAATGGATAGGTTATTTTGAAGCTGCTGTTATTAAAAGCAAATTTTATGTAGCTTTCCTAGACAGAAGTTTCAAACACAGAAACTGATTGATTGGATAACACCTGTGGATTCCTACTCGAGCAGAAAATGTATATGTTTCCATTTATTACTTACAACAATAGCAGACTGATTTCCCGCTAAATCAAAGAAAACTTGCATTCACAGTTACAAATTGACGTGTTGAATGATTTCTCTCACTCCAATTCTGCTTAATCGAACAGCACACCACAACGTGGGTCATTAAATAAGGTAGGTGTGCGCAATTTCGCCACGTTAAGCTTTGAACGACCGTTACAAATTCCTGATAAGTATGATGATAACGTCTGTACTGGAAATTGATAGTATATATGTTACGGTATGTGTGGAAAAAAAATCACGTTCATGCGCTATTAATCAGGTACTTCAAAAGACAAAAGAAAAAAACCTTGCAACTGGCGAAATTGCATACACCCTGTACACAATTTTGCCACCCACTGTAAACAGAGGGGACAGGACAAACCGCGCTACAAAACAAACATATTTTCACCCCATGAATATAATGAAAAAAGTATAGATAGTAATGACATACATAATATACAGGGTGGGCCAAAAGTCCCTTACCACCCCTTGTAAAAATCGTTTTAGTGGAAATTGATGAATAACAACCATGTGTGACCACATTAGGCCTAGGGGGAAGTCATAAGGGGGGGTGCCCTTGACGGCGGCCAGCTTGAAAGCCGCCATCTTGGATACAAGTCCAGTTTTGTAAATAGGAAGGTAGGCATGCGATACATGGCTAAATTGCAAGCACTTCCAATGACTACACAAATGGGGTGAAAATATGACTCTCAATGTATACGACGCAACACTACACATATCATTGTAGGCAGAAAGCGTTCGTCTTCACAATGCAATACTTGCTACATAGCTTCGAACCCTCCTTCCTGGACAAAAGGACCGCACTTTGTTGCTCTCGATCTTATAACAACGCTACGTCTCGCACACACAATGGCTGCCTGTCTTTTCCGTCTAGCTCCTCCCCATCAAAATGAGACAAAACACGATCAGCGTGCGCTACCTACCTATACACTAGCACCATCTGCCGACTTAGGCCGACGTGTTGGGAAATACAGGTATCTGGCAGAATTGAAAACATGGCGAAATTGCGCACACCCACCTTATTTGCAACTTACTCTCGAGTTCCTCAACTAAAAATAAATTGACTGCGAAACAAGACCTCGTCTGCGATAACTATATACCACGTTATATGAAGAGTATACGCAAGTTGAAATTCCATCATAATAATTTGAATTCTTCTAGTAGCTACAAACATATTTTTTCATACATATTTTCTTAGCAAAATATGAAGTTCCTCACTTCAACAAGGATAACATATACACAGTATTCCACAAGAGTTTTTAGTTCGAGCTAGTCGTAATATGAATATACACGTCACTTCATTACTTAGTTTAAAAAAAGTGCCAGGCAATGTGAATTCGACGGCATGCCTGAAATTATTTGCAGTATCTCATGTATCAAGGGGGCTTTTTAAGTAAAATGAAGGACACATACCACATGCTTGGGTCAATTGAGAGTAGTAGAAACGTAATTATACTGCATGTTGCAACTGAAACAGTATCCTCGAAGCCGAAGTCGTTGAGTGATCCACTCATAAACTCTCTACCAAACATTTCAAGTTCGAGTAGACACCTGGGCATGAGCGTTTTCTTTGGTAACCATCCCTTCATAGATTTAATATGATCATCATTAATGTTCATAGTCGCGATTATCTACAAGTGGCAGAAAAGCGATACAAGAACAATACAAAAGTAGAAGAAACAAAAGAGGATAAAAGGATGAACTTAGTTAATGATAGGAAGTTTTATAAAATTACTGTTTCTTGAAGAATCTTGTCCTTTGTTCCTATTGTATTTCTCAGTCACACGTTGCTCAATGTCCATGTCGACTGTCGTTCTTACATTCTTGAAAATTACTTTAATGTCTGCCTATGCTCTTCTTTCAAACGTGGTAGGCGCTCTGTCTGTTTCTACACCAAAAAGTTTAATTCATCTCCTGTCCAAAAAGGCAAGAATTACTGAAAGTAATTTTCAAAATTGTAAGCAGATGAGGGCCCTTGTAAAATACGTGTACTGTCCTTTTATTCGCTTAGTTTTGAGAATCACTCTCCATACAATTGTTGCCTACTTCAGAGTCCAAAGGCCCTGTCTAGCTACAGACCAGTTGCGCAAACGCGGTTTCATTTGTTTCGTACACAAATTCCATCCTTTATACGTATTTTCTACTTGCTAAAAGCAGCGGCGGCTCAAGGGGGAGAGCCGCCGTGCCATGGCACTACCCTCAGAAGAAATGCATACCTAGCCCCTAGCCCAAGTATTGTTAAATTAATACATTGATAGTTTACAGACAATGAGATTCGAATCTTTCAATCGGTCAAGCTGACGTGACGACCGCCCCAACCACAGACTAGATATGAACCGCCCCAACCTCCTCACTGCATCGCCAGCTGTTTCGTATCCTCGGCGAGGCAGCGGTCGGCGCCACCCAAGAGCTGGCCTAACCAAGTTGAAACGCGTGCAGAGGGTTGGTGAAGTCTCAGCGAGTAACCTTTGCACCATAAGCCGGGAAGAAGGTGGCAGGGGGTGGTGTTAGCCAATGGGGTTAGCCCATAAGACACCAGCCGTGCCCGTTTAGCACAGCGAGGGAACTTTCTCAGTGTTGACACCGTTGCCATCTTCAGAGATAAGTCGCTAAATACGACGGATTTGTACGACCCGTTGGGGAAGTAATTCGTGAAAAAGGTACTATCTACTTTTCTGCCAACATTTGGAGAAACGAACCTAGTATTTTTCCGAAGTTAAATGAACATTTTGATAATAGATAGATGCGCCTAGAGGGCCATCCAGACTTTTTAAAAATATAAAAGTAAAAATTCCTTTGGCATTTCGACAATTTCTTTTTACATCAAATGTAGAATATTTTCAACGTCCAGTTGGAATACGTGTGCATGGGGGAGGAGAAGGTGAGAAGATTTGCTTTCCCTTCCTCTTGTAATTGTGTTTTTAGTGAAGTGTCCTGTAGTGTTTAAAGATAGGTTAGTGAGTGAAGATGAATCGTATTAGTGTGTTATTACTTAAACACACTGTTTTCCACGTTACCAAACAAGGATATACATCTTGGCCAGTGGGGCAACCTCAAGGAGGGGGGCCAAGGCATTGCGGAGGTTTTTTTTCTTCGATTTCTTGATCACGTTGACAGTACCCGCCGGCCGCCACTGGCTAAAAGTGCCTTTCATATCGCCTCAGGGCGTTGTCTACTCGGATGCTTCGTGATCGAAGGTCACGTGTACAAAGTTTCAGATTTTCCGATTTGCGTGGTGCTGCTGCTATCAGTTCGGTTCGCCTTCTCAAGGTCGCGCAGCAAGCAATTATTTTTCGTCTTCCGATAGGAAAAAGCTTGCCTCTCGCTTATGTGGACGAACGCGTGGCACGGATGACTTTTTGGCTCGACCATGGTTGGTCCTTTATGTTTCGTCCTTCAGCATTTTAATCTAAGAACGAATCATTCTCATCGAAAAACATAATGTATTTTTTTTAATTGATGTAACACATGTAAACCGAGAGCGAGAGATAGATAGATAGATAGAAACGTTTTCCTTCAACAAACGTTTGTTTTCCTATTGTATAAAGTGAACGCACATGTTAAAATTCATCTTGCATAGATATTCAAATTAGAACAAATTCACGTAAAGTGATTAAGTATGCAGAAAAGAAATATATTTGTGATAAATACATAGTTAGTCAGTAAATTCCGATAACCAGAATTCTGTCACGCCGAATGAAACGTTTTGTTTTACAATTTAATGTTTTCACTGACATCCAAAACGAAAATACGTATTATAACTTAATGACTTTCAAGGTGTCAAAATATTGTAATGTTACTATGCTGCCGATCACAATTATGAGAACGCTACGGGTCCCGGGTCCGAATCCCGGCCTGGGCGTGGATGTTTGTGAGTGTGCATTCATCAATTTCATATTGTTATCACCAATCTCCATCTTCGAGAATTAGCCAAAAGTGGCAAAAAAAAAAGCGAAGTCAAATAAAGCAAATCAAAATCAATCAATTATGAGACTTCTTCGAAAACGCCTTCGATAACGGTATTTGCTATTCGTAACGGATATGTGTATCACTTTTTCGAAACAGACTTTTGTGGAGGAAAAGAACTGTAACGTTACAAAAGTAACGAGCACAATTATACGAGAGAGCTATGTTATTCTCTCCGGAACACGGCATCGGACACGGTATTGCACATCGGAACGTCTGTATGATACCAGCTATAAATAACGTTGTTGCTTTGAAAAAAGGAGTGTAACGTTTTTTCAGTAGTGACCTCAATTAAGTTACTGGTTAATTGTAACGTTACTATCACTTTCCACACACACTAAAGTTACTAGTCAATACGTGACGAACCTCTTTCTTACCCTGTAACGTTACTGGTTGCCGGCAATGGATGTAACGTTAAAGTGTCACGTGAAGACCTACTTCTTTAAAGATCAGTTATGGTTCGGTACCGTTATGCACACCTGTAACGTAATGTTCATATACCTGAGGTAACGTTTCTGTTCACGAAAAAAGTTATTCTGTTTCTGGTTGTAACGTAACGGAAACCGTAATTGAAAATACCGTTCCATTTCGTTACGTTACGACTCCCTGAACATCACATCTAATGACGAAAAGTTTATATTTACGGGAAAGCATGATTCAAAGATAGTGAAAAACGTGTCTCATTATTTATTTATTGTAGCGTGTTGTCACAAATGATTGATTTGCTTTATTTTACTTTGCTTTTGCGTCACTTTTTGGCTAATTGCGGAGATGAAGATGAGTGATGATATGATGAAATTGATGAATAGACACCCACAATCATCCATACCCAGGCCTGCATTCGAACCCAGGACCCCTGGCGTCGTAGCGTGATGTACTAACCACTCCGCCACGGGACCCAGCTTCTCACAAATTAATATTATCCTGCAAGGTCGATGCATATAATGGTTCAAAATGCACCAAAAGTGTCACAAATGCGAAATGAAGTACCAAATAATCAATCAAGATGCATTATTAAATATATAAAATTAAACAGGTCACCAATATTTTCCTCGAATGTTCCGATTCTTCCTCTCAAATATGGTCCCTCGAGGACAAATATATCGCTACAGAGTGCCTCTCCCCACACAAATACCACACTGAACACAAACAACGCCCTACTTCACATAACAAAATTGGTGCAGTACTTTTGAAGCATCCTGTAGTTCTTTGATCGCCAACAACAAGGAAGCATCATCCTCTTCATTGAAAATAGTGAATCTGGTATTTTTTTCTTCCAAGAACACACGAGAATAGCTCCCAAGGGTTAATAGATTCCTCCAGGCCATCAACCCTCATCCCATGAAACTTTCAATACCGTGAACTTGATTGATTGGAAGAAAATTGTATCTCGTTCTTTCGACATTTTCCGTCTCTTTTCTGGAAAGAGGTTATGACGCTCGTCATCACGAAGATGGAGTTATTGACCTCAAAGGATTTTTCCAATAAGTCAGACCGTTATACGTTATTAAAGATTTGGTTAAAGGCTGCCTCTAGATGGGGAGGCTTTAGTATGCATCCAGTATCGAACAATCGAGGTAGCATGTCTCATTACAGGAGCCAAATGGTTCTTATAAAAAAAATGTCTATACACTTTTGAATTTTAATTGTACATACCTAAAGTTAGAGTAGCTTCGAGAAGACTAGAGTTTCCACATTTCTCGTTGCTGATATTTGTATCTGTATTTCTGTTACTTTGTCTCCGATGAATTCTCCTTGTGTGTATTCTTATTTTGAGTCGCAGTTGCAGCTGTTTGCATTTGTATTTTTTTACGTCGCCATCGCAACTATTTGTGTTTGTATTTTGTTATTTAGCGTCGTAGTTGGTCAGCTTTGTTATTTTACATCCCAGTTGCAGCTGTTTGTATTTGTATTCTAAATATTTTACGCCGGAGTTGCAGTTATTTGTATTTGTATCTTTGTTAATTTACGTCGCATGTTGCAGCTGCTTATATTTGTATTCTTCATATTTTTCGTCGGGGTTGTAGTTATTTGTATTTGTATCTTTGTCCATTTACGTCGCAGGTTGCAGCTGTTTGTATTTGTATTCTTCCTATTTTACGTCGGAGTTGCAGCTGTTTGTATTTATATTCTTCCTATTTTACGTCGGAGTTGCAGTTATTTGTATTTGTATCTTTGTCCATTTACGTCGCAGGTTGCAGCTGTTTGTATTTGTATTCTTAATATTTTACGTCGGAGTTGCAGCTGTTTGTATTTGTATCTTTGTTCATTTACGTCGCAGGTTGCAGCTGTTTGTATTTGTATTCTTCCTATTTTACGTCGGAGTTGCAGCTGTTTGTATTTATATTCTTCCTATTTTACGTCGGAGTTGCAGTTATTTGTATTGTATCTTTGTTAATTTACGTCGCAGGTTGCCGCTGTTTGTATTTGTATTTTTAATATTTTACGTCGGAGTTGCAGCTGTTTGTATTTGTATCTTTGTTCATTTACGTCGCAGGTTGCAGCTGTTTGTATTTGTATTCTTCCTATTTTAAGTCGGAGTTGCAGCCGTTTGTATTTATATTCTTCCTATTTTACGTCGGAGTTGCAGTTATTTGTATTTGTATCTTTGTCCATTTACGTCGCAGGTTGCAGCTGTTTGTATTTGTATTGTTCCTATTTTACGTCGGAGTTGCAGTTATTTGTATTTGTATCTTTGTTAATTTACGTCGCATGTTGCAGCTGCTTATATTTGTATTCTTCATATTTTACGTCGGGGTTGTAGTTATTTGTATTTGTATCTTTGTCCATTTACGTCGCAGGTTGCAGCTGTTTGAATTTGTATTCTTCCTATTTTACGTCGGAGTTGCAGCTGTTTGTATTTATATTCTTCCTATTTTACGTCGGAGTTGCAGTTATTTGTATTGTATCTTTGTTAATTTACGTCGCAGGTTGCAGCTGTTTGTATTTGTATTCTTCCTATTTTACGTCGGAGTTGCAGCTGTTTGTATTTGTATCTTTGTTCATTTACGTCGCAGGTTGCAGCTGCTTATATTTGTATTCTTCCTATTTTAAGTCGGAGTTGCAGCCGTTTGTATTTATATTCTTCCTATTTTACGTCGGAGTTGCAGTTATTTGTATTTGTATCTTTGTCCATTTACGTCGCAGGTTGCAGCTGTTTGTATTTGTATTGTTCCTATTTTACGTCGGAGTTGCAGTTATTTGTATTTGTATCTTTGTCCATTTACGTCGCATGTTGCAGCTGCTGATATTTGTATTCTTCATATTTTACGTCGGGGTTGTAGTTATTTGTATTTGTATCTTTGTTAATTTACGTCGCAGGTTGCAGCTGTTTGTATTCTTCCTATTTTACGTCGGAGTTGCAGTTATTTGTATTGTATCTTTGTTAATTTACGTCGCAGGTTGCAGCTATTTGTATTTGTATGTTTGTAATTTCGGTGGAGGCACATAGTGGTTCGCATCCCACTTTAAACTGTAGGTCCAGTCCCAATTAGCCTTTCTGTGTATAAAGTGGACTTAAAACACCAAAGCAATCAGTCATATTTTGTAATTTACGTTGTAGTTGCAGCTATTTGTATTTTTGTTATTTTACGTCCCAGTTACAGCTATTTGTTTTTGTAGTTCTGTTATTTTACGTCGGAGTTTCGGCTATTGACATTCCGTCCCAGATTTCCTGGAAGACACGTGTGAAGACGCTCCTGGATGGAATCCAATGTTTTCACATGCACCAAATCCAAGGTAGCAGAGGGAAACAAGCTAATGAAGAGAAATTGACCGCCCGCGGCTAACACAAACGCGGCAGAATCCAATAAGAAACTCGGATGCTGAAAAGAAGATCGCCACAGTGCCCTTGACTTCCTGCGTAAGGACGCGTGGAAACTCGTATTTCACGAGGTCTGTGTATCTTTGGAGACAGGAACCAGAGGCTGGAACTGATTAGACCTGCTTACCTATTGCTTCGGTTCGCTTTCTCGGAAATAATGTGAAGGTGCATGGAGAAGGGCTGTAGGGAAGGGGAGGGTGGTGTGCTTGCGTCAGTTCTCACGTGCAAATATCCTGCGCTATCTTTCTTCCTTTTCAAATTTCGTACCTCTTCCCTTAGTTGTTGATTTGTTCATTACATTGAGTTTTCTGGTAGCTTCTTTCTTCTTCGTTTTGTTTCCTCTTTTCTTCCATTTCTCCCGGTCTCTTTCTCCTTCATTTCTGTTCTCTGTTCCTTCTTTGTTTCTCACGCTCTCAATATCTGTTTTTCTTCCTTCCTCGTTTCCTGCCTCCTCTTTCCTCTTCCTTCTCCTTCTTTCACTATTCTTCTTCTTTTCCCACTCTATTTCTTCATTCTATTCCACTTTCTTTTTCCTTTCCCACTCTCTTTCTTCTTCCTTTCCCACTCTCATTCTTCATCCTTTCCCACTCTCTTTCTTCATCCTTTATCACTCTCATTCTTCTTCCTATCCCACTCTTTCTTCTTCCTTTCCCATTCTTTCTTCTTCCTTTCCCATTCTTTCTTCTTCATTTCCCACTCTTTCTTCTTCCTTTTCCACTCTTTTTTCTTCCTTTCCCACTCTCATTCTTCTTCCTTTCCCATTATTTCTTCTTCCTTCCGCACTCTTTCTTCTTCCTTCCGCACTCTTTCTTCTTCCTTTCCCACTCTTTCTTCTTCCTTTCCCACTCTCTTTCTTCATCCTTTCCCACTCATTCTTCTTCCATTTCTACTCTCTATCTTCTTCCTATCCCACTCTATTTCTTCTTCCTTTCCCACTCTCTTTTTCATCCTTTTCCACTCTCCTTCTTCCTCCTTTCTCACTCTCTCCTTTTTTTCCTCTCTCACTTTCTTTTTCCATTCTCTTTCTCTTTACTTTATCCCTGTTCCACTCCCTTCCTTCCTTCTTCTTCAGTTTCTGAATCTCTATTTCTCCTTCCTTCCCTCCTTTCTGCGTGGGAATGTTGGAAACTAGTATTCAAAACGTCTGTGTGTCTTTTTTGATAACAACAGTCAACCACTAAATTTGCTGAGACTTCCGCATCTCTTCTAGGAAATAATTATAATAATATTCGAAGAAGCGAGAAGAGAAGGTTCTGGAGCCCCTCTGCCCTTCTCCCTCTGTCTCGCCTTTAAGATTTACTTCATTTGCAGTAATTCTCACAACGGATTTACGTGTAATCAGTGTTATATTCAGAAGTGAATTCTCATTACGGAAATAAAATAAACCGAATTTGAGAGCTATTGTGGCAACAAAGTCTGGTTTGCACAACAAGAAATAAAATTGGAATTCAATCCTTCAAACATTTAAAAAATCGTGTAAAAATATGTTATACAGAAGAAATAATATTTGAACTATACCGTGTCTCGCGAGAAGAGGCGGCTCAAGGTCAAACGTTTTCCCCACCCTTGACCAGTTCTCGCCCTTCTTTTTTTTACTTCTTCTCTGAAGTGTCCTCGCTGCAGTGTTGACAGTAGCATCGTAGTGATCCTCACTAGATACATCTGTCCGTATTCTGTCTAAATTTCGTATATGTAATCTAATGTCTAATTTTATATTAAATGACGACATGGATATTTATAGTTGGTTGATTTGGTGTTTTAAGTCCACTTTATGCACAATAAGGCTAACCGGGACTGGACCTACAGTTTAAAGTGGGATCCGAACCACTATGTGCCTCCACCGGGAATCGAACCCGGGACCCCTTGATTACAAGGCGAGGACGCTACCACTACGTCATCCGGGAGACCCTAACATGGATATTTACAAATCGAGACACGAGACTATATACTAGCGCTAGAACCTCTGAAACCTTGGAAAATGTTCGAGCTACAGGATTCCCCATGACTTAAAACTAGCAATACTGTTTCTATGCCAGGGTTTCAAATGAGATGGTAGATATATAGCAAGTGTCTATCTTTTCGATACCACCTATACACGCTGTCTCGGGAATATGTGAAGCAAGGCCGCACATAGCGGCAGAAAGGAAGCGAGTGGGCTGAGCAAAGCAGCGCGCGCTGCTGCAAACGGCCGGTAGCCGCAGCCTCGTTTTCCCCTCCATGCACTCACTTCCCCTCTCACGCGTTTATTGGTAGAGCCCTCTCGGGTCACTACATGGATATGAGATAGGCTCTTTCGTTCACTAGACAAAATTAGATGGCACAGTTGAAAGGTCGTCGCCTTGTATTGAAGGGGTCTCGCGTTCGATACCCTGTGGAGGCACATAGTGATTCGGATCCCACATTAAACCGTAGGTATATTCCCGAGTAGCTTCTCTGTGCGTAAAGTGTCTTAAAAACCTATCTCTTCCTTCCTTCCTTCCTTTTCTAAAACTTTCTCTCTCCCTCTCTTTCATTCATCTTCTCTCTCCTTGTACATATTTTTCTATCGTTTACTCTCTCTTTCTTCTCTTCTTCTTCCCTGACTTTGTCTCTCTATATCATTCAGTTTATCATACTTTATAAAATTTTTGGTATTGCTCCCTCTTCTTCTTCCTTTCCTATCTTTCCTTTTGCCGTCGTGCCTGACTGTATTCTTCTTTCTTTTTCTCTCTTTCGTTCAACTTCTCTTTCTTTATTCATATTTTTTGATGGTTCTCTCTTCTTCTTCTTCTTTATTTCATTTTATCTCTTTCCTCCCAGACTCTGTGTCTCTCTTACTTCCTTCCTTTTCCTCTTTACTTCATTTAGTTTCTCTTTCTATATGTACACATTTCTTTGGGTGTAGCGTCAAATCATCGCCGACAAAACATCGCCAACAAAACATCGACGGTACAAAACATCGACGGTACAAAACATCGACAGCACAAAACATCGACAGCACAAAACATCGACAGCACAAAACATCGACAGTACAAAACATCGACGGCAAAAACATCGACACCAAAAACATCGACGCCAAAAACATCGACCGCAAAAACATCGACGGTAAAAACATCGACACCAAAAACATCGACGGCAAAAACATCGACGGCAAAAACATCGACATCAAAGACATCGACGCCAAAAACATCGACGCCAAAAACATCGACACCAAAAACATCGACGGCAAAAACATCGACACCAAAAACATCGACGGCAAAAACATCGACACCAAAAACATCGACAGCAAAAACATCGACGGCAAAAACATCGACGCCAAAAACATCGACATGAAAAACATCGACACCAAAAACATCGACACCAAAAACATCGACGGCAAAAACATCGAGACCAAAAACATCGACACCAAAAACATCGACAGCAAAAACATCGACACCAAAAACATCGACAGCAAAAACATCGACATGAAAAACATCGACACCAAAAACATCGACGGCAAAAACATCGACGCCAAAAACATCGACATGAAAAACATCGACACCAAAAACATCGACAGCAAAAACATCGACGGCAAAAACATCGACACCAAAAACATCGACACCAAAAACATCGACAGCAAAAACATCGACACCAAAAACATCGACGCCAAAAACATCGACATGAAAAACATCGACACCAAAAACATCGACGGCAAAAACATCGACGGGAAAATCACTTTTTCACAAAGTTTTCGACACTAATGAATTCAGATCTAATCCCGAATATTTTGAGATTGGCTACCCTAAATGATAAAGTATTTCAGTGAAACGAACAATGTGTAATGAGCGAACTCAAGTTTCCAACTTATAATGCTACCGTGCTACCAATGTATAATGGTCATTGTTGTAAGAACGGTCCGCGAGGCCGAAACACGCCCTCTCAATAAAGACGTTATTATTATTATTGATAAAATTACAAACAATGAGGTTGCGCAGTGAACGTGATTGTTTAGTTTCTGGTAACCATTTATGACTTCTCGCCGGCAGCGTTTGTGTTCTGGGGCAAGGGAAAGGAAGGCTCCTCCGTGTGAAAGATGAAAAGACCACCGACTATTGTTATTCCTTGTTTATGAGACGCAGGAGACCGAAAGGACCAATATACAACTTGACTTTTCCATAGTGACTTTCTTTCGGTACATGCACTGGTACACACCGTGTGCAAGTAATACAACTGCCCCCTTGCAATATTGCCTTGTCCCCTTCCTCTCCAGACATTTTCCCCGGGTGTCGCACGACGAAGCGCCTTCACTGTTTATCAGTACTGCTGTTGTATTTGATTCAAGGGGTCCGAGGTTCGATCCCCGGTGGAGGAAAGTTGCACAGTGGTATGGATTCCTTAAACTATTGGTTCAGTTCCGATTAACCCTTCGTGGGTCACACGAGAATAATTACCTTGTTGATCGCTCACGGTGCCAGAGACCGGGCTCTTAATATACGTATGTTAAATTAAAGGTCTAAAACACCAAATCCTCAATTATTACGATTAAATATATATATATTGTGTATATACAGGGTGTCGTAAAACTCTTTCAACAACGCTTGGCTGCTGGTAGATATCATAAAAACAAGTAACTTTTTCCTATAAAGTTTACCTCGAAAGCGCTTAGTTTCTGCGCTATAAGCGCTTAAAATATATCCTGTACGTATGTAACCCAACACAGCAAACGCTTGCTCTGACATAACTACCAGGGGCGCGTGGCAGGGTTGCCACTAGCTTTCCTCGTTAAGAGAGACGACTTGAAAACAACAATTTGGGAGTCTTGCCTGAGCAAAATCCAAAACATTAATGGTACTTGCGATGTTGTAAGAAGCATTGACAGTATTTATAAACTGACCAAGACAAATAATGGACAGACTGAAATCCAAGATTACTCATTCCAAAATATCTCCATGATGGATTGATTGATTTGGTTTATTTTAATTCGCTTTTCTGCCACTTTTGGCTAATCGCGAAGATGAGGATGATATGATGAAATAACAAATGACACCAATGTCTAGGCCAGGATTTAAACCCGAGATACCTGACGCCGTAGCGAGCTGTGTTAACCACATCACCACGGAGTGTTTCGTGTATCATGCCATATCAACAATTGCAAGGGAGACGCGAGATATGGGAAATCCACGAACGAACAAATGTAAACATGATGTGTTTGCTGCCTCGTTTCGAACACGCGGAGCCGCCCCCCATGCAGGAGTGGTTAGCACATCGCGCTACGACGCCAAGGGTTCCGGGTTCGAATCCTGGGCTGGGCATGGATGTTTGTGAGTGTCCATTCATCAATTTCATCATATCACCACTCATCCCCATCTTTGCAAATTAGACAAAAGTGGCACAAACAGCGAAGTAAAATAAAGCAAATGAATCAATCATTACATTAAAAGAGGATTGCAATTATTTCCTTATGAGACGAACACGATTAGCAATAACGCTAGCACAGATAGGAATAATTTTCAAATAAATTGTAGTAACATTACAGTCTGCGTGTTCGAAACGAGGCAGCAAACACACCATGTTTACATTTGTTCGTTCGTGGATTTCCCATATATCGCGTCTCCCTTGCAATTGTTGATATTGCTTGATATACGAAACACTCCGTGGTGATGTGGTTAGCACAGCTCGCTACGGCGCCAGGTGTCTCGGGTTTAAATCCTGGCCTAGACATTGGTGTCATTTGTTATTTCATCATATCATCCTCATCTTCGCGATTAGCCAAAGGTGGCAGAAAAGCGAATTAAAACAAACCAAAGCAATCAATCAATTATGGAGATATTTTAGAATGAGTAATCTTGAACTTCAGTCTGTCCATTATTTGTCTTGGTCAGTTTATAAATACTGTCAATGCTTCTTACAACATCGCAAGTACCATTAATGTTTTGGATTTTGCTCAGGCAAGACTCCCAAATTGTTGTTTTCAAGTCGTCTCTCTTAACGAGGAAAGCTAGTGGCAACCCTGCCACGCGCCCCTGATAGTTATGTCAGAGCAAGCGTTTGCTGTGTTGGGTTGCATACGTACAGGATAAATTTTAAGCGCTTATAGCGCAGAAACTAAGCGCTTTCGAGGTAAACTTTATAGGGAAAAGTTACTTGTTTTTATGGTATCTACCAGCACCCAAGCGTTGTTGAAAGAGTTTTGCGACACCCTGTATATGTGTAGTTGTTTTGAATCTGAAACTGAGAGATTAATTTAAAGTCACATATAATTTAAACAGTGTGATCTTTTTTTAAATAATGCAATACATATATAGTTTAATTGCAAGTAGTCCAATAAGGCATGGTATCTTCGAAAGCATCTTAAGAGATGCAGGATAGAAACTTTTTCCTTTAAGGATCCTATCTGTAACAAGATGGGCTTGCTGTGCGAATGCTACGACAGTCATAAATTCTTTCCGTAAATATTTGACATCAGGAAATAGTCTCAAATACAAAAGTAACTGAAGTAAAGGCAATAGAAGAAAACTGCTTTCGCAAATGAGAATGGCGGAAGCAAGGGGGGCATTGGCCGTCTAAAATTTTCAGGTTTATTAAAATTTACAAGTCAATGGTACTTTTATTGACCTCTTCGGGCCAGTGATTTCACAAATGTGACAGTTGTTTCACAAAATAAAAATAATCTTGGACGCTATTTTTATGGCCTAGAAATCTTTTTAATCCTGTCCAAAAAACTTAAGCGGCAAGTTCGATTGTGACCCCCTAAAGTTAGATTCCAAGTTACGCCCATGAACTTGGATAGAGAAATTCCTCGTCAAACAAAAAAATAGATAATTCGTGGCAAAATGATGTCCAAATGTGGCGGCGATTGGTTTCCAAAACTAAGGGGGGGGGGGGAGAGGACAAGGACAGTTTACTTTCCCTTGGTACATAAGGTTTAGCATACTGCGAGAGAAAATGTGGCAAAATGTATGGGGTGGTGGAACTGCCACGCCAAGCCCCCATAACCTCCGCCACTAGTTAAATGTGAAAGAACATTTTTCTATTTTGCAGCAAATCATGGGTTACCTTCGTAATGGGATTGGTAACTGGAGGTTGAGTGCTGTATTTATTCCCTCAAATGTAACAGTTATTTAACAAAATAGTCCTGGATATTATTTTTATGGGATGGAACAACTTTTTGATTCTCGATTAGTGCAGTGGCGGCGATTAGGTTGGCATGGGGGGTGCAGATGCCCCCCCCCCCACACTTTTTGCCGCTTTTGCCCCCGCATTATGCTAAACCGTATGTACGAAGTACGAAGAGAAAGTAAATTGTTCTTGCCCCCCTCCCCCAAATCGCCTCCACTGCATTTAACTGTTAATGAATAACACAAAGCTTATAAAGTTCGTTAAAGGCAATTTTGAACGTTTCAGCTTTCCGCAGTTCATAAATTCGGAACTTTCTGAATTGAAACGGCCAAATCCAATTAACAATTAGTAAAGCCTTCCCTTAATTTAGAAATTAATAAATCATAATTTTAATATTCTCTTCACATGTAGCTCTTCTGCTTTCACGTGGTGGAATCGAAATGGGCTACTATGACAGTGCACAAATTATCTTCTAACCTCAGAAATGAGGTTAATATAAATCCAACCAACTAAATACTGCAATACGGTGCAAAAATCGTGGCGAGCTACCAAGCTTTTATACCGGAAGCCATACATCAGAAGAATTGAAAGAAAATATGAAGAAATAAATTGAAGCAATTTCGAAAGAGGAATTGATACGTGTTAGTGAAAATTTCCTATAAATATGTGGATGCAGGAGGACATCATTTGAGAAACAAGTTCTAGATCCGTCTATGTGTATGGCGACAACCTGTATATTTATGTCTAACACAAACTACTAGCAAAAAATTACAGCTAAATTATTCTCCTTATTTTCTTAAGTTCATATAAGGCTGTGTATTTTTAAAAAATAAAGCATGTTGTTTGTTAAAAACACTTCATGCACAATCTACATTTGTGACAAAAAATCTTGAAACCCTTCTGGTGTGACTGGCAGAATTGATATCAGTTTCGGATAAAGCCTGATGTTTGTGAGAGACGATGTTTTGAAGGTTTCTGTCCAGTGGCTGTCACAAGGGGTCTGCGGTGTGAAGATGGGCGGGGGAGGTAAAGCAAAGGTGCCCTCAGTCGGTTCGTACCATAGTCATAAATGAACATTTCTTCCACATCCACAATATAACGAGCATACAACTATCCCGTCTATGAAGTTAAGAGCAGCTTGCTAGAAAGCAGAAGGAAACATGACACTTCGCATTGTTTACGTACGATTCCATTGTTTGAGCTTTGAGGCAAGAATCAGGTGCTAATAATAATATTGTTTTGAACTTTTGATGTCAGAAGGTGCGCGTGCAGCGCGAAATAATCGAATCAATGAAAATGCCGCTCTTTGCACAACAACCATGGCTGATAAGAAATCTAAAAACAAAATCGACGAATGTAGGCATGTTTGCTCGAAACAAAGAAGAGCTGTCTTCATGATGCTATTATCACAATACAAAATCCTATTCATGGAGCGAATCAAGATATAAATTTCACCTGGGCGAGTTGGAGTTTTAGAGCCCCTCTACTTTCCATCCTGTTATTCACCCTATTCTTTCTACTCTGCTCCTCCTACTTTCCTCCTTCCTCCAATAATAATAAAACATAACTGCATTATAAATTAACGGCTTTAACGACAAAAATAGCGATGTTTTGGTGTCGATGTTTTTGGCGTCGATGTTTTTGGTGTCGATGTTTTTGCCGTCGATGTTTTTGGTGTCGATGTTTTTGCCGTCGATGTTTTTGGCGTCGATGTTTTTGGCGTCGATGTTTTTGGTGTCGATGTTTTTGCCGTCGATGTTTTTGGCGTCGATGTTTTTGCTGTCGATGCTTTTGCCGTCGATGTTTTTGCCGTCGATGTTTTTGCTGTCGATGTTTTTGCCGTCGATGTTTTTGCCGTCGATGTTTTTGGCGTCGATGTTTTTGGGGTCGATGTTTTTCATGTCGATGTTTTTGTTGTCGATGTTTTTGCCGTCGATGTTTTTGCCGTCGATGTTTTTGCCGTCGATGTTTTTGGCGTCGATGTTTTTGGGGTCGATGTTTTTCATGTCGATGTTTTTGTTGTCGATGTTTTTGCCGTCGATGTTTTTGCCGTCGATGTTTTTGGCGTCGATGTTTTTGGGGTCGATGTTTTTCATGTCGATGTTTTTGTTGTCGATGTTTTTGCCGTCGATGTTTTTGCCGTCGATGTTTTTGGCGTCGATGTTTTTGCCGTCGATGTTTTTGGTGTCGATGTTTTTGCGGTCGATGTTTTTGGCGTCGATGTTTTTGGTGTCGATGTTTTTGCCGTCGATGTTTTTGCTGTCGATGTTTTTGCCGTCGATGTTTTGTACTGTCGATGTTTTGTACTGTCGATGTTTTGTGCTGTCGATGTTTTGTACTGTCGATGAAATGTAGGCGATGTTTTTGTTGTCGATGTTTTTGCGTCGATGTTTTGACGTATAACCATTTCTTTGCTTCTCTCTCGCTCTCACTCATTCACTTCCTCTTCTTCCTATCCTTTTCTCTCTTCCTGACCAGTCTCTCTCGTTGTTTCTCTTTCTCTCTCTTTATTCTCCTTATCTTTCGTTATATACTTTCTCTGGTACTTGTCTTCATTTGCTTGCTCCAGAGTGTAATTGTAAGGAGGTGTGGGGGTGACATTTTGCAGTCGAACGAGGCTGTGGTGTCTGGACCTACTGCCAGTATAATCATGTGTGCTGCGTGTTGTGTCGTCCATATGTGTTTGTGATTGTCCTGCCATCCACTTCGTCTTGTCATCATTCACCCTCATCGTCGCGATTAGCCTCAAAGTGGCACAAATGTGACACTAAGTGAACTAAATGAAACCATGTTATGGTAAGCACTGTCCCAATTCCGTTTTTAATCTCGTTCCTCGAACTACGCAGAAGCGTGACGCAGAATGTCTGTAGAGTTGTTTGAAATTATATCCCAAGATAGGCTTCTGAAGTTTCAACATTCCTGAAGCTCTGCCTGGCTTTCAGCAGAAATAATTGCAGATCCCTGGAACGGGCGGTTAACATTACAATGTCCTGGAGGAAGCCGAACCGCCGTTTCCATGTAAATGAAGCCAGATGTAGGAAGTGAGGAGGTGGTAAGTGTCCCCTATATCTCCTATACGAGACAACTTCAAAGCGCGGGGCCCCTCGTACATCTTCCTCAATGTATGGCGAATGGGAGGAACAAAATGTGTAGAATAGGTTGGGGAATAGCTTCTCGGAAGTCAAGGATACACTTTCGGTAGTTTCATGTTGATGTTGATACTCACAGGTTGTGATGATTCGAATTTGATAGCCTTAATTCTTCTTGTAATTTCGAAGACGAAGTTAAACAACATTCTCGTCTGTCCTTACCGAGCAAGGTGTGTTATGGTGCATTGATGGAGATTGGGTTTGGTAATGTGAAGGATCTGGGTTCGATGCACCGCTCTGATTGACGATCTTGACTTTAAAAAAAGATAAATAAAGATGACTGTGAAGGAGAAAGCAAAAATTCAGAAAGAAGAAAAACAAAATGGACGAAATGGATACTAACAAATTAAGAATGTAAGAATAAGTCATCGATATTTTTATATTTCCATTGGGGGGGAGTGGCCTCCCTTGACCCTCTCTGGGGCCACTTACGGATATGGATACGAGATATGCTCTTTCCATTCACTAGACAAAACTAGATGGGCACAGTTGAAAGGTCGTCGCCTTGTAATCAAGGGGTCCCGAGTAGCCTATCTGTGCCTATCTATCTCTCTTCCTTCCTTCCTTTTCTAAAACTTTCTCTCTCCCTCTCTTTCATTAATCTTTTCTTTCGTTGTACACATTTTTTTCTATCGTTTACTTTCTCTTTCTCCTCTTCTTCTTCATGTCCTTTCCCCCCTTCTTCCCTGTCTTTGTCTCTCTATATCATTCAGTTTCTCTTACTTCATAAAATTTTTGGTATTGCTCTCTCTTTTTCTTCCTCTTCCTTCTTTCCTTTTCCCGTCCTCCCTGGCTGTATTTTTCTTTCCTTCTTTTCTTTCTTTATTCATATTTTTCGATGGTTCCCTCTTCTTCTTCTTTATTTCATTTGATCTCTTGTCCTCCCTGGCTTTGTGTCTCTCTAACTTTCTTTATTTTCCCGTTTTACATTTACTTTCTCTTTCTTTTTTGTACACATTTCTTCCCTCGCTCGCTCTCACTCATTCACTTCCTCTTTTTCCTATCCTTTGCTCTCTTCCTGACCAGTCTCTCTCGTTGTTTCTCTTTCTCTCCCTTTTTATTCTCCTCTTGCGTTATATACTTTCTCTGTGTTGTCTCCTCTGTCTTTCCCTTTTATCTTTCTGTCTGCTTTTCTATCTCTTCATCGATCTCTTTTCTTTCTCTTCCGAGCGCCTCCACTCTGACGTAGCGGTAACGTCGTCGGAATGTAAACAAGAGATTCCGGGTTCAATACCCGATCGAGAAACAAGGAACATAGTGATTGGCATCTCACTTTAAACTGTAGAACCATTCTCTATTAGTCTATCAGTGCATGAAGTGAACTCAAAGTGGCTGTCCTACGATTTTAAACCCGTGTAAGGTCACTATTACATCCCTTCTGAGTTCAACAAAATCTTCATTCACCTTGCGATCAGAGAAGAACGTGACGTCATCATTGCAGAATATTAGATATCAAACGATTTTTTGATATTCAGCGCGAAGGCTGTCGAATTGGAAGAAACTCAATTACATTCAGTCCCTTTGGTCGAACATCGTGAAATTGAATTTCAGCGTTTGAGACGCGCTACAAGTTCTTAAATGTGCCTCTTTGAGTTCTGCGAGATGGAGGAATTCATTATTTCTGTATGAAGATCATATATATATATATATATATATATATATATATATATATATATATATATATATATATATATATATATATATATATCAAGGATGGTTCTTGTCGACGTTAAGAATGGAACTTATCAATATACAGGGTGTCATTTTAATGGCGCCCACGGACCACGGAAACGTGTAGAGAACATCAAAACAAACAACTTTTCTCAGTAACATTTTTCTCGTTGGTGCGTCGTTTCGGCGCTACAGTCGTTCAAAAAAGCCCGTTTTGCCGCCTGTATGCTGGCAACCACACACAACATTTGATTGCATTTGTGACGTCATATCCCGTCGTGAAGCGATGTGTTCCAGGGTTGCCAGGAACACACATATTCTGTGAATAATAGCAAACTACCAACCACATTATTAGCTGTAAAACGAAGGGAGAAACGTGTCCAGTAGACAAACCCGGAAATGAACCAACGATAAGAAAATGATTAAAAAAACAACGCATTCAAAAGAAAGTGGTTATATCGGGTTTTGTCTCTCAGCCTACATGTTCAATATTTGCAAATATCATTGCAAGGTTGATATCTACAGGTTACGTCTATACATTTGTCCTGATACACGCGTTGTGGTATTGTTTGTGGTGCTGATAATGGAAGCATCCGAGGTTCACGTTGTTACATTACGTCTGAAACACATACAGTAGGATCCATATCTATTTTCATTAATTTCTCTCTTCCATCTTGTGTATTTTTAAGCGATGGATTTTTATGTTTGTTGTTGCAGAAGTTGTCAACAGCTTGTTTTGAGTTTTATTTTAATTCTTGAAGCTCTTATTGGGTCAAATAAAGTGTATGAACATGGTGATGGATAATTTGCACGGTACAGTGGATCCCACTCTACAATCCCAGGAACAACGTATCAGAAGGATAAGTGGATAGAATAACATATAAATCTGCAAAGAATCCATTTTAAAATCTCCAAATTGTGATTGTAGTAATTCAAGAGCGATGTTCATCATATTATTTTCAAATGTCCTACTTATACTTTTCAGAAAAGAAACATTTTATTCAAAGTATTATAAAATGTGTTTTTTTTCATACATTTGACTTCATTTTTGAACGCCTTAGATATTCGATATATTGTGATTGCTTTTTGAGACAAGCTAATATAAAATTGAATTTTTTAGGAAATGAACGAGTGAATGTAGTTATATGTAAACATGTTTCTTAAGAATATATTTCAACTTTTAGCAGAAATGTATACCTAAAATGTGTCTTTTATGTATTCAAAATGAAAATGTATGCTGGGCATAAACAGCCAAAGTCAAAGCTGTAAGTCGAATAAAATATTGCTGATGAATGATGATAATGGTCAATAATCTGGCAATATCTATGGCAACGGGTGCTATAAGTAGAAAAATACCGACTCGGACTTTTGAAACTAGGTGGTTTGCACAGTGCCAATAGAATGGAGTACTCCTTCGAGGAATATTGCGATATGTATATGTTACTTGGGGAATCGCGTGGACGTGCTAAAGTTGCAGCCCGAGAATATGCCGAACGTTATCCAGCAAGGCGTCATCCTGATGCTAAAGTAATACGCAGACTGGATCTTCGGATGAGGTATACTGGAAATGTCGCACCTTCTCCTCAGGTGGACAGAGGTCGTCCGCGGTACGTGAGAACACCACGTGCTGAAGAGGAAGTACTCTTTGCAATTCAGCAAGATCCAATGCAAAGTACCCGTGACATCGGTCGCCGGTTTCGTTTGTCCAGACAAATGGTACATTCGATTCTGGCAGACGAAGAACTGCATCCGTACCACTACACAAGGACACAACATCTGATGCCTGGGGATTTCAATCGTCGTAGTGTGTACTGCGAATGGTTGGTACACCAATTAGATCAAGATGGCCAATTCTCGGAGCATATTTTGTGGACAGATGAAGCACTGTTCACTCGGGACGGTGTTTTCAACATTCATAACAGCCACTGGTGGGCACATGACAACCCATATCTTACAAGAGAGCGCGGTCACCAGGTTCGATGGGGAATACATGTCTGGTGTGGAATAGTCGGCACTAAACTGATAGGGCCTGCTCTGCTTCCAAACCGCCTCAACGCTCACCAGTACCTTGAATTTCTGCAGACCACACTACAAGAACTTTTGGAAGATGTGCCACTGGATTCACGCCTCAGAATGTATTTCCAGCATGATGGAGCGCCAGCACATTTTGCTCGGTTCATAAAACAGCACTTGGACAGATTTTTTCCGAATAAATGGATAGGAAGGAACGGACCTGTACGTTGGCCACCTCGTTCGCCCGATCTCAGTCCACTAGATTACTTCCTTTGGGGCCATTTGAAAGAAATCGTGTACAGAGCCACACCAACAAGTCCTGAAGAGCTAGTCGCCAAATTGCACGCAGCAGTGGCTACAATTGATGCTAACATGTTGCTACGCGTGCAAATTGGTATTCGAAGACGGGCTGAAGCATGTCTCGCTACGCAGGGTGGACATTTTGAGCACGTGCTCTTTTAGCTTTAGTTTCTTTTTTATTTGTTGTTGTTTTTTACTAGTATTAGTAGTTTTTGTTTGTCATCTATGAATTTTGTTTTGAGTTTGAGTTTTGTTTAAGTCCACTTTTTAGCCCAGATAGGTTAATTGGCACTAAAACTATAGTTTAAAGTGGGATCCGAACGACTGTGTGCCTTCACCGGGTATTGAACCCGGTACACCTTGATTACCACCCGATGGTCTAATACTACGTCATCGGGGAGGCGAATTTCATTTTATATTGCAAAAAAATATTACCGTGCCCTCACTTTTCTTACCTGCATTTCAATCGTGGATACAGGAGGGATAAATAAGTTTACACCATGGGCGTTAGACATTGATAAATCTTGCATAATATAAAAAATAACAAAAACATTATTATCATGACTATGATTATTATTGTACAATAATCACTATACTAATATAATAAACAAATCTCACTCGAAAGTTGTTGTTCTTGTTATTAATACTAACAATAATATTGTAATATATTTAGGGAAATGGAGTATAACAAACACAGGGAAAGAAGCAGTTGACGTGTGTTTTATCATAAGATCTCGAACAAAGGTATTAAACTATATGTTTCAGAAGGTCAGTGAATCCTGATTTTATTCTAAAACTTGTTGAGCAGAGTAATTAATGTGTTAAGAATAGTTGCATCCCGTTCCTGAACTAGATTATTATTCCAGTGGCGTATTTAGAACACTCCAGTAGGTGGGTTTACTCTGGACGTGTTACAGGTTGCACTTCTCCTCACGCTAATTATTTCTGATTTCAAATAATAAGGTAAATAAAACTGGCACCATTCGGTAGTGAAAAGATGTCTCTTTACACACGTTGCAGAGGCCATGCGAATTTAAAATAAAACTGAACACACCACAGAACGTTATCTCTGAACTGCCCAGTCTCTGACCCCACAGTTGGTTTACTGAATTGCGTAATCATTCTATTTAGTTATTAATTTTAATATACATTTTTTTAAAAAAAAAAGTCTGTAGAGGAATAAGGAAACTTAAAGTTTGTGTGATTTCTTACATAAAAATCTCTCTTTTTTATTTTGAAAAGTGGAACCGTATATTCCTTGTTTTGGATGGTCGAATATTAAAACACAACTTAATTCCTGTATTTTATACTCGGTGATTCCATCTAAAGCAATTGTTACATTGGTTATTCTGTTCGAACAATATTTCTGCATTTTTATGAATTGAAATTAACATTGACAATTTGCAAGAGTGGGGCGAATGACTCATTGGAACTCCCCTCCCATGGTTTACAATGAATAAAACGTAGTATCTACGTATTTGAGAATAAAAGGAAAAACTTGAATAAGAATGAAATTTTAATTTGCAAATAAATTACACGTAGACAAAATTCGATATATCCACTTCCGTTTGCTGTTCTTCACAACCTGCCCTTACCTTTCAAATTACGAAGAGAAAAGGATCACAGAAAAATATTACTTAGAAATTACATACAAGCTTAGAAACACACTAATTGTTAAAGAATTCTCAGCAATCATACATATTTTATTTCTGTGTGAAACTAACTCATGTTCCCGAGTTCCGTATGAAAGATAACTTTCTAAAGTTTTACGTACATGAAGATGAGGAAAGAGTATGTAAGAATGAAATTTAGTATTAAATAAACTTTCAAACTTTGCAAACGCAAAGTGTACTTTGCACACATATTTAATTTCCGAGAACTCATGTAGGTATTTGATTACACAAGTTTCCGTAGTCATGAGTTACATTTTCATCCATTAAAAATCCTGCGTACACACACGAACAGGCGAAGAGTGAAAGTGTTAAATACTTATGCTACAAACAAACTAGCCTAACCTACTCGAAACATCTGGATGCTAAGAACACCAAACTTAATTCGATTAACTCACTAATTCCAACCTATGGGAAGGGGTTTACATTAACAAAGAGATTAAAAACACATTGGCAATAATAATGAAAGCAGCTTACATTAATTAATGAACACTAAGCAAAATGCAAGAGAATCTAGTAGTCCTCATGCAAAATCAAGACAATGCGCTATTGTTATAAAACTCTTATAATTTATATTCCTTTTCGGTAGACAAGCCAGGTAATAGAAAATCTTAAGAGGTAATATATGATGCAAGTCTTTTCTCAGGAGATGTCGTAGGTTTCATGAATGTCAACGTGTGCTTCACCCTTTCCTAACGACATTATACTGCTAACTCTACATGAATGTGTATCGAAATCGTGCCATGTAAAATAGGTGTGTGTGTGTGTGTGCATATGAAGATATAATCACCCTGCAATCTAAACTTGGCCCAGATTACGAATTCCAGAAAAGCACTTAATCGTTGAAATGATGTATAGTTGAATTGGTACAACATTAATTTCACTGACATGCAAGTTTGGAATTATATTTTCCCTTGCACTTGTGACATTAATATCTCTCTCTCATACTTGTCAATACGAAGCATAAATTTAAAAAGAATGCAAATAGGTTACAGGAAATCACACTGACTGACTGTGCAAAGTTAAGAATTGCTATTCGTAAAGAGCAAATTTTAATTTTAGGAACTTCTGTGCAGATTTTAATTTTACATATCTTAAATTCTGGTGTGCACATTATTTATATTGTTCATTAACTACATCGCAATATTCATAAAGATCTTGGTCTCCTTGAGAAGGAGAATATAACATGCATTGTTTGCATCAGGTACTAAGGTACAAAAATTAACCACAAAATTAAAATTGAACGAAGTCGTAAAAATTCATTAATGGACATAATATTTATTTGACATCATATTTATCATCTTGCGCATAGTTCCTTTAAACTGAACATAAATATATTATTTGAGAATATAACTGAATATCTTGCTATTATGTCTAGATAATGAATACGTGACCTTTACACTTCGAAGTGCACAATTTCATACAACTTATGCACAACAATACGGACACATACATAGCAATTAACTTATTTTCGTGTTAGATAGTTGAATATATGTAGTTACAAATCAGTCATTTATCATTCAGCTAGGTTCACAAATTCTTAAATGTCGTACTTAGGGCTGGTTGAACACAAACGTTGTTTTCACTAACATGTTATTGTTATTGAATGTTGTATTTCATACAAATGCACACATTTAGTTGTCACTGATTAGGATATAACCATGTCAAATTTGCAATAACATGTAATATTCTTACTCTGAAATGAATACATTTACCGGAACTGTTTTTCGAAGAACTCGCTCACTCAAATACTCTATTTCTCCAAAACACACGAAAACGTCATCAGCCATTTTAGAACAACAAATTGAGGTCCGTAGTGTTACATGTGGTTGGTTGTAGCTATATTATTTTTCACAGAATATGTGTGTTCCTGGCAACCCTGGAACGCATCGCTTCAGGACGGGATATGACGTCACAGATACGATCAAATGTTGTGTGTGGTTGCCAGCATACAGGCGGCAAAACGGGCTTTTTTGAACGACTGTAGCGCCGAAACGACGCACCAACGAGAAAAATGTTACTGAGAAAAGTTGTTTGTTTTGATGTCCTCTACACGTTTCCGTGGTCCGTGGGCGCCATTAAAATGACACCCTGTATATATACTCGCGTACTGTCGACGTGGCCTTTGGCCACGTCTTGTACGCTCGCATGCGTGACCTTCGGCCACGTTGTGATCGCAATCATGTTTTAGATGGGGTTCCTCAATGATCTTAATGACTTTGAAAATGTCTGCATGTTGTATTGGATGATGGGGAACATGTGTACAAGTTCGCTAATTTGAAAAGTTTAGAAAGTAACTTTATGTGTGTATGGGCTCTAATAAGGTACAAATATTCAAACTATTATTGTCTATTTTCTTAATAATGAACTGAGTAAGTAATAACCGTTTCAAGATAAGTAGTTGGATGTTTTGCTTAATCGAATTCAATAGCGACTAAATTGAGAATGCAATATTTACGTATTTTGTTATTTTCACATTTTTGAACGTAATTGGATAATAACTGTTTTCCGTTATTTCCCTTCAAATTCCTACCTTGCCTCTGTAATAAAATTCTGATGCTCGTATTTTGAAATTCGAAAACTCTAGCATAATTCCCTTACAGTAGTTTTCGGGGTGAAAATAAACTTTCTTTAAGTTTCCTAGCAACGTCCGTTTCCATGCTGAACAACAAGAACAGCAAGCTCTAAGGAATTGCATGTCATTATACCCCATAAACATTTAGTTAAAACAACAACGATGTAGATATTTACGCAATGAGTATAACAATATATACGTAATTGTATCTGGGCTGAAACGTCTTATCATGTAGATGTCACCCTTGTTTCAGGCACCTTTTCAAAACCATGAGTTCATTCATCTGTGTGCTATTGATCTGTGAGAAATATAATGTATCTCGACAATTAAGAATTGAATGAAACAATGTGTGCTGCAAAAAAAGTCCGTGGCAACGGTTTTCTAAGGACGTACGAAAAGGCATTTTCACCCTTAAGGAAGGGCCGATTGAGCGATTTTTTAATTTTCTCGGCCTTTTGGGACGATTTCATGGGGGGTCGTAATCGGGCGTTTTTCGCCTCCGGGGCTTCCCTTCATGGAGAACATTTATGTCAGTGAGTCAGTCAATCAGTCAGTGGTGGGATTGGGGCTTTATATATATTGGATATATATATATATATATATATATATATATATATATATATATATATATATGTATGTATATATATATATATATATATATATATATATATCTTCTTCTCCTTCCCCTTCTTCTTCTTTCTCCTTCCTTCTCTTCTTCTTTCTTCTCTCTCTTTTTCTCTATTTTTTCTCTCTTCTTTTTTAGAAAGAAAGAAGGAGGAGAAGAAAGAAGTGGAGAGAAGAGTAAAGGAGAGAAAAAGAGATAGAGAGGAAGAGAGAGCTCGCTTCTCTCTCTCTCTCTCTCTCTCTCTCTCTCTCTCTCTCTCTCTCTCTCTCTCTCTCTCTCTTTATCTCTCATTATCTCTCTCTTTCTTTCCTTCTTTCTTTTCCTCTTTTCTCTTTCTCTCTCTCTCTCGTATCTCTTTTCTTCTCTCTCTCTTTTTCTGAAAAAGAAAGAGAGAGAAAAAAGAACGAGAGAGAGAGAGAGAGAGGGAAGGAATTCGGGAAAGAAAGAGAGAGAGAGAGCTTCTTTCTCTCTATCTTTCTTCTCTCTCTCTCCTCTCTCTCTTCTCTCTCTCCCTCTCTCTCTCCCTCTCTCTCTCCCCCTCTCTCTCTCTCTCTCTCTTTCTCTCTCCCTTTCTTTCTTTACTCTCCTCCTTTCGCTTTCTCTTTCTCCTCTCTCTCTCTTTTCTTCTTCTTCTTCTTCGAATGAAAGAGAAAGAGAGAGAGAGAGAAAGAGAGAAAGAAAGAGAACAAAGAAAGAGAACAAAGAAGAGAGAGAGAAACAGAGAGAATGAGAGAGAGAGAGAAAGAGAGAGAAGAGGAGAAAGAGAGATATTTAGAGAGAGAGAGGGAGAGAGAGGCCCATCGCTCTCTCTCTCTCTCTCTCTCTCTCTCTCTCTCTCTCTATCTATCTATCTACTTCTTTCTCTCTGAAAGAGAGAGAATAGAGAAAGAAGAAGAGAGGAGGATATATATATATTTATATAAAACACATTTTAATTTCGTTGCAATTATAGATCAATCAATATTTAACCCGCCTGGGCGTGTGCTTTCCACTAGGACGTAGTAAGGACATGCGTTGGGTAAAAAATACTCACAAAATTGCTTCTTAAGTCCGGATTTTAATTGTTTTGAAGCATGTAAATAGTAATACCTTTATTGATAAATCTAATTTTATTAAACTTTAACGTTTTTTATCCATTGAGTTGGTGCTTTGAGTCCACTTTAGGCACAGTAAGGCTTAGGGACTGGACATACAGTTTAAAGTGGGATTCGAACCACTATGTGCTTCCAACGGGAACCGAACTTGGGAACCCTTGATTACAAGGCGACGACGTAACCGCTACGTCAGAGCGGAGGCTCTCGAAAGAGAAAGGAAAGAGATCGAGGAAGAGATAGAAAAGCAGACAGAAAGATAAAAGGGAAAGACAGAGGAGACAATACAGAGAAAGTATATAACGAAAGAGAAGGGGATTAAAAGAGAGAGAAAGACTGGTCAGGAAGAGAGAAAAGGATAGGAAGAAGAGGAAGTGAATGAGTGAGAGGGAGCGAGAGAGAAGCAAAGAAATATGTCCACTCCACTGTGCCATGGGGGAGGACCGAAGCTTGAACGCTTCTATTTCATTGCTCATAGATAAAATTGAGAAAAGATGACAAAGAAAGACGCTAAGTCGAGTGCTCTGTCCCAAAACGTAAGCACGCGCTGGGTAAAAAAATACCCAAAAGCAAAAAAGGCTGATAAAATGCCTTTCTTCGGGTCTGTACCAGTTGCATTAACATTATTTATTCAAGACTATAGCAAATAACATAATTAGTAATATCCATGTATATAAAAATGGATGTATGTGTGTATATGAGTATATGTGTGTGTGTGTGTGTGTATGTTTGTTCCGCCATAACTCTCGAACGCCTGGAGCTATTTCATCCAAACTTGGTACACGTATCATTTGTAATCTGGAAAGAATACTTTGGGGGTAAGACATCCCTGGCACCCCTTGGGGGGTGCGAGGGGGTGACATGTAAAAATAATCGAAAACGACCGATATTAGTGTGGAATCCATAGTTTTCGGGGTCGCTAAGATGAATAGTGATACTCCCAATGCCGTTCAGTTCCCAAGACACCTCTGGCACCATTAGGGGGTAGGAAGGGGATGACATGCACATATAATCGAAAAAGACCGATATTAGTGTAGAATCCATATTTTTCGGGGTCGCTCAGATGAATAGTGACTCTCCCAATGCCGTTCAACTCGAAGACACCTCTGACACCCTTACGGGTGGGAAAGGGTGACATGTAAAACCACCGATGTTAATGTGGAATCCATAGTTTTCGGGTTCGCTAAGATGAATAGTGACATTACCAATGCCGTTCAACTCCAAGACACCCTTGACACCCCTAGGGGTGGGGGTGGGAAGGGGATGACATGTAAAAATAATAAAAAGCAACCGATATTAGTGTGGAATCCATATTTTTCGGGGTCGCTAAAATGAATACTTTTCCTCTATAAATAGAAGATAGGGATAAATAAATCCATAGGCAACGCAGGGCAATCAGCAAGTAATTACATAAAGTAGTCGGTATTTAGGAAGTAAGCGTGGCATTTACTGGGTTTCAAACAACTTGTTAGACTGCTCAACATTTCTATGTTTTCGAATGTAAGCCGCTGACGCTTTGAGCTCAGGAGATCCTTGTATGTGGGGAAACTGCATTATCTTGGGAACTATTTAAGCTGCAATGATTATATTATACCATTTTGTAGCTCTCGTTCTGCTCTACAAAATGAGACTATTGGATTTTATGTAGCTGCTCAAGAAGAGTGAAAATAATTTATTTTTCTGTCCAATTTGTTAACAAAACATGAACGAAAAGGAATGAAAAAGATGCTGAAGCATCGAAGTGGGGTCAAAAAGGGGACAAATGTGCTAATCTCACTAAAAGGTGCAACAAAGTGTGTCCACTTTACTTGACTTCATGTCCTAAAATACATATCTCAAACGATCGGAGTGAAAACAGCTATATATTTTGGAATGGTGCTGCACCTTAAAATCCCTTCCCTAGTCATCAGTGCACACACTTCATTTCTTTTCACGATCCTTGGCATGTAACTGTTGTTCGGAGCCGGGCTACTTTTAACTGGGACACCCTGTATTGCAGCCCACCGTTGATTTTTACAGTGTGGCCTTTCCATACAGACTAGGGACAGGCGATTTCGTTATCGTTAGCACAGAAACGGCCGAGAACTGAAAACATAACGCGCTACTTTCTGCGCACCCTGCACCATAAACTACCTCCCGCCCATCTTAAAGTCGTACAAATATGATTGATTTTTTTTTTAAATTTGTTGTTTCAAGTCCACTTTATGCACAGTAAGGCTAATCGGAACTGGACCTACAGTTTAAAGTGGGATCCGAACCACTTGTGCCTCCACCGGGTATCGAACCCTGGACCCCTTGATTACAAGGCGACGACGGTACGAGTGCGCCATCGGAGAGGCCCTCAGACAAATATGATTTACCTGATCTATGAGATCAGATAACCTTGCATTACAGGTGAATTTCTCCCATAAAGCACAAATTGGTTACGTTACTATAAATTTTCTACATAATTTTTATATTTCAAATTTCTAGAATTATTGTTTTTGTGAAAAAAATGATAATAACAAGAATTGATATTATTTTCAAAAATAAAATTGAAATCGGTTCAAAAATAGTCGAGAAACAAGCAATATGAAAATATGAATTCCTCCGTTTTCCCTTCGTCAAAGGCCTCCCCGATGACGCAGTGGTAGAGTCGTCGGCTTGTAATCAAGGGGTCCCGGTTCGATACCCGGTGGAGACACATAGTGGTTCGGATCCAACATTAAACTGTAGGTCCAGTCCCGATTAGCCTTACTATGCATAAAGTGGACTTAATACACCAAATCAATCAATCAAATCCCTTCGTCAATTTCATCATATCATCACTCATTCTCATCGCCGCGATTTGTCAAAAGTAACAGAATAGCAGAAATCAAAATCAAATCAATTTCCTTTAATCTTTCTCATCGGATAACTCAAAATAAGAGAATACCTTGAAGTTGTCTTCTGACACCTGCACTGACCTTAGCATACTTGATATCGAGGCTGTTATGACGATCCTTTAATTTAAAATGTGTCCTGAAGGGGAAATTGTGCAAGCGCATCCAAAGGGTGCCTTGAACATTGCGATCTTCCTTATACCAGTCCTACCCACCTCTGCCAACCCCGCAACCCGCCTCAATCATTTTCGGGTAATGAGTTTTTCCAGACGGCGATAGGCTGTCTCCCTTTGCCGTGATGTATATAGAGATACGTGGTCGGCCATCTTCCTCCTGGCTGGTAAATAAACAGGAAGACTTATCGAAGCTTTATCAAAAAAAGTTGTTTTTCATTGCCTCTTCTTCTCTTATCTCCGTTAGAGAGGCTCTGGCTTGATTGAGTACGCGCCGAACGAGATTCTCTTGTTTTTTCCTACGAGGGCAGTTCCAGAAATTCTCGGACTAGTTTATTTCCTCACGAGAACCGGGTAGAGAAGATGGGCAAGAATGAAGATGAGAAGAGAGAAACGGTCAGAATTATCGATAATGCAGGTAAAATGAAACTAAATGAACAAGCGAGCAGGAAAGAGTTGAAGATGATCAAGAGGAGTTTGTCAAGAATAAAGTAGGAATATTCAATGAACCTGAGAGAAAGAAACTGAGCACGAATTGAAAAGAAGTGGACAAGACTAGCTGGCCAAGAATAAAGGATGAAAATCAGGATAGATAAAGTGTGGATGATTAGAAGGAACGAATTTGTGCGTAAATATATGCATTCACATCATGCTAAAATCATTGTTATTTTGTATTGTCTTCAGTTTCTTCAGAGATTTCGTAACGTGAGGTTGCGGCTATCTTTCCTAGGTTGTGTTATATTGCGTTGTACTATTTTCTTTTATACAATGTGGAAAACTTGGGAGTGTAACGTCTTCGCAGTTTGTGTTGGATGTCTTAACACTGCAGGTAAAAGTGACGACATCGCTTCTCAGAGAAAGAGGTGCTGGCTCGAATCCAGATGCGCGTCCGGTCAGCTTCCTCTCTAGCTATGTCAAAGATAACCGGACTGGCGTTCCAATCAGGACTTGAACTATACGTCACAGGTAAGCTCCAAGTCCAAAGTTTACATTAAGTACCCTGGACATCGACTGTTGTGAAATGTTCAGTTCCCGTGCCATCATCGTCTGCTTCCGGACGGGATTTCGGCGGACGCGAGCTGACACTCCTTTAACAGTAGCTGCTGCTTGTACAGGGCGACGTCGACAAACTCTCAGGCAATCTTTATTGCTGCCAGTCTCAGTAAATCTCTGGATTGTCTGATGCACAAACCTTTGACTCGTCTCCAGGGTTTTTAGGATCTGGACAATCTCATTACGTAACTTCCCAACTTTATGCAGAGCAATTACGGCTAATCTGTTTTCACAAGAAGATGCACAATTGTCTGCAGTGATCTTCAGCATAATCGAACGTAGAATAAAGCCGCCGACAGCTTCGTGGTCATGCCGCGCTTTTGAAAAGGAACATAAATTGTAATTTTACCATGTCGTCCCTACCGAGACAAAAGGGTGTATCTAAAAAAAACGGTAAATTGAGATAAGTACACCGGGACTTTCCTCTTGATGACATCTACAGACTGGCGTAGTTGCGTATCGCAAAACTCAACGGATGCGACGATACGGTCTCAAAGGTAAGCATTTGTCGCAAGACAGAAGAGCATAACTCGAGTTGATGTCCCTTTGTCATAATTTCTTTCCTGTAGTCAGAGTAGCGGATTATGTCAGGTTTTTTGAAGCCTTGCCGCATTGAAAACAAGACAATCCTGCGTGCAATAGTTTGTTACATGTGACAATTTGTATATAAGGGTCAAAATATGATGTTCTGACAGTTTGTGATTATGTCACTTCATAGTATTTGCGACAGGAGTCCATATAGTTCTGCATGTATGTTTCCTTCATATCAATATCGTTATGGCAAAAACCAAACATGTTCCAGTATTGTATTATGTACTTGAGGTTTATTGTTACTGTAAGTGTCCAGTATTATTTTGTTAATGGGTATGCGACCTATAGTACATACAATACAATGGAATATTACGAACTAGCTAACTGCATATTGTAAGTCTCATTTATACATTCAAGTCTTTGCAATGCTTTTTTGTATTTAATGTTCTTTGGTGTGTTCCCAGATATCTATACTTATTTTTCTGATACTACCAAATGTTTATTTCATTAAACAGCTTACCATGTTGCTATTTCCATTATATCTTCTTTTTAAAACTGTTTTGTAAGCACTAAGTATAAACACGGAACTCAATCTGATCGGCCTCTTTCACTTAATTATCAAACTTCCGCGAAACATTATCATACGAAGGAATACTTTCTGTGCTCTTAAAAATCAAGATGCTATGACTGCTATTCTGCAGACTACAATCATACTTCTACTGATATGTATTATAAGTAACAGTAATATTTAACTATTGTATATTATATTCAATACTCTATTATAGCATAAATCTAGTGAATCATCCTCGAAACTAAATTTATGAACGCAGTGCCACCTGTACGGCACCAAGTGCAACTAACGCCATATGGACATGGAGGAGGGTTTGAGAAATGGATCAGTTGGACAAGGTTACCGCAAGTTTGGCTTTGGTCCCTGTTTACAGCTATCTAGGGGCGGGCGATAAACTGATTGCAGCTGGCGACAGGCGTCCTTTCAAGAGACCCAGAATGGCTGTCTGAAACTGTGTACGCCATTTCTGCGACCGTTTGTCATCTCTCGGGGAACGGGGCGAGAATAGAAATCGCCTGGGGGAAAGGCGCAGACTGGTTGTGCCCAAACACAAGTGTTATGCGGAAGATGGATAACCGCGATAAAACTTTATGCATGATGCAGTTTCCGTGAATACATCGTTAGACGCGATGCATTTTCAGTGGCGGAGGTGGCATGAGCACGGCTTTGCATACATCATACAAATGATATTTACTGGACATGCAACACTTGCTTCATGGGCGTAACTTTTTGCTTAACTTTCTGAGGCGCAGAACCGAACTTTTTTTTTTTTTTTTATAAATGTACATTTGGTTGTAGCTTTGCTGCTATGCACCAGTTACATTTGTTTACATTTTATAATTTTACAATTTCATAATTTTACAATTTCATAATTTTATAATTTCATAATTTTACCATTTCATAATTTTATAATATAATATTTTCTCTCACAATATAGTTTTTAAGTACATATATTATTTTCTTCGTTGGGTTCCTCAAAAGTGCTGACAAGGCGTATGCGCCATTATATCCTGCTTCTTTTAGATCTCTTAAGAAATAATCACGCGTAGTTACATTAAGACGACATTCAAATATAATGGTGTTCCTTCAGTTGCACCACACTGACAGATTGGGGATTGAACAATGTTCCTAGTGTACAGGTCTTTAGGTGCTAGGGTGTAATTAAGCCGACATCTAAGAAGGCTTGTTAAAGAGTTTCTTGAAAGGTTAATGTCTTGATACCAAGGTTCTTTAGGTATAAGTGGTTAGATTGAATAATATTTTTTCCCATTAGTCTTCCCTGTAATTGTCCATTGTTTCTGCCAACTTTTCAACAATTCTGTTTTAGCATGCGACTCGAGCGCTTTTGCAGAAAATTTGATCCGAAGCGATCGGTGACTTGATTCTTCAGCTGCGTACTTGGCTAATGTGTCTGCTATGTGGTTCCCTTCTATGGATGTATGCCCAGGAGTCCAGACAAAAGAAATACTGTATCCTGAGTTGGTTAGTTTGTGATATAAAATTTTTATGTTAACAATGTACCAGTCTACATAGTAATCAGCTGTTATCGATCCCAGGGAGTGTAAGACTGATGCTGAATCAGTGGCTATCACTACCCTCTTGAGGTTTTTCTCCTGTATATACAACAATGCTTGACGAATAGCAAACGCTTCCGCCGTGAATATTGAAAATTCTGCTGGTAATGGGTAGATTTTGTATTCCATTAGATTATTGCAATATATTGCAGCTCCAGTGTTACCAGTTGCGAACTTTGATGCGTCTGTATATACTATGTAAAAATCTTCATGCACTACAGAGTGTACATATTCCATGAATATGTTATTCACCATACTTGGCATTGACGTTCGTGTATCTTTATCTGGATATGGAGGAAAGTGAACGGGAAGTATTGTTGCTAATTTAAAATAGTCTGTCGTAAAGCACGGAGACGTTGAAAATCTAATAACTTTCGGTATGAAATCCTTAATCGACTTGTATGCTGTGAATAAGATTGGAAGATTTAATTTATATTTAGCTGTACGTTTTGATGACATTAAGGCTTGTAAAAGTGATAATTTTGGTATTATCGGACTGGATATGGAAGACATCTTTTTCATTAAGAATTTTCTCGCAAGATATTGCGCCCGTAGATGAAATGGTGGTTCTCCTACTTCAACAAACGTAGCCTGTTTCGGTGTTCCTTTCCATAGACCAAAGATTCTACATAAACTATGATATTGTATTGAAGATATTTTCACAAATGCCCAATTTAGATTATTGTTAATCAAGAAAGAGCCATTTTCTAATCTTGAGTTTAGCATTTGGTTGTGAACAATGTGGAGTAGTCTAGGATCTGCTCCCCACTTTTTCTTGACTGTGAGACATTTTATAATGTTGAACGCCTTAAGCGCCTTTTCTTCCATGTGTTCTACTTGTGCTTTCCATTTCAATTTATCATCCAACATAATACCAAGAAATTTGTGTGTCCTAGTTTGTTTTATATGTGATCCATTAATGTCTAACACAACTGAAGTTTGTAATCTTTTTCTATGGAACACAACTACAGATGATTTTTCTACGTTAATGTTTATACCATAGTTACCACACCATGTGCATAATTCGTTTAAAGCCAGTTGTGTTTTCTCTATACCATCAGATAGATTCTTGCTGCTTTTGTATATAACAATATTATCTGCATATTGCAATAATCTAGCATACTTCAATACTTGTTTGCCAAGATCATAAGTATATAAATTAAATAATGTTGGACTTAACACCGCACCTTGCGGAAGTCCTTGACTAGTTGTGCGAGCATTTGAAAGTTGATGACCGTAACGAACATAAATTTTTCTCTGTAGTAATAATCCAACTATACTTTTAATAAATTGCTTAGCAAGATTGAGATTTTTTAGTTTTTTAACAAGCAAATCTATAAGGACTGCATCATATGCACTAGAAAGATCCAGAAAGACAACTATACAAAATTCGCAACGAACAATTGACAACCATATGTCTAAAATAAGTGTAGTCAAAACATCTATTGTCCCCATTCCTCTTCTGAATCCCATTTGATATTTTGGTAATATATTGTTATATTCAATCCACCAAGTAATTCTATTAAGTATAAGATGTTCATAAATTTTTGATAAGCATGACGCTAGTGCTATTGGCCGATAATTTTTAGAACATCCTGGTGTTTATCCTGGTATAAGGATTGGAATTATAACAATTTCCTTCCATTGAAGGGGAACTTGTCCACTAATCCATATCAAGTTATAAAGTTCTAATAATTTATCTATCCCCAGTTGCGGTAAGTTTTGTATACATTCATATGATATGCCATCCATTCCTGGTGACGACGAAGGTTTCCTTTCACTTATAACTTTTCTTAATTCTGCACTGGTATATGGACATTCCAATGTTGATTGTGTGAATTCATTCATTGAATTTAATATGGCATTAAAATCACAGTCGCTGGAGTCTGGTGTTAGGGTTTGATGAAATTCTGTTATCCATTGACTGCTTATGTCGCCTCCATGATATCTACTAATATTATTGGCATTAGACATTCTGTTAATAACTTTCCACGTTGTGGTTAAGGATGATTAATTTGTTAATGAGGAACAAAACTTTTTCCAAAACTCTGCCTTAATTTGCCTTAAGTACCTTTGAGTTTTGGCTGCTGTTTCTTTGTACTTCAAGAAGTGGTTCATTGTTGGGTTTTCTTTATATTTGATGAATGCATTTTGTCTAGCGTTTATCAATTTCTGGCAGTTTGTCGTCCACCACGGAGCAATCTTTCTTTTCGAGTCACGTTGACGGGGAATTGTAGATCTGTTCAAATTCTCTTTAATTAGTGATGTATAGTTTTCGTAATCTTTCCCTAAATTTTGTTGTTGGTAATTTTCAGTAGAGAGATTGATTTGTCTTGAAAATTCGTTCCAGTTAATATTTTTAGAATAGTATGGACGTGTTGGTCTTTCCGGAAGATTACTAGATATAAGTGTTGTATCTATATTTGAATCAAATGATATCAAAATTGGAAGATGATTACTATTATATGGATTTTGCAGAACTCTCCAGTTAATATCGGCAACTATATTCTCTGTCACGAGTGTTATGTCAGGGGCACTAGGATTTTCATTTGGTCTCGAGATATATGTGGGAGTGCCATCGTTTAGTATTGTTACATTTGACTCTTGAATATATCTGCACAGAGATTTCCCTGACATATCTGAACCATAACAACCCCACAATGGATGATGTGCGTTAATATCCCCTCCGATTATAATAGAAGTATTTGCCGGAAGTTGTTGGAAGAGATTACACCAGAACGAATACAGTAATTTAGACGAAGGTGGATTATATGAACCAGTGAACTTGGTAGAGTGAGATTACTTTCGTAACATCTCTGGCTGTTTTGCATTGGCAGCTTTGGAGCGAGTCATAAGTCCCGGAGCAGCCAATCAACAAACGAGCCGCTGACGTCATCTTTACCCAGCACCTATCGCTATCCCTGTTGCTCGCGCTCTGGACTGTTGGTAGGCTCACTAACTGGGCTCGCCCGGTCAGCTGGATTTGTTATGAAAATAATCTGACTATACTTGGGAGGATTAGAATCGAAATGTTTTCCATCCCAGAAAACTACCTCCCAAGACAATTTTGCTAAATAACTTACACTTGCGAAATTATGAAAATCGCTCCCTATTGCTTCGCTCCTCATGTCCCAGGAGCTTAACAAATGTGCCCTCAACTTGTAAATGTTAATAAAGTTGAAAATTTTGGGGGAACAAGTGCCCGTAGGCTCCGCCGAGGTACACATATGACTTTTATGTTGGGTTATGTTATAAGTAGACCTCGGATTTTTAGGTTCTAAGAAGTGCGCTTTAAGATTCCTAAAATAGGCTCTAAAAATCCTAAAATAGGTCCTAAAATGCTAAAATAGGTTCTAAAAATCCTAAAATAGGTTCGAAAGAACCTAAAATAGGTTCTAAAAATCCTAAAATAGGTCCTAAAATCCTAAAATAGGTTCTAAAAATCCTAAAATAGGTTCGAAAAAACCTAAAATAGGTTCTAAAAATCCTAAAATTGGTTCTAAAAATCCTAAAATAGGTTCTAAAAATTCTAAAATAGGTCCTAAAATTCTAAAATAGGTTCTAAAAATCCTAAAATAGGTTCGTAAAAACCTGAAATAGGTTCTAAAAATCCTAAAATAGGTTCGAAAAAACCTGAAATAGGTTCTAAAAATCCTAAAATAGGTTCTAAAATCCTAAAATAGGTCCTAAAAATCTTTTTAGGCTCGAAAAATTTTGAAGAAGGTTCAAAGAAACTTCAAATTGTTCAAAATTTCTGAAAAATGCTGATTAGGTATAGTCACCGTCAATGAAAATGGGACACCCATATCCTCAAATACGCACTATCTTCAATAACGTTATGTGTGTTGCCTAACCCTAACCCTACTTGCCTTTGGAAATTTGCTATTAAAATCCACTCCACGCCGTATAGTTAGGCAAAAATCTTTTTCATGTTATACACAGTCAAACTCTACAATTTTGTCTGTGAGGACCATCTTATATGCTAAAAGTAACCATCCAACAAAAACATAGTCAGTGGTGCAAACTTCAATGCTGAAATGTTAGTTCGCAAGGCGTGAATGCCACAAAGCACCGAAGTGACGCGAAAGTGATCAAGACAACACAGATCAGACCACTTTGGATTGTACACGTAACAGTGGCACCAGACATTTTGCTTTGTTTAGAACTTTGAAAAATCACGATGGACTTGGAGGAAGCGAAATCGACAGAGAGTACGTTTCAAACAAAGCAAATACCTCTGTGTGACATAAAATCACGTAAAACCTTAAAAATATATAAAAACCTTTAAAAAGGCTTGATTTAGGAGCATAAACCTAAAATAAGTTGTAACAAGGAAAATAGGTTATTTTAGGCACTATCAAACTTCATCAGTTGTTGCGTTTTTTAACGGAACGCTGACATAACTTATTATTTCTTACATACCTGTAAAGGAAGAAATAGGTTAAAAACCTAGAATCCAAAGTCTAGTTATAACTTTGATGCTACTACCACTATGGCATTTGGTAAGTTTTCTATGTAGTTGGAAACACTGTCTTGGTTTCTCATTAAAGGATGGGACAGAATTGCTATACGTTTTGCATAAAAATTGTAAGGCTAATTGAGTCTGTTGTGTTTACATCTACAGCTCGACTGCGAAGAAAACCCCCTGTGACGCTGTCATCGAATTTTCAAGCGGAGGGAGCTTGGGCGGTGCAATCAGCTACTTACCATGTTTTCCCGCCCCTGCGTTGCCACAATGTGGTTCTTCAGCACATCTCTGTCATCTTTGTTCTGTCATCTTTGTATCATTATACACAGCCAGAGCAGAGACGTAACATTTAACGTTTTTTTTTTCTTTTTTAACAACTAACCAAGGGAGAGAGTTGTAAATATGGCAACACAGGGTGCAAGCGAAGAGGGAACTATAGGAGAAAACAAATGATTGTCCACTTTAGTTCACGAGTGTGCATTCATTGGTTCTGTACGCGTTCGCTGTACACTACGAACCAATGAGAACTCTTCGCTGTACACTACGAACCAATGAGAACGGTTCGCTGTACACTGCGAACCAATGAGATCGATTTCTTACACCATAGAGGTCTGGTGCTGTTAAACATCATGTCATCACTCATCCTCATCTTCACGATTAGCCAAAAATTGGCAGAAAAGCGAAGTAAAATAAGTGGAAGTAATGTGACGTATGATAGCAAACTATCGAAGTCAGGCTTGATTTTGTTGTGTGTATTTGTGTTCTTTCCCGTATTTTCTCCCGAATTGATGCATTTTAGTGCATATTATCAAACAGCAGCTTCTCTGTGTTCGATGTACCAACAGTAGAGTGTGTAACAATATAACTGCATCACTTAACACAATGGAACGCAATCTGTGGTTTAGGTGATATGTGGACAATTATACCGCTCATATTTTACTGTTTATATTAATCCTGGGCCTTGTTTTATATGATTTATATGGCTATACTCGTATATGAATAACCAGCTGATTTCAGGGCCATAATCTTGCCTTGTTTGCGTGAAGTGTCACTTAGGGTTTTCCCCATGCCTGTACAATGGTCACAGTTACTGCACTTTAGTAATTGAGAATAGACCAGTCTACGTCTCAGACACCCTTTAGTAATCTAGCGATAGAGTAAAATCCATTACACAGATTTCCCACCCACTATTCACATGATTTTCACCACTAAACACTAAACAGGCGGCAGCCATTTGCACACAGACGTCAGAGACACCTGTTGGCAAAGAATCAAGATGCACCAAGGAACAATCTCAGGTGCGATTTGCCATTGTTTTGCACATTATTCAATATTCCCCTCATTTTAGCGGTGGAGCAGTTATTTTGTTACAGACTGTACATATTTGCAGTTTAAAACACTCTTAATGTGTTACTGGGTAACGCATGTGTGTCAATTGACACATTGTGGGCTCTACGTGTGTAGGAAAGGACCCCACACGTGCAAGATGAGAACCTCGAATGATCGCTCCACTTTACGGCTTGTTGTATAAACCGCCTGAAGAGGCGCTGACGCATAATAAGCGCGTCTGGCTAAGGGGTCCAGCTCTCTCCCGTGGTCTTTTGGCACCGAGGCGTGAGGAATCGACGGACCGTTACGTCACGGGAAACTAGGCCGAACAACCAGCGTCTCTTAGCGTCGTCACCTGTCGCACGGCTCATCCTACATAACGAGATGTTTTCATCTCGTGAAGGGTTGGGAGTTGAATGCAAGTTCAGTCAGAGCATGCTACACTTAAGTGTTCAAAGAGTGTACAGGGGCGTGCCTTTTACCCAGGAGGATTTGCCGCTAGACTATCCTAGGATATAGGATTTCTATATATGTAATTTATATACACTTTAAGTTACGATTGAGCAAGTTTATTATTTCACGTTATCATACACGTTTGAGGTTGTTTTTAAATCCAATTTATACCCAGATAGGCTAATTGTTACTGGACCTACAGTTTGAAAAGGGAGGCGAATATTGCGAGCAGGTTCATTTACCGCCTCTCTCTCTTTTTATCTCTTTCTCTCTCTCTCTCTCTCTCTCTCTCTCTCTCTCTCTCTCCTACAGACACACACACACACACACACACACTCACAATCTCTCTCTCTCTCTCTCTCTCTTTTCCTTCATTCTTATTATATGTTTCTCTCCTTCTTTCTCTGTTTGTCTTTTCTTTCTATATCTATATTTGCCTTGAATTTATCTACCACCTTTTATCTAGCTTTCTTCGTCTGTCTCATTTCTTTTACCTTCTCTGTTCTTCTGTTTCTTTTTTTCTTTATTTGTCCTCAGTTTCCACACCATATCTAACAAGCCTTAGATATATATCTGTTTTTCTATTTTTTATCTTTCATGCTGTTTCTCTTCTCTATTTCTGTCTTTTGGCCTTTCTATATTTTTCTCCATCTTTCCACCTCTGTTTCTCATTCCTTCCTTCTATTTCTTCCTCTCCCACAAATAGGATTTGGTATCATTTATTTTAAGTCCATTTTCTGTCATCTTTGGCTAATCGGGAAGATGAGGATGAATAATGATGAGATGGATGAAGGGACAGTCGCAATCATATAGGGACGACACAACAGGAGCCCCACAGAGGATTAATACTGGCTGTGAGTCCAGTCGCCAGGGCCTCGCTAGTCTGCATAAAGCAGCCCAGGTTGAAATTTGAATGTCTTCAAAAAATCACCTCTTACACACACACACCCCCTAAATATTATAAATGAGTAGTCGCTCAGTAATGTTCTTGATTTCGCCGGCAAGTGGCGTGATTCCAAACGCTACCCGGGCAGTCGTTCGAGCGGCACCATAACAAATCAAAGCATAACAAATCTCTCTCACTCGTCGCACGTAAGTCAAACACCATTTCGGTAAAGAGCCGTATTTCGTCGTCAGGTTAAATGCTTTCATTGTTATACTAAATGTAGTGTACTTGTGCTAAGAGAGTTAACTCTAACAAACCTATCCTAAGTACGAAAGCATTAAACGCTTGCTTTAGATGAATTTCGACGCTTGACTGAAAAGGTGTTTGACTTCCTCGCGATGAGTCATACCCATTTTGTTTTTGTAAGGGGAAGCTATGCCTGTGTAACTCTGATAAGCTGTCAGCGCCATCTTTTGTCGTCCTTTTACATATTCGACATTCTTTTGTCTGTAGGAAGGGACTCCATGAAATCATTCTCCGTACGCCACTGATTTCACAATGGAAATTTACAAAAGTACCTGAAAGATGAAATCAATCACGCACTGAAACTCAACAGTCGAGTAGAGGATTCTAAAATTAAAGCAACGTCCATCAGAAGTGACTTAAAGTGCTTGGAACAGTTGCCAGTCTCACACGTGCTTGTCATTACGTCACCCACGAGATTCACACAAGAGACGTCAGTTCTGTAATCGCGACACATATCAGTCGTTCGCATGGAAGTATGTCGTGAATTTTAATGTAGTTACACTCTCACTGAAGGACCGATGTCTGCCACACCTTCTTTTACATCAATTATGGATGTTTACGTTACCTAATTATAGACGAAGCGGCATCCTGTATCAAGGTCAAGCTTGGAAGCGATTGAATGAATCGTATGACGTCATCAATAAACTTATCGTGAGGAAATTTAGAGAGAATGTAGACAGTAACATAGCGTGCAGGTAACGAGCATTACATCTGTGTAAGGCGGGTTATATAAGTTTGCTAATAATACAATCACTTTTGACGCTGTGGCATATACTTGTCTCTCTTGTACTTCTAATGAATTAAAACTGATGCATTATCACTGATTAATATCAAGTATTAAAATGTAATATTTAATTTGCCTTTTATACCACTTTCTGCATGAGAGTTTAAGAAGGGAAAACGCGGCTGCAGGTACCAGCCGTTTACAGCAGCGCGCACTGCCTTGCTCCGCCAACTCACTTTCTCCCATTCTCTACCGTTATGCGCTGGCCTTGCTCCATAGGTTCCCGAGGCAGAGTTTAGGCTACCAATTCACAATGTCCTCCTATAATATTATACAAGTTTTGCAAGTTTTAAAACTAAATTAAGATATTATTTCAGTGAAACAAACTATTGCCAAATGCTAAATGCATTTAAACAACACTGCATTCACTCGTTCAACTGAACGAAAACGAATAGAAATGAAAACGTTAAAATGTATTCCACTTTATACAACGTTGTTGAACTCCGCGAGTCCCTGTTAATTTTCAGACACATGTACAATATCGTTACGTTATAGCCTATGGTGAATCCATAATTTCTAGCCAGGAATGGTTAATACTTTGTCAACATTTCTCCACCGGGTACATGCTGTCGCGAATCGCATGCACGCACACGCTCTTGACAACATTCCTGACAACTCGGGAGTTGAAGCAACAGGTTGCCTTCGTCCATTGATCCGTTCTGCCGTTTCAGTGTCCGAATCGGCCTCATAGATCATTCGAATGCCGTTAACGGATACGTGTTTCGAAAAATCAGGTTCGTAAATTTGTTTGTAACTCTTTAGAAGCAGTATAAGGTGGTTTTTGTTTTAGTAGGGCAACATAGGAATCTTAAGTAACACCAGGATTAACTAAGAATCCACGGTTAGATGGCGCTCTGGAAGGAATATTCTTATTTGAGAAGTTTGAGTGTAGATTGCTGACTTGCTTGTCAATGAACCTATCGTTTCGGAAGGAATCGTTAATTGAAATTGACTCAATTACAACGCATTAATCAATCCAATCTTTCTGCAAAGTTATTTCATGCATTCTTCTACTTCTTATTAGTATCTGCGTGTCGTTAACTCTTTACTTGAATCGAAGAGTGCATTTGGTATAGACAGCCTATTTTGCAACGGAATTCTTAGCGTTATCATTTATCGCAAAACAGTAGAGTAACCATGTGTTCTGACCAAGGTGGATTAATATCATTTTTGTTGATTTATTTTAAGAGAAACACGCTTGTAATTGCTGGTGGTTTTTTTTTGGCATCATGCATATAGATAAGTTTATTTTAGAGATGCTTTTTCCAGTAAGCACCTCTGTAAAATATTTGAACAGTTTGATTAAAGCAATCAAATAATTTTATGTAAATATACATTTTTCTGTTTCTGATACTACTTATACGAACCTGCTATGGAAATATTTGTTGAAACTATAATAACAGTAACTTTTCTTCCAATGAAAATAAAACATTCTGGATGTACTCTATAATTGTAACTTAAAATATTTTTTAAAGTCTTTATAACAGAATTTTGGCATTTTTTTAATGAAAGCTTGCAAAATATCAGCTGCCATGTTTATTTATAGTTCAATGATAATAACACTATTTACAGTATAACCTGATTTGTATTTTGAATATTTTTCTGCACAAAATGTTTGCTATTTTTTCCTATAAAAAGTATTTAATTTTAAAAATCAAGAGAATTTAAGTGCGTTTAGAGTTTTCTCATTACATTTCCTTTCGTATGAGCTTTACCCCAACATAACACCATTAAGCCTTGTTTCCATGATTATGAAAAACTAAATATGTTGACCAAGGCAGTAATTTATTTTATTAAAAACATAAACTAAACGTAACGTTTCAACCTTCTATCAAGGTCTTCATCAGACTCTGTATCAAGTACAAAAGTAACAAGATACACAAAAAGGGCATTATATATACACAAACATTACTCCCTCCAGACTATTAGAAAGTTGTTAGGAACTTTCTAGCAGGTCGCTTCCACTTGCCAACTCTACTTTCACCTAAAAGGCTAAACATAATTACTTTCATATAGAATGTGGTTCGACTCTTTATCTCACGCTCTTTTCCCTTCATTTTCCTTCCTTCTTTTCCACTCTTTCTAACACCTTCTTCCGTTCTTTGTTTAACTTCAGTCCCCAATTCCAGTTCATTATGTCTTCTTCACCTTTCTTCTCTATTTCCTTGGCTTCCTTCCATTTTCTCACTAGCATTCTCTTCTCCCTTCCTATCTGCTTAGCCTCATCCCACTCTATGTCATGTCCTGAAAAAAGAAGGCAAAATAAATAGCCTATGGGAACAGCTGGAAAAGAATGGCTATGAGAAGCAGGATAGACTGGACATAAACAGAAGAAGTAAGAAAACGGGCAGGGGAGAATTGGAAGAGAAAGAAAAAGAAGAGAGAAATTTTGGAATAAGGAGTATGGGGGAAAACCACAGAAAAGATATGCAAAGTGCTTAGGAAAGCGGGAATTAAAACTTACAGGAAAGGAGGGAGAAGCATCTAAGGAATAGCGAAGAATGCAAGCAAGAAAAATAACAGAGAAGAGGAAGAGGAAGGGATTATCTACAAAGTGAAATATAAAGAATGTCAGAGTGTGTACATAGGAGAAACGAAAAAAGATCTGAAAGACAGGTTGAAACAACATAGGGACGATGTACGACTTAAGAGAGAGAGAAATGCAATATTTAAACACACGAGAGAAACAGGACATGACATAGAGTGGGATGAGGCTAAGCAGATAGGAAGGGAGAAGAGAATACTAGTGAGAAAATGGAAGGAGGCCAAGGAGATAGAGAAGAAAGGTGAAGAAGACATAATGAACTGGAATGGGGGACTGAAGTTAAACAAAAAATGGAAGAAGGTGTTAGAAAGAGTGGAAAGGACAAGAGAGAAAGAGGAGAGGAGAAGGGAGAAAGATGAAGGAAAAAGAGCGTGAGATATAAAGTCCAACCACATTCTATATGAAAGTAATTATGTTTAGCCTTTTAGGTGAAAGTAGAGTTGGAAAGTGAAAGCCACCTGCTAGAAAGTTCCTAACAACTTTCTAATTGTCTGGAGGGAGTAATGTTTGTGTATATATAATGCCCTTTTTGTGTATCTTGTTACTTTTGTACTTGATACAGAGTCTGATGAAGACCTTGCTAGAAGGTTGAAACGTTTATGTTTTTAATCAAATAAATTACTGCCTTGGTAGGCATATTTAGTTTTTCATTTACCCCAACAGTACATATATTTTGTTTCCTTTCTGTTTCCTTTCTAGAGTCTAATAAACACCATTAAATGATTACAGGATGAATGTACTTTCACCAAAAGTGTTTCTGATATCTACAAAATCCTTATGTACACTATTCTATAAATTATTTATTCAAAGTGATTTAAATCACTGATTTTTCAATAAAATCACCTGATTTAAATCAGTGATTTTTCAATAAAATCACCTGATTTAAATCACTGATTTTTTTCCAATAAAATCACCTGATTTAAATCACTGATTTTTTTCCAATAAAATCACCTGATTTAAATCACTGATTGTTTCAATAAAATCACCTGATTTAAATCACTGATTTTTTCAATAAAATCACCTGATTTAAATCACTGATATTTTTTTCAATGAAATCACCTGATTTAAATCACTGATTGTTTCAATAAAATCACCTGATTTAAATCACTGATTGTTTCAATAAAATCACCTGATTTAAATCACTGATTTTTTCAATAAAATCACCTGATTTAAATCACTGATATTTTTTTTCAATGAAATCACCTTATTTAAATCGCAATTTAAATCGACGTGATTTAAATCAATTCATCTTGGTTCTGACGTCAGACGAGGAATGCCTACGTTGATAGGCTAGGTCTGTCAGGTTTTGTTCTATTAGCTTCAATACATTGAAAATTTATTATTTATGCTAAGAGAACCAAACCTAGCTAGCCTAACGTAAGAACTTAGGCATTCAGCCTAACAATAAAAAGCATTCCCCGGTGACGTCAGAACACAAGGTTGCTCTAGTGTTGTGCGTTAAGGGAGGCCCGTTTCCTCAAAAATATTATCAAAGTTCACCGCAGAGTCAACATTATGAACGTACCTTTGATCGAAGAATTAATTTTATAATCGAATTGGACCATTCGATCGAGTCAGTTCGAAGGAATTGATTGGATTAGCCAGTAAACAAATCGTACAGGTCATTCAGTTGATTTTCAATGATTCAGAAATGACTTATTTTACTTGAAACTAATTTGATATTTTGAAGAATTTCTTTCGGGGGTTAGAAGCATAGCTTCTTAACCTTATGGGAAGACACAGTGTTGAGTTCGGTTTTTTTGTGTTCTTCGAGTATGGAGTAAAGAGTACAGTTTAGACACAAGCAAAAGTGTATAATTCACGAACAATATAACACAATTTGTATATAGAACTTACATTATGGTATAAACGCTAGACGTCTCGTCGCGAAGGACGGTATAGATTTTGCGGCATACATATTGGAAACTAGATAACAAAAAAATGACGTTAAACAACATACAATAATAAGGTTTGGCGCACACTGATGATGCAGATCAGGTCTGGCGTAGATGAGCGTAGATGTTCAGTCGGTACACGACATACCGGAACTGATTTATCCAAAACCACCGCCAGAATTCCTCACCATCCCCCAAAAATGTCTCACAAAAGCCCAATTTGTGGTAATGTTTGCTCAAAATACGAACTTACCTCTGATCCCCCACTCACCAACCCGATGGAAAATTCTGGGTAAAACCCTGTTCAAACACCAAACCTCGTTTCCTCGTAGCACACACCCTGGCTTGATTTTGCAATCTTGCTTGTCAACGAAAAATCCTTATCGCGGTTCATTTGTTCTGTGTCTTGTCCTTACATGTGCTGAGTACGCCTTCACAGCCTCAGCTTTTGCTGAAGGCACAAACACACAGCCTCACGTGCGAACTTGTGCGTTTTGGTAGTGAATACATAAAAAATTAATCTTCGCAAGACGAGTTTTCATACGGACTATTAAAGTTATTTATTTGAAGAAAATACTCCAAAGTATCAATTTGTAGCATATATTGTGTTTAGCGTATACAAACAGCATTACAAAAGAAAAAGAACGAACAAGAAAAACCAACGTCCTTGCAGTCGAGACTGCTCACACAGAATATTACGTGGTTCACATACTACTCACCAACAGTCATAAGTCCTACACTCTACCACAAGGTGGCAGCACCAATCAAATACACATCATACAATGCAGTGTTTCTGTAATTCTTAACACGGACACCTTATTCTTTTGCTTCACAAGTTCTGCCATAGTTTTGTTGCTCACTATAGGCTTGTCCCTTTGTTAAACGACGGGTGTAAATTGCACAAACATTGACGTACCCACAGTTTTACCATACAAGGCAATGTTCAATTGAACAATTCGTTCAGGGTTCCGCTCAGCTGAACAATCCACATAAGAGTTCCGTTAAGTTGAACAATTAACAAAAAAGTTCCGTTAAGTTGAACAATCAACTCAAGGGTCTCGTTCAGTTGAACAATCAACACAAGGGTCCCGTTCAGTTGAACAAAGACACAAGGATCCGTTCAATTGAACAATCAACACAAGGGACCCGTTCAGTTGAACAAACAACCCAAGGGTCCCGTTCAGTTGAACAAAGACACAAGGATCCGTTCAGTTGAACAATCAACACAAGGGTCCCGTTCAGTTGAACAATCAACACAAGGGACCCGTTCAGTTGAACAAACAACACAAGGGTCCCGTTCAGTTGAACAAACAACACAAGGGTCTCGTTCAGTTGAACAATCAACACAAGGGTCCCGTTCGGTTGAACAATCAACACAAGGGTCCCGTTCGCTTGAACAATCAACAAAAGGGTCCCGTTCGGTTGAACAATCAACACAAGGGTCCCGTTCGGTTGAACAATCAACACAAGGGTCCCGTTCAGTTGAACAATCAACACAAGGGTCCCGTTCAGTTGAACAATCAACACAAGGGTCCCGTTCGGTTGAACAATCAACAAAAAGGTCCCGTTCGGTTGAACAATCAACACAAGGGTCCCGTTCAGTTGAACAATCAACACAAGGGTCCCGTTCAGTTGAACAAACAACGCAAGGGTCCCGTTCAGTTGAACAATCAACACAAGGGTCCCGTTCAGTTGAACAAACAACCCAAGCGTCCCGTTCAGTTGAACAAACAACCCAACAATGCAATTTTGCAAAACGCTTAATTTTTTCCTAGTAAATACTCCTTAAATATCAAACCGCTTGAACAACGTCGCCAGTTTTTTTTTCTACGGGGTCTATGATGTTTGTAGATATGATATTCTTCGCCTGAGTGAATTAATTTGCTTACGAGGAGAGTTATATATATATATATATATACACACACACACTCACACACATTGGATATTTTGTATAAATCATGAGACCCTAACACGAAAAAGTTGGTTAGTGAGAAACTTTTCGGTTTGTCGCAATACACATGCAGACCAAGCGAGAAAAGTGTTGACCATTGTTTGAAGTTATTTTTAGAATGCATTGTTACTCCACAGCACCGTTATTTATTCCGCAATCGTAGTTTGTTTATGCGGGCTGTCTCGCATATCAAATTCATTCCGCGCCTCCAAGGTTACAATTCAGTTGCAGGCAGGTGCCCCGGTTCGTAGGAAGTACAGTGTACTTTATTTTCCGTAAAAAATGTATCTTAATGTTTGTTTTTGCATTTATTTAATTCTGTTTATGTAAAGGATACAACATTCAACGAAAGAAGTAACAATAGTTGCGTGTATTACACATATAATGCAAATGTAAAATGGTAAATAGTTACGTCGAAATATAAACATTTACATGCAAATCTTGAGGTAACTATCGTTTCTTTTTTCCAAAATGCATCAAATACATAGATTTTGATGATTTCCTATACGATATTAAGGAAGTAAATTTGTCGCAATCATTAGCGATTAACAGCGACTCGGTGCGACTCCGTTTGTTGATCTGGCAACGCCGTGCTCCATTTAACCCATACTGACTTTTAAGGTTGAGACGCTCTATAGTCCATTCAAATTAGAGATTAACCTAGACATTCAAAAAAATGAAACCAAACTTACTGGAGCATGTGGTACTACTTGAGGTGTATTTCTCACAAAAAGTCCCAAAGAATCCCCTTGCGGGTTTCGGAGATATGACGTCATCAATATGGCCGCCGTCGGAATTTGTAGTGCAATCTTTAAACGCATATAACTTCTCACAGGATAGTGATAGAACCTTCGCTTTTGCACCAAACGATAGAAAATCAATTGAAAAATTTATTAAATAAAGTATAGTATGTGTTCTGGACACATTGTGTGAAATATATTTACAAATATACAAAATTAGATTTTTCATTACCCGTTTTAACGTTTTCTTCGTAAATTACTTAATGATTATAAAGTACTATTGAACATTTTGATATTATAATTCTAGAACATTTTAAGGACTTTACTACCATTAACCATAAGGGAGTTATTTGATCTGATATACAGCTGCAATTGAAACGTGAGGAACCAGGTTTGCCTCCAGAAATGCCTAATTTGACTTTACTATCACGGAAAGAAAGTGTGTTATTTTGTTTGGTCATATGTGTGAAACGAACATTCCGGGGTGTCTATTTAAAAACCTAATTCTTGACACATTATCATGACAGGGACTAAAATATAATCTAGTATATACGTTCTCAAAGTGAGTTTACTTGTACTAAAGAAGTATTCAATGGCATTAACGTTTGAAGGTAAGCAAGTGTACAGTTCTGATTTGACATTAAAAAGACTTCAATCGGCCTAATTTTCACTAATGAATCATTTACAATGAACAATTGTCAATGTTTCTACCACAATAGCAGTCGCAGTGCCATCTAGTGAGTATCGCGTAATTTTAAGATGTGACACGTGTTCTGCACACTGTAATTTCCATGCTAAACGTCCTTTTCGTATGTTTCTAGTCCGGAACTCATCGAAATTGTTTCTTAGCTCTTCCAAATCCTCCAGCAGACATTGGTACAGCGCTACATTTCGGATACAATGACCTAGATTTAAAGTGGCGCTGTATCGGCTGGTATTTGTCGTAAAAACGGAATGTATAAGTAAGCGACGCTGTCCAAGCATCGTAAACTGCAGGCGACATCTCTTACGCAGGCAATCTTATCTTGGTAGAGGAGAAGATGTCGAATGTCTTGTGAAGAGTGTTTTCATAGCGGACATATTCTCACATATGTGTTTTGTTGGCCAAAGATTTCACATGACCAAACCGAGCCGTATAGATGAACGCTTTCGGCAAGAAATGTATGCAATCGTAAAAGTTAATAACGAATAGAGCAAAACAACACACACTGGCTAACAGAATAGTGTCAGTAAATAATATAGATCGTTCAGCTCCAAGGACATAAAAATACCATGTTAGGAAATTTAAATATGTAAGTTATGTTAGCGCATAAAATTCAGGGAGAGAGCAAAAATAAATTTAAAAAAATGATTTAAAAATGCAAACAAAAACGACAAAGAAAATACTGAGAAATGATCTAAAAGCAAAAATAGGCCGGAAAATGATAACAAAATGGAAAATAAAAACACGATAAGAAATTAATTTGGTTCTGGCAACAATGATTGCCCATTTAAACAAATGTTTGGTTACGAGAAATTATTTCTTGGGTTTACAAACTTTATTCACTACGTATTACTGTGTTTATTTCATTTTTATAAAGTTTGCGTATGCACTATCAGCATATAATACATTCATGGACGACCGGAAGCGGGCAAGGGGGTCACGGCCCCCCTTGAATATGAAAGTCCTCCTAAAAGTTATATATTTCACGCATAATTTTATTTTCATACACAGTAATTTATATGAATTATTATAAGGGCGGTTCTTTGAGGGGGCATCACTATTATGGGGATAAATATGCTTCCTTTGACCCCTTCTGAAAAAAAATTACCTTGCTTGCCCTCCTTGGAAAAACTCCTTCGGACGTCCATGAATATATTTAATTAATATTAACATTATACATTTAATGGTTGGTTGATTTGGTTAATTTTACTTGGCTTTTCTACCACTTTTGGCTAATCGCGAAGATGAGGATGATATGATTAGACTGATGAAGGGACAACAACCATGTCGTTGGATCCAATATGGCGGGCAGTGCAAAGTAGACTGTCCGCCATATTGGATCCAACAACATGGCGGAGCCAACGGACACTCACAAATAACACTCATGCCCAGGACGGGATTCGAACCAGTGATGTGCCGTAGACTATAAGTTTACGTATACATGCGTTGTCTACACGTAATCTACGCGTAGATTACATTGGGTTGTAGTTTACATAAACTACGTAGACAATCTAAAGTGCATTTTCAAGAGTTTCATGAAAGGAAAGTGACATTTTCAACTATATTAGTTCCTAACGAAATGAAAAGAATCCTATTTACAACAAAATTTCTCTTCTCTTCTATTATCAACTATGGAAGAAGATAAATAGTATGCAAAAACAACAACAGATGGCAGTCGTGAGGTAAGAGTGGTCTTTTCCCCATAAAACACTAGAATATTTCCTATCTTAGGTTTCTTCCTAGGTGATAAATTGTTCAATTTGGAAGAAAGAGTATGAAAAGTTCTTCTCGCACATCAGCAACCGATATGCAGTATAATTTTCTTTTAATTTCACGGGGCCCTTTGCTAAGTTATCACCTTTCGCCATGTTGTTTACATAGATTACGTCATCTACGTGTATAAAATAGTCTATATGTAGAATGTAGACTATGGTTGTTTACGCGTAGACGCACATCACTGATTCGAACCCGGGATCCGTGGGATAGTATCGCGCAGTGCTAAACCTCTGCCATCTCTCCTATTCTTTTAATGTATGTAGAATAAAATTGTACTCTATGTAGTTATACAACGTGCAAAATTGATCATGTTGTCTAAGTGAAGACAGGAAATAATAGTAATAATAAACTGCGTCAGTATTTATAAGGATAAACTAATGTTAAGGTTGTAGATCCTGTAGTTATTCATGATTTGAAGTAAACTGTTTTCTTCAAAATTTGGAAGTGCTATTCTATCCTATAATGTTGAAGCACGTCCATCTACCATTACATATATGGTCTTCGCACTATCCTTATGCTAATAAAGGAAGCGAAGATGCATTTTTCATACACCCCCTGCATTCGTGCAGAGTAAGTGACTCAAACCCGGCGCCTTCCTTTGCTTAATGTCCCTAGGGACCCGGTTCAAGACGGCGGGTGTGCCATTCAAACCTTGCCCCCCCGGGGGCTTGATTGTAACATGTGTACACACATGCGGACGTTCGTCCGAGACCGGCCATTGTGCATGACTTACAACAACATGATACCATAAATCACCGTTCCTTTTATAGACTGTCTTTTGTTTTCTTCTTCTTCCAGGTAGCCAGGATACCTTGAGGACTTAAGGATGAATTAAGGATAACACGTATCGAGCAGGAGCTCAAGGATGTGCTTATTAGGGAGAGCCAATAACATCATTGCCGGCAGCGGTTGTAAAAGTTAACTACGAACATGTTGACGAGGGTGTCACGTGGACCGTTTTGCCGTTACGTCAGTGTTTTGCCCGATTCTCGCCTTCAGTAGGCCGAATTTTCATTTTGCCGACTGGAACCAGTTGGTGTAGCGGCTTTGAGAAGGCCGACGTGAGCAATTCATCTCGCTTGAACGCCGTGACAACGAAACTAATGAGACAGTTGGGTTTCGACGGCGATCGGGCGCTCGTGGACATTTTCCAAAAGCCTAAGACGCAAGGTTTCTACGCCGCTAGGGCCAGTCGCTGCTAGGAGACGAAAGGATTGTGCTTCTGCTACCCGCTACTCGTGCAAAGACTTCTCTAGGATATCTGCGAACGTGACGCTAATTGTCAACGCACCGTACTGGGGAGGTTCACCTAATATGGTTGTGGATGCGCAGTGCCGAAACCTGTTTCTCTCATTTCCAATCCCAGAAATCCTGCTGGATTGACCAGTGTCAGTGCTCTCGGTGTGAAGGTGCGGTCCAGAAGTTCGCGGACATGTGATTTCTTCCTCGACGCGCGATGTACGCAGTGAATTTTACCGATCCGGACGCGAGTCTCAACGTCACGGACCCCACCGTGCTCATGAACGGGACGACGCCGTTCGCGCCCGCAAAATGGGGTCCGAAGCGCGATCCTTTGTACATCGTCATCCCCATGACCGTGGTCTACCTGTTGATATTCATCAGCGGCATTTTGGGGAATGTGAGCACGTGCATTGTCATTGCGAAGAACAAGTACATGCACACCGCCACCAACTATTATCTCTTCAGTTTGGCCATCTCAGATCTTTTGCTACTAGTTTCGGGTCTTCCGCCGGAAATGTACTACATCTGGTCCAAGTACCCGTATGTTTTCGGAGAGGCGTTCTGCATCATACGTGGCTGTGCAGCAGAGACCTCTGCCAACGCAACGGTGCTTACCATAACGGCGTTCACTATCGAGCGCTACGTGGCCATGTGCCACCCCTTGAAGTCGCACACTATGTCCAAGCTCTCTAGGGCCATCAAGTTCGTGCTGGCCATCTGGATACTGGCCTTGTGCCTGGCTGTCCCTCAGGCGTTCCAGTTCGGGGTCATAACCGGGTTCTCCCACAACGGGACGTACATCAAAGACTACGCCTGCACCATCAAGCGTTCTATGAAGTACTCCTTCCAAATCTCCACTGTGGTGTTCTTCATTGCTCCGATGACGCTCATAACGGTGCTGTACATCCTCATAGGGATCAAGCTGCGGCAGTCCAGGGTTCTGTCCAAGAGGCCGTCGATAACCATGGACAAATCGGAGGATAGGAAAACCACAGGGAACATCTCGCAGAGCCACGTCATCAGGATGCTGGGTAAGTAGTGTTTATCCTTTATCACATTTTTCTTGTTAATATTGTCATGCAGATCTAGTATGTAGAAATTGCAGCGAACTCCAACAGGACTCGAACCGGATACCATTTCTCAACCAACTTGTTTTAAGTGATGCGAGGACAATCATAAGCACAAATGTGATGCACACGAGAACCCTACGGAAGGACTGGCCTGTCCTGACTGGCGCCAGAGTCTCGTTAGCTTGAAAGACTGGGGTTTCCCAGGCCGTACTGCGTGTAGACATTTGAGTGCGTTCCACAAAGGATATTCCTTACACCCTTAAAGTAACACCCATGGCCATCCCAGGATTCGAACCCAGGAACGCCGGTGTCGTAATTGTCAGTCCAGCGCCACCAAGAATGCCGTGAGCTACGGAACCACTGTTTAACCTTGATTTGATTTCACTTTTCGTATTGAGCAACGCTTTCCTGCCATTTTTGGCTAATCGCAACGATGCTGGTGAGTGACGACATGATGAAATTGAAGAAGGGACAGTCACAAAGAACACCGATGCCGGGATTCGAACCCGAGACCCCTAGTGTCGTAGCGCGCTGTGGTAACCACTCCACCACGGAGGTTAGTCCTATTTTACCTGAATGAAATTTTTTCCGCCATTGCTAACCAACGGAATCTGTTGTCACTGAAGCACCGATGACATCAATGGTGCGAATTCAGGTGGATCTAAATATCATCTTCGTTTTGGCACAGCTCAGTTGGTAGAGAAACAACACAGTGTGCTAGAAAACTGGGTTCGAGTCCTGATCCCCTTTTACACGTTTTGCAATGTCCTCCGCTTAAATGGTTAGCCTGGCACAAGTCGTCTGAACAATTGTCCCGTGATAGACAAGAAAATAAAATGAGATGAAATGCAATGCTCTAGCCTGTCACAAGTCGTCTGAACAATTGTCCTGTGATAGACAAGAAAATAAAATGAGATGAAATGAAATGCCCTAGCCTGTCACAAGTCGTCTGAACAATTGTCCTGTGATAGACAAGAAAATAAAATTAGATGAAATGCAATGCTCTAGCCTGTCACAAGTCGTCTGAACAATTGTCCTGTGATAGACAAGAAAATAAAATGAGATGAAATGAAATGCCCTCTCCTTCAGGGAAATTAATGTTAACCTCTCTTCCCCGCAGCATATCCTAGAACCTGCAGGTTAACGAGGCTCTTCCCCTCACAGTCAGTAAAATCCTCTGGAATTTGTGTTCTTGACCGTGTGTTTGTGTGTGTTACAGCAAATTCAACTTATTGCGATTCACCCTCCACGTCACGACATGCCAAATAGCTAAATACATAGAAACGTTTGATCGTTTTATCCTTGATCTATTCTTATCAGTAACGAACTCAGAAGAAGGTCAGTCTGAAGAGAAGAAAAAAATTTAAATTGATTATTTTCGAGCATTAATGGAAGTCAACGGACGAAATACATATGATATTTGTCTTTTAGGAGTTGTGTGGATCTCACATGATGATGCCACTGGTACGAAACCCTTTGTTAATTGTCTCATTTCACACAGAGCATAAAGTAAGAAAACATTTGTTTTAAAAGGCGACAAACAAATTTTGTTTACCAGAACAAAATTCTTTTGGGAAATGTTCACCAGCCCAAATTATTTTAGTGATTGTTCACCAGCACAAAATTATTTTAGTGATTGTTAACCAGCACAAAATTATTTTAGTGCTTGTTCACCTGCACAAAATCATTTTAGTGATTGTTCACCAGCACAAAATTATTTTAGTGATTTTTCACAAGCACAAAATTATTTTAGTGATTGTTCACCAGCACAAAACAAAATTCTTTTATGATTGTTCATCAGCACAAAACAAAATTCTTTTAGTGATTGTTCACCAGCACAAAATTAATTTAGTGATTGTTCACCAGCACAAAATTAATTTAGTAATTGTTCATCAGTACAAAATTAAGTTAGTAATTTTTCACCAGCACAATTTGTTCAGTAATCTTTCACCAACACAAAATTATTTTAGTAAAATCTCAAAGCTTTTTAGAATTACCAAATAATATGGTCAAAATTACCACATTTAGTAAAAGGTGACGTGTTTTTTTTTTTTAATGTTTGTGGTTATCAAAAACATTAACCAAGCATGGTTTGTTAATTCATACAAATCACTTTTTCTGCGCACGCTGCCTTTCTGCAACTTTGGACTAAGTTGACGGTAAACGTGAATGATTGTATTAATCTGATGAATAAACACTCCCAAACTCGTATCCAGTGAGGGGTTGAATTTAGAACTATCTTATGTCGACCGCCAAGATCGTGGGATGCTTTGATGAACTGTCATACAGTGGAGTCGCGAGAAATTTTTTCTTGGGGTGGGCTCAAGGGTGGATGAAATATATTTAGGTGGACTCTGGTTCGGTGGTCATGGTCAGGGGAATTTTTCAAGGTGGAGCGACGTTCATCAAGGTCGTGATGTACTGGAGCATTCTTGTTCACGGCTCAAATTCATACTTATAATGCAATTGTTACAAATATTTTGTATGTAATTGTTATTAGTGTTAAAGATGCGGCATATAAATTTCCTGTATTTTGTAAAAGAATGAATATTATAAAAATATAGCGAAATAAGCTTTCATCGGTTAAAGAAAAGCTTCTCTAGGCTTTTACAAGACAAACGAAGCTTGTAAACGTAACAATGGAAAAATTATATTCCACTGATAACACAAAAAAAGATTAAATTTAACAAAACTCATTTAGTCACAGTTACCGGAATAGTAAAAACTATTCTATAATAACCATTTTGATAAAATTTATTCAATAAATTTTTCCTATTTTTGTAGGTTTACTCATTATTTTTACGTCTTAAAAGTCTAATTTCATCATTTTGGCGCACGTAATCATTTTTCGCACGTTAATAAAAGGAAACCAACCTAATGGAGAATCTAGAAACGTTCATCACTTTTGAAGTGAAACTGACTTGTTAGTCAATTGTTAGGCCGCTTTGTGTGCTTTATACTATAATTATATATTACCTTGTTACTTTGAGTTATCTAAATGATATATATCATGCCCACTCTCGTCCACCCAGTGGGGACGCCCCTGCTCTCATTAGGACCTCCGTGACTACAAACCAGTGATGTGCGTCTACGTGTAAACAACGATAGTCTACATTCTACACTTAGACTATGTTATACACGTAGATTACGTAATCTATGTAAACAACATGGCGAAAGGTGATAACTTAGCAAAGAGCGCCGTGGATATAAAAAGAAAATTATACTGCGTATCAGTTCCTGATGTGTGTGGAGAATTTTCATACTCGTTCTTTCAAATTCGAACAATTTCTCACCTAGGAAGAAACCTAATATAGGAAATATTCTAGTGCTTTATGGGGAAAAGACCACTCTAGCCTCACGACTGCCATCTGTTGTTGTTTTTTGCATTCTATTTATCTTCTTCCATAGTTGACAATAGAAGAGAAGAGAAATTTTGTTGTAAATAGGGTTCTTTTCATTTCGTTAGGAACCAATATAGTTGAAAATGTCACTTTCATTTCATGAAACACTTGAAAATTAATTTTAATGCACTTTAGATTGTCTACGTAGTCTATGTAAACTACAACCCAATGTAATCTATGCGTAGATTACGTGTAGACAACGCATGTAGACGTAGACTTACAGTCCTACGGCACATCACTGTTACAAACCATTACCACTGATATGTGCCAATTGAAACAAATCCCATTTTGCCTTGTGTTGCTACATGAAAAACAAAAAGTTTCTTACACATATATTGATATAAAATGCATGTAACTTCCCTTTATTGTCCATACATTTGGAGGGGGCTGTGACTCTCTTAGCCCCAATCTTTGATGTGCCTTTGATTCCCGTTCTTATATATTCTTGTTTGCTGTTTTCTCATCGCCACAGGCATATAATAGCTGAAATAAGCATCTAAATATGTTAGGGAGTTTAAATGTTGTCTATTTAAGCTATTATATATATACGTGGATAGATTAGGCAGGTCATGTTTGGCTGTCCCTAGCCACTCGTAATTGTTACACCTCGCATTTATTTACCACCACTAGATGGCACGGTGTAATACATTATTTATAATTTTAACACTTTTCCTATCAGGAGCTTTTTTTGAAACATAATATTAACTTTATTTCAGTTTTAATAATTCTCAAATTATTCTGGGATACATCTCAAAGTCTGCTTAGTTCTTAAGGGAACTACATCCTCGTCTGAGACTTCCAACAGTTTTTTTATATTGCTTGTGCTTATAATTATGTGACATTTAAACCCATAAAGCATTTTTTGTCTTATAGAAGTGTTGTTCTAATGTTCGAGTATATTGTTCCATATGCTTGATTTCAATAAAAGACAACGAATTATTATGCTTACGATACATAGGTATGGAGTTCTAAAATTAACTGAACTGGGACTCCATAAGCATGCTATCGTCGCACCAAATGCCAAAACCACGAATATGCTAATTCTTAATTTATGGGTAACAGCATTTTAATATTCAAGGTTCCAGAAAAATATATGTTTTACATTTGGATAAATGTTGTCATCGGTATAATGTGTACCTACTTATGACTGTATTAGGCTGTATAAGTTGGCATAGGTATCTATCAACAAAAAGGTGCCAGAAACTGCACTAGGTGAAAAAGTCAAAATTTGCACATTGTTAGTTTTGGCATGATGTAACGATATACAGGGTGTATCATAAGTAATAGTTCAAACTGACACAGTGGAAAGTACACGATAATAGAAGCAAAAAAGTCTCAGTCAACATGGGTTCGCAAACGAGCCGTTTTCGAGATAGTTGCGAATGTGTGGTTACAAGCCGCCACTGACTTCATTGTTTGTAAACGTCGTCCTAGTTGGCAAAAATGCTAATAATGTGTGCGAATGTGTGGGTACAAGCCCTCACTGACTTCACAAATGTTCTGTTTCATTACAACGCCACCTCTCGGAAATGTTCTGTTTTGTAAACAAAGAGCAAACCTCAGACCGCGCAAGGAGTAAAGCAGTCGGTGTTTACAAAATGCAATCAATGACGGCTTGTAACCACACATTCGCACACATTATTAGCATTTACAAACAATGAAATCAGTGGCGGCTTGTAATCACAAAATTCGCGATTATCTCAAAAACGGCTCGTTTGCAGACCCATGTTTACTGAGAATTTTTTTCTTCTATTATCGTGTACTTTCAACTGTGTCAGTTTGCGCTATTACTTATGAGACACCCTGTATTAAATGATGTTTACTACATATCCACCGGAAGGAAAATTATTATTATCCCTGGTTGTGCTGTGTCAGTCATAACCAAAGGGTGCGGTGGTTCAAGACGGAGGGGAAATGTTCCTGAATATGTTTTTTTAGTAACTAGAAAATCAAATTGCAGATATAGCTATTAACTTCATTGAAACTAATACATTCAACCACAATGTACCACGCATCCTTTCCTTAAATCGAATTTTGCATACTATCAACGACGCTACCCATTGAGTTTCTACGATTGTACACAATTTCAAAATCCTTAACCAAGGCCTCCCGCATGATTTTTCCTCAGGGGAAAGGCAGCAGTGCTTCAAGTGGGGTAAATGCGGACTGATGCTTCCCCCCAGTTAGGAGAATTCTCATAAAGTACCCCAGCACTATGCTAATTTGCATAGAAACATAATCTGCTGTCTTTCACAGCACCCCTCGTCTATGTTTTTATGCTACAATTTCAAAATTTGAATCATATGAAGACTTTCCAGATATCACAGGGGATATATCTCCGCTCGCAGAGCTTGTTTTCAGTTGACCTGATTTGGGGACTTGTTCCACAGACACAAATACCGAATATTCTGAAACGAAGAGGCGAATTCGTGTGTGGTCCTACGAATGCGGAAATTGCAGTGTTTACTCACATTTCCCATTGATCACCATATGCGTATCTTGGCACTCCTACGAACTGCCGACAGCAACTTGATAGAATGACGTTTGAAAAAAAATAATACAAATACCTCAACTGGGTACAAAGTATATTTTTATTTACATAACTTCCAAACTTCGAAAGAAGATATCTTGAAATACCTTGTGAAGTACTATGCACTTTATTTCTAACAGTAATATTGTTTATTGTACAGTTCCCAATTACAGTATTTTTTTTTAAAAAAAAAAACACATTAATATAAATTACTATCTTATTGTTCTGTGAATACTTATCTTTCCGTTACCGTTTCAAGTTTCTAAGTGCAATAATAATGAATATGCCACGGATGCAGTTTTCTGGTTGAGTAATTTTTAAACTGAATTTGACACAATTGTATCGGTTTTCTTATTCGTAGCAAAAGTAATTAAATATAAAAATCCAATGAATTCTCTCTGGAAATATTATTATATTTTAAAGTAGACTCATAGTCACATACTCCAGGAAGTTATCAATATTAGGCAAGCCCATGTACCTAGCAACACGCTGGGAGAGAATGAAACAAGGAGATATCTCTTTACTCTTTCTACTCCACAAATATCACTGGGGAACAAAATTGAACCTTTTTTCTGGCACACGAGGGAAAATAGCTGATCATAATAGTACATTTTGCGCTGAATTCAAATGTGTAAGTAGTTTTCTTAATCACCCACAGTTTTCTTGTGACACCCAGGTTAAGTGTGAAATATGTTTGTGCATCTTTACATACATACGACACTATACAGCTTAACTAATATGTGAGAGTTGTTGATTTTCCTCCGTATTTTGCACCTGGAATATCCCTCTTCAGCATCCAACAGTAATCAGTAAGCATGCTAGCCAGTGATGTTCCGTAGGCTATAAGTCTACGTCTACATGCGTTGTCTGCACGTAATCTACGCGTAGATTACATTGGGTTGTAGTTTACATAGACTACGCAGAAAATGTAAAGTGCATTAAAATGAATTTTCAAGGGTTTCATGAAAGGAAAGTGACATTTTCAACTATATTGGTTCCTAACAAACTGAAAAGAATCCTATTTACAACAAAATTTCTCTTCTCTTCTCTTATCACTATGGAAGATAAATAGTATGCAAAAAACAACAACAGATGGCAGTCGTGAGGCAAGAGTGGTCTTTTCCCCATAAAACACTAGAATATTTCCTATGTTAGGTTTGCTCCCTTGGTGAGAAACTGTTCGAATTTGGAAGAAAGAGTATGAAAAGTTTTCCTCACACATCAGCAACTGATACGCAGTATAATTTTCTTTCAATTCCACGGCGCCCTTTGCTAAGTTATCATCTTTCGCCATGTTGTTTACATAGATTACGTCGTCTACGTGTATAAAGTAGTCTACGTGTAGAATGTAGATATCGTTGTTTACGCGTAGACGCACATCACTGATGCTAGCCCTCTATTGTCCCTGGTACATCTTTCCCATGAGAGAGATGTCTTGGTGGAAACGCTCCCCGTGTTCGTCACGTGATGGCACCAAGATTGTCAGGGAAGGAATCCAAGTGAGAGTCAAAGAAATGTATTTTGAGTGAGATATTACACCCCATATCTTTGTATGACTGTAACAGTTCACCCACAATATAACGTTAGTTCGGAACTTTACGATTTCCCAAAACGTTTATACACAACGCTTTTAAATTAATTCCACACTGATCTTTCAATTTCTAATTTGGGAGCACACAAAAATCCCTTGCTTGATTTTTAGCGTCCTAACACGAGGAAATGTTTCCCTCAAATAATGAAACTCGGCACCATTTTTGTCCATAGCCTTAACGAAGATTTTGAAAAGCCCTTCCTAACTTGATACGAAGTGGAGGAAGAAGAATCATATCAGAGTCGACTAGTGAGGGATGTACAACATTTTGACTGTCCTGGTGTATGTTATTCACGATTTGGCCATTCTTTTTTGTTGCAATGATTATTCTTCTCCCTGCTGTTCCATTTCGCACAAGAAGCCGCAAAATTTAGTGTAGCCGAGCTGCAAACCCTTTAACAACACAATTACTTTTGAATCGAAGCATGTGATCCACCATAACTTGTCATAATGATTTTTTTCTAACACCATTTTCATGTGTTTCCTTCATGTTAGTTGTACAAACTAACAGCACAGAAGGACATTTGTTCCCATTGTGCAAGAGAACAGCCTTCAAACTAGTTTTCGAGGAATCAGTGAACTGTCTCCGCTATATTGTTTCATATTCATGATCAAATGAATCCGTCACATCGCCAATATTATTATAATACACTATCGTTTTCTCTTTAATTAAATTATTCAAGCTCACCTTCCTGTTGGTTACGAAAGAAACACACTTTGGTGTCTTTCTGAAGGAGATTCCAGCCTGCTGTAAATACCAACAGTTCGGCCTATTTTTCCCAATTTCAAACCACGAACAGGGTTCTTTAATTCACCTTGTTTTAGCAGATGAGGTTCACAGGAAGAGGCTTCGAAAGTAGAATGATCTTGCTTCTCATTTTGAACTTTGGGAGCTGCCTCATGTTCCCATCCATCCACTAACTACAGTTAGATGTGTACTGGTACAGGTACTGGCCTCACAGCAGATGGCAAATTTGGTTACTTTACTGTTTACTTGCATTTACTACTTATTTCTTTTACATTTGTGAAACAGAAATAACAGTCTGATAAATAATCTCCTGGTTCAAGCTTCAACATTTCATTTCCATTGAAGTCACATCAAATACACATCAAGGTGATTCAGCCCTCCCCCGAAATAAAATTTGCGTGTCATTTTGCGTTCATAAAGGTTAAATTGTTTGTGCCCACCTTCTGTTTGAAATCATTTAAAATATTGTTTTACACACATTACTTATCACAGATAAAATACCTAATATTTCGAAAGAGCAATACTTAAAAAATGTCATTGTACAAAATCTGTGGGTGATAGAAAATTTCTGAGTGCATATTTGAATTCAGAGTAAACTTTTACATTAGAAACACAATATACGTTTCATGTGCCAAAAACTGTTCCCCACAGTGTTGTGAACGCTCTCCTTTGCCCGGGAAAACAAAAACTAGCACTACCTAGATAGAGGCGGCAAAATCTCCCTCGGACAAGTGAAAGTGCTTAACGTTCCAGGTAGAGTTCGAGTATAGGGACGGTGACCAACAGTGCATAGCGATTAGCCATAAAAAAACATATACTTTCAATTACCAGACCTTTACCTGTAGCCGGGAAGCGGCTAGCTGCATACCTGAAAATCACGGGTAGCGACATACGTATGAAATGATATTGCCCAAATTAACATAAAAAATAAATAGTATATTAAATTCATAACAAACAAAATCAATTTAGTACAGGTCCCCACTCTTGCATTCACACATTCTCTCACAGATCCAGGCTACGGGGTCATCAACAAAAAAATAATACATAAAGTGCACAGGTTTTTGACGACGAGCCCTAATTATTGCATTCGCATTTACTTTTACATTGACTTTTGTTTAATCCGGTCATTTGTGAATTTGCTCCAGTGCTACTTCAAATCACTAGTCAGCCCTTACTTAAGTTTACGTGTAATAATAGGTCGGTGCGGTGACAATACATTATTTGTCCAGAATAAACAAAGCATCTCAACGGCAATTACGCTCACGTGGGCGGACGTTTTTCCTTTTACTTGACCTCACGTGGTCCTAAACATAACAATAACCTCCGTCGAGTGACGCAAACATATACTCTCTAGCGGGCGGGACTTCAATAATTCGCCGCGACGAGCAATTAATATTACCAGGCAAATACTGTAACCATAATCACATACGCGACCTGACGTAGCTAGCAGCGACACAGCGCTGACACATATTAAACTGAACAAACCTCAAATAGATAAAACAATTAAGCGGGCGGCGCTTTACTCTAGCAGTACGCACTTCAATCACATTAAAAAAAGCACAAACAACAGTGAATTTAAGAACATTAAAAATCACAAGAAATGAGTAAAATTGACCTGAGACAATTAAATACAAATATTAAGCGCAACGGGAGTCTGGTACGAAGTGTCGAGTAGTGAGGGCGTTTTCAAAACATCAACGAATTTGTAGGGCATTCTCTAAATATCAATCGAGCCGGTACGTGTTGACATTCATACAGATGAATACGTTACCATCTCTCTGGTTCCACGGCGCATCCTGGTGTCTTCACGGGCGATTGAAATAACTTAGTATGCACCCGAAAGGCTTTCTTATTCTTCCTTGGTCGCGACGACGACAAGGTGAAGAGCGTTCACGCATCTGGTTCCTCGGCGGATCAGTGACGATGGGTCGTCGGCGTCGCTCGGGGAACGTCAAGGGTCTCGGCGTCTCTTCCTCTCGGGGTCGGTGAGCATCTCCGTGGTCAGGCGTGATTCGGACGTCGCATCTGGGCGGTGGGCGGTAGTTCATGGGTCGTCGGCGTCTTCTCCATCACCGTCGGACGATCTCAAGTGCCGGGACGTCGATATGGCAGCATTCGACATCTCTCTCTCTCTCTCTCTCTCTCTATGGCGGCTGGTAGGCATCAGGCGGCGTAGCTCAGGTTTTCGGCATGATGTAGGCATTAGTCGTGGTGTCTCGTCTGGCATCGGGGCGAACCGAGGGTGACCGCTCTCCTCTCTTCTACAGTTAACCGGCCATGCCTATGAGCGTTTCACTTCACGAAAAGGACAAAATCTCGCTTACAGCCACTCCTCACAAACTCGCTCGGACGACCACCGTAGGCTCGCACACTTCCGCTCGTCCTCACCAAAAGGTAACAACACACGACGAGTCGGCACAATGGTAGTCTCAACTTTCGGAGCGCGGGGATGTGTTCTCCTTGGAACTTGCGGTAAAACTGTGTGTCGAAATGGCAGGTCTTTTCGTTTTATGCGGATTTCGTAAAAGGACGCTTGGCGGTCGTTGAAGCTACGCTTTCCACGAGGTCATTCCACTTCGCTCCATTGTCTCCCAGCCTGGACAGAGCGTGCTTCTGGTATGGTACGTTCGGATTAGGCCGCCGTCTGCCCGGCGACCACAGTTCAACTGCAATCTGTGTCCATAAACTGATCGATTATAACCAATTCGATCTGGCATCCGTAATTCTTGCTTGATTGCGACGAATCTCCACACATCCGTCCTTGCATACATGTTGCTGCGCTGGTAAAAGTTTCACTTCAGTCCGGCCGCTGGAACCCGATATATTTGAATGGTTGTCGTTAAGGTCGAATTTCCTAATGAGAAATGAAAGACAAGACGTTGTGGACTGGTAGTTTACAATAACGTTTATACCTCGTGAGTCAATACATGCACTGAAGCGGTTGTAGAACTTTGTGAAGCAGTCTTGGTACTCCTGTTTCGGAATTGCCTCCAAAATGACGGTCGAAGCCTTTTGGATGTCTGTAATGGTGTCGAAACGCCTTCCTTTCAACGCCAATTTCAGTTTTGGAAATAGCCAGAAGTCGCATGGAGCTAAATCTGGAGAATAAGGGGGGTGATTGAGCTCCACTATCCCTTTTTTTTGGCCGAAAACTGGCATACCAACCTGCTCTTGTGCACGGGTGCATTGTCGTGCAACAGAGACCATCCCTGTTCCCGATATTCAGGCGGAATTCTAAGAATCCTGGCCAATAGACGATGCAAAATACCCACGTAATACTCAGCGTTGACAGTGTGACCGTCTGGAGTGAATTCCTTGTGGATGATGCCTTTAGAATCGAAGAAAACCGTAATCAGGGTTTTGATTCGGCTCTTCTGCACGCGCACTTTCTTCGGTTTTGGGGAGCCTGGACACTGGACCATCACGAAATCTTGCATACCACTTAAACACGTTCTTATGACTCAATGCCTCAATACCGTAAACAGTTTGAATCATTTGAAACGTCTCTGTTGCACTTTTAGCCAATGTGAAACAGAATTTAATGTTGGCACGTTGCTCCGTTTCCGACCGACGTTCCGCAGGTACTGTCAGTCATAAGATCCGTATACGTCGACCATCGACGCTGAAACTTTGCCGGAAGAATGTCGAAATGTGTCGCAACGTAGTACATATCCTTCTCCATAGATGGCACTGGTGGTTCCGTGGCAAAAAGAAATCAGTCACATTTCCTACTGGGGACTGTGTATGCCCTCACCAAATTCTGAGATTACTGCTTCAAATGAGCAGCTTTAGATGGCTTTATCTTCGGCATTTTAAGTCCACTCGACACCTAAACTCACGAATAGAAGAAACAGAAGTCACACCCTCTTAACCACGAATATCGGACTAAGATGTACTGAGTAACCTTCAAAACTACAATGTTCAGCTGCATCAACAGTTAAGCTGTCGCTTCCCTTTGATTCTCGAGCACGTGGTACTTATTGTTAATTTTCAAAATAAACTTTTTTGTTTAGTCCGAAACAAACAATTTAACAATTGCTTCTTCACCTTGGTGTGTTATACTGACTGTGAATAAGAAACTCGACAATGTTGCATTTCGCGATTTTCATACAGGCTTTGTTGCGCTGGTAGTTAAACACAGAGAAAGTACCGCAAGATAACATTCAGACAAAACAGAAATTGTTGAACTTCTTATGCTTCAACATGCAATGACACACCGGGTCATACCGGGCCAATTCGATCGAAAATGCAAGAGAATGTCATCAAGACTTGCATGAAGCTTGTAGCATCAATAACTAACCGTATCTAACACGTGTTCACCGTTTGAGCCCTCTCACGTCAGTACTTCCGCAGAGACTTTCTCTCGTTCGCTCGCCCCAGAGACTCCAGGGAAAGGGTATAGTAGATTTTCGTGAAATAGAAGTCCTTCTACGTTAGTGATTGCAGAAAGAAATGGGTAAGCTTGAGAATTGATTTCCTTAGAAGAAGCTATAACAAACATCACAATCACTGGCGTTCGCAGAGGAGGAGGCTGATGGAGCTACAGCCCCCTCCGGAATTTTGAAAAAAATCAACATTTTCAAATAAAAGCAGCAAAGAAGGGAAAAACCAGAGTGGTAATTTCATACCTCTCTTAAAATAGCCCACGATTGTCATTTTTGAGAGTGGAAACTTCTAAAAATACGAAATATCATACTGTGTATGTCACCCCCCACCAAAGCCTCTATGTAATATCCACCTGTACACTTCCAGCCCCTCCCGAAAAACATCCTGAGTACGCCAGTGCTATCAGCTAACACTATTGCCTTGTAACCAGTAGCAACGATTAGGGGGTATGTGAGACAACGGTTGCCCCCCCCCTTGCAAATTTAGTTCCCAAACTATGCTACACCTCATCTACCAAGATAAAGTAAATCGTTCTTGCCCCTCCAGTTTTGGCACCAGCACCTCACCTCCCCCCCCCCACGTTTTGGAACGCAATCGCCGCCACTGTAACCAACAAGTCGCGGATTCGATTTCCGATGTTGGCTTAGTTAAGCGTCTAACAAGTCTAATCCCGATTAAGATATGTTTCCTTTCGAATTTTGTTCGTTGTAATATAATGGTATCAATACTTTATACAATACGTAATCATCATTTGAGGGGCTTGCCCCCGTGTCCCTCCCGTTATATCCGCCAATGCCTGCAGCGTTCAAATTACTTATTCTAACTTTACTCTTGATTACTGGCGCCGGGCATTGTTTACCCGCTCGAACCGTACGCTAGACACATTCCTGCATGATAGACTCGTTCTTCTTCCAAGCGGGAAACAATCGTGTGCAGGATTTCGGCCCATGTATGGAAGCTGGATTTCCTCGTACTATTGTGGTCACTTCTTTTCCGCAGACTAAAATTAACTGCCTTTATCCGTGCATTTGTTATCTTCGCCGCGACGTATCTCGTGGATCGGGTCCGACGGAGTTAATTCATATACAGGAGGAAGCAGCGCCATCTAGGAACCACCCAGGTTGCAAGAAATGTTTATATCTGGTCGCTTCGGTAGCAAGACTACATTTCAAATTCATTTTCTTCATTTATTCTCTCACGAGAAGCAGAAAAGGCGTTTACCATTCGAAAGAGTGAGTTACGTGCGGAATTTGACACTAATTCCACTTTCCAGTCTCGCACATAAAAGGAAATGTTGATTCTGATATCTTTCTTGCGGTAGCCTGCCTTGTTTATTGCTAGTGATTCTCTTTCGTGACAACAGATGGCGGGAGTTAACTGTACGCTTCTGCCTCCTGGTGAACGTATTGAAAACTACGACCGTGTCCACTGCAGCGTCCTCTGTAAATTAAATTCTTGGCGGTGTTCAATCAGTGATTCGTTCTGTTTATCTCTCTAAATTGTTTAATCAGAAATTCACTTAATTCAACCTACTTTGCAATAATTTGTTCAATCCATTCTTTTTAATTGATGGGTTAATCGTTGGAAAGGAATCATTTTTTTTAATGGTTCTTAAGTTTAGATAAAACTATGATCTGATAAACTAAACACATCGTTCATTTCCTTAATTGAATTAAATCAAATGAATCGATTCTTTGGGAATGCCTTTGATTTAAATGGATCACCTAATGGCAAAGTTCACAGAATCAACACTTGGGAAAATATAGGTCTAACTTGTCACCGTTATATTCAGGATTGGACCTACAGTTTAAAGTGTGATCCGAACCACTGTACAATGTGACTCCACCAGCTATCGAACCTGGGACCCCTTGATTACAAAGCGACGACGTTACCACTACGCCATCGGGGAGACTGGTTGAAATATAAGTCAAATCGAAGAAACTCCCCCCTGATTCTTCGTTGTCTGTGAAACAGTTCATAGAATTGAATCGAACTGTACATAGTTTTGAAAAGAAAGATTCGTCCAAAATAGAAGATCTGTTCATTTGAACTCATCGGCAGAATTATTGGAATTGGATTCACATGATTTCTCAGAGATCTTTGATTCTCCGGTCAATTGATTCATTGGATGAAGTCGATTCTATCTGGTTATTGGTTTGAGGATATTTGTTAAAATGAATCAGCTGTTCGTCTGATTCATTGAAAAGATTGCCTGGAAAGAATTCACTTTTTTTTTTTAAAAAAAAAAGTTGATTTAAATCTCATTGTATCTTCCTTTCAAAGAAATCATGTAAGTAGGGAGCTGTTTAATTGAACCGATCAATTGAATGATTCTTGCAAAAGAATCGACTCGTACAGCAACAGCTTAAGCGGAGATGAATCGATCACAACGTTCTGTCTATGCAGGAAGTTAGAACTGTGGCGTGTTTTCGAGGCACCCTGTAGCAATGAAACGGAGGTCATAAAGCGGACGAAGAACCCAGGAACTGGTCTCTTGGAAACCCTCCGGGAATCTATCACAACAAGGGACGCGAACTCGTTACGCTAATAAAATGATCCGTTCTAATGGAGTCTGCGCAGGTGTTGGGAACGGGAGATCCGTCTCTCTCGGAGATGACGACGATGCTTATCACTCCGCAGCTTCCGGCATCGGAGCCAAAACTTTTGCGAATTCCCTCCGGACGAGCCCGCTTTCGTTACGAATTCACATGCAAATGAGGTTCCTTTAACACTGAGACGACAGAGCGGAATTCTTGCCCTTCCACAAATATACACATGAAACTTCATCAAAGTTTTTAAGGGAAATCATTTGAATTTAATTAACTCTGAATCATTTTTATCGTACTATACGGCATTGCTGTAGATATAACTGTGTGGTCTTCCTGCCACTGAGTGCTACGTCACAAGTGAACGTTTCATGCACTCGCGTCGTCTGCTTCACTTATGGCACACATACCAAGCACACATCCGCCCTTCGAATCGTGACGTCACAAAAAAATTAGGTGTGCTCCATGGATTACTGAAAGTATGCTGGAAAAAATGGAGGAACGGAGAAAATGGAAGAATGTAAATACAGAAGAGGGAAGACATAATTACAAGATACTCAATAACCAGCTAAGAAGAGAAACTGACAGGGCAAAAGAACAATGGATGAAACAAAAATGTGAAGAAATTGAAGAACTGGAAAAAAGAGGAAGGTATGACTTGATGTATCGTGAAGTAAACTGCTTGGGCTTCCAAAAGAAGAAATGGAAAACAATGTGGATGATAGAAGACGAGGAAGGATGTGAAATCACAGACAAAAAAGGAATATCTAATGCGTGGGGAAAGTACGTTGAAGAGCTCTACCAGAAAGAGAATCGCCCAGACAGTCTGAATGTAGAAAATGAAGACGACGTGCCTGATGATGAGAAAGGATACTATATCCTGAATGAAGAATTTGAGCAAGCACTCAAAGAAATGAGGAATGGGAAAGCAACGGGCACTGATGAAATTCCTGTTGAACTTATCAAATGCCTGGGAGATGGAAAAAGAGAAATACTGCACTTATGCAATGAAATTTATGAGAAAGGGGATTGGCCACAAGATTTCACGGAGACTGTTTTGGTACCTCTGCAGAAGAAAAGCAATGCCAGAAAATGTTCTGAGTACAGGACAATCAGCTTGATATCTCACTCGGCAAAAATTCTTCTAAGAATTCTGAACAGACGCCTATACTCGAAGGTCAGTGGCGAGTTAGAGGAAGAACAGTTTGGTTTCAGGAAAGGAAGAGGTACAAGGGATGCAATTGGTTTACTGAGGACCATTGGGGAAAGATATTTAGAGAAAGGAAAGGAGGTGTTTGTAGTATTTGTAGACCTGGAGAAAGCCTTTGATAGAGTGAATTGGGTTAAACTTTTAGAAATTCTGAAGAAAATTGGTGTAGATTGGAAAGAGAGAAGACTTCTAAGCAACTTATACATGAATCAACGAGTTAAAGTGAGAACAGGAGACGAAATGACAGAAGGCTGTGAAATTGGAAGAGGAGTACGACAAGGATGCTGCCTATCGCCTACTTTGTTTAATATCTATTTAGAAGATATAGTGAAAACTTGTTTCCAGGGCACATGAGGTGTCAAATTGGGAGGAAGAAGAATAAACTGCATAAGATTTGCTGATGACATGGCATTATTCGCTGAGGATGAAATAACCATAAATAGTATGTTAGAAGAGTTAAACAGCAGCTGTGAGCAGTATGGGATGAAGATTAATGTAAAGAAGACAAAGGCAATGGTTATAGGACGGAAACCAAGGAATATTAATGTGAGAGCAAACAGTGAAAGAATCCAGCAAGTGGATAGCTTCAAGTACCTCGGATGCACTATAAGCAGTGACATGAGCTGCAACCAAGAAGTGAAAATGAGAATCGCAATAGCAAAAGAAGCTTTCAATAGAAGAAAAAATGTTTTTTGTGGACCCATGGACATAGGTCTAAGGAAGAGATTAGTGAAATGTTTTGTGTGGAGTGTAGCACTATATGGTGCAGAAACCTGGACGTTGAGAAGAAATGAAGAGAAACGACTCGAAGCTTTTGAAATGTGGACATGGCGAAAAATGGAGCGTGTAAAATGGACGGACAAGGTAAGAAACGAAGCCGTGCTGAAAAGAGTTGGTGAAAAAAGATCTATACTGGAGAACATCAAGAAGAGGAAAAGAAACTGGTTAGGACACTGTCTAAGAAGAAACTGCCTGCCAAGAGATGCCTTGGAGGGAATGGTTGAAGGAAGAAAAGTCCGTGGAAGAAAGAGATATCAGCTTATGGATGATATTAAATTAACTGGGTCGTATGCTATTACGAAGCGTAAGGCAGAGAACAGGGAAAGCTGGAGATTGCAGTGAAAAACCTGCCAATAAGGCAGAAAACAATGAATGAATGAAATGCTAAGAACTCTAAACCAAGCATGCGTAATATAACAACGAATGACATTTAAGAGTGACGTCAGAAGACGAAGGGCAGGGCTTGACCAAGATAGGTGTTGGAGATGGTATCACTGATCGCACCCCTAAATAGAGCTCCTCTATTTTTTCCCACCATCTTAGTAAAATCCAAATGCGCATCATTAATGTTCTCTCCTCGGAAATTACCGTTGTTATTATTATTAGTTACCCTAATAAAAAGCTATTTGCCTTGGAGGCAAATTGCACATACACATTCCCTGCCAGTGCTGCCACCTAGCGACGCGGTCTGGAACTCGTCTCGCAGACATGTGGCGTACCCCAGCCTGGCCTACATATCCCGTAAGTTTCATCGCTCTGTCACTTTATTTCGCTCTTTCACGGCACTAATCCGGTTATTTATTGACCGTACCAAATATCAATTCACCAAGATGCTTGAATAAATAACAAAAAATTAGGATTATCGATACGAAAAAGTCTTCAATTTCGGAACATATGCAAAATACGAAAGTATTTTAAGATAACAGTTACCAATAGGCTTATGCTAGTTGTGTTCTTATATTTTTTTAAGAAGTAAGGTAGACTGTTTTTACTGTTTTCAAGACAAATTTAAATCATTCACCAGAGGAAATTCAATGTCCGTGCTATTTCTGAAGACATTGATTTTTTAAACCTTTCCGTGTTATTTTTCCCCGCACTTTGCGTTTTCATTTTAGCATAAGCTTTCTGCCAAATATAATTAAAATTAAACCTTCATTGTGCCTTTGTAGGTCACATTGTTTGTGGCTATACGTGACAGTTTCACACGGTTGTGTCCTAATTGCGAACAATGCCTAAATCTTCCTAATTGCGAACAGTGATTTATCCACACACCCCTAACACCCCCCAACACCCTCCCAAATTTTGGTGAACACCCCCTAAGCAGAAAAGTGGAACACCCCCCTTACAGGGGGGGGTGTAAATATGGATGTTTATATCAACAATAGAATGACAATACTATCATTTGTAGCTGAAGAAGCGTAGTCCAATGGACCTTTCGGTCAACTGAAACCAAAATGTCAAGGAAGGAGGGTGGAGAATGTGCAGCATGGTCATTTCCTGGAAGCACTAGCTCCCTTGACAAGGCTTCGGTCAGCTCTGGGGAAGGGACACTGCCATCTGGAAAATGTCAAACTCTGACCTCTAGCCCTCCTTACAGGGAGCACATTCCGCGCACAGTGTTGACAGTTCATCGTTTGAATACCTTATATATTTCTTAAATACGTTAAACAGATTCGTAAATTCAATTATTCAACCCCTGAGTCAATGAAATTTACATTTTGTTGCATTTTCCTTTCGATTCTTTCATGTGAAAGATGTACGATAAAAGTAAGGGAAGAAATTAAAATATATGAAGAGACACTCATAAACAGTGCCGCAACCACAGGGCGGCAGGGGGCATTGTCCCCCCCCACCCTCCTGACCTTGGAAGGAAGTCCATTCTAGGGGAAGCAAACATTGAACTAAAAAAAAAAAAAGACTAGGAGAATCTAAGAATAGCAGGACAATTGGATACTCATGATGGAATTAGTTTTTACGAGATCCTTGCATTTTTCTTCGAGACTGCCAAGGGCACTTGCAAGGGGCAATTACCCCCTTCTCGATTTCAAATTTTATACAAATAAAAATACATTTCGTAAAATTTTCTTGCTCGCTTCGCTGTTGATTCTGTGAACTTTCTTATAGTCCAAGTTCAGAGCAACAGCTATGGGGCGGTGGGAGTTGGCCCTGGGAGCCAAACGATCTATATGAAGAAAAAAAAAATGTTAAAAGAGAATGCCATGGAGCCCCGTAAAATTATTAGCACCCTATTAAAACAATTTCTTTCTATGAAACTTAATATGAAATATTAATGATGACACCGTAATCCAAGAAGTCATTGATCAATCAAGGGATTCCTATTTGTTTGTCAGGTGTCAAAACATGTATTTCAACTATTATATAATAAAATTCACACAATATTTTGCAAAATGGTAACCAGTCGGCAAACATTGTCTGTAGTGATGCAAGAGTCTTCCCTTTGAAGGAAATAGAGTCCGTGGTGGACATCCATATTTTAGCAAGTACAAAATAAATGTATTACAAATTTTTACATAGTTCATCAAAGTGTAGATAATATGTAACCATTATTATTTAATTAATTCGATTTTTCTTGCATAACAGAACACAATGGTGTTGTTGGATTCTCCTTAGATTCCTTTCTGCGGAAAAATCTTTCATACTGGAAACTAGAGGGAATCATTATGAAGCATGATTTATAAAAGGGCTCCCTTAATCAGTTCTTCAGAGAGGCCCATTAATCGTCTATTAACATTATCAACCTGTAAATATCAAGTAAATACAGTCCCTATTAGCCTATTTATGCTAAACTTTATATTCTTTGCCAATCTGGAAAGGTCATTATCGAAAAAATGCCATTTGATGTTGCTCGAAGTTTTTTTTTTTGTCCTTTGCTGTTTCAAGATATGATCCCTTTTCTGTTACTTATCTCTTTTGGGAGAGGTGTCAAGTGCCTCTGTGTACCCTGCTATATCTGCCAATGCGACCGACACAATATATTAAAAATTTGCCCCCTCTAGGATTTACTTTGCCCCCCCCCCCCCCTACAAAGAATTCCTGGCTACGGGCCTGAGTGTAAGGAATTATACATAAAATAAATTTAATTTACATTAAGTCCCAAATTTATATCTGACCATAGGCGCACCAGTGAGGGCACGACGGTGCTTGCCACTGCCTGCTTTAAAACGTGGAGAGAGAAAATTTGTTTGGTTCATTGTGCTCTTTGTGTTGGATAGTGAAATAAATGCTATTCAATTTTTAAATAATTGAAAATAAAGCATTGCCTCAATTTAGAAGTGAAAATTCCTTGCCTTCCTTTTTCAGTTAACATGCCATGCATTTATTTGCACATGTTATTTCGTTTTCTTTTAAGGCAAAGAGGCACGTGACTCCCAATTCCCTAGAGTCTCTCATTTAGTATTTGAAAGATAAACTCTCAAAAGCGCTAAGCGTATTTTCCAAAGTTTTGTAAGGATATAATGCATATGCATATTATTAGTTAAACATAGCGACAGTATGATGTTTACTCTTTAAAATCTTGCTTTGCTCGTTCGGCGTCCTTTTTACCTCACCACATGCCCCCTCCTGTTCTAACAGTTAAAAAATATGCATGTATAATTTTTAATAGTTCTATGTAGCGAGTGAGTTCCAAATTCTGCTGGTGTTTTCAAATCTCTGTTTAAACGATGATTCACAAAATGAAATAAAGTAATGAAACTCGATATATTTAGAACATGGCCATGAAGACGTTAAAATATAGTGGGAAGTTGGGATGCACGTTTGATAGATACCTGATATTGCTTTTGAATGAAATCGGTCAAGGAATTTCATATTGAAGTCTTCAACGAACGAGCAAAGCAAGATTGTAAAGAGTAAACATCATGGGATACTGTCGCTATGTTTAACTAATAATATGCATAGCCTAATCAGTTTGCAAAGAAATAGTTCTAAAAAATTTCTTGCTCGCTTCGCTGGCAGTGTCATAATTTATTTAAGTCATATTATATCTGTATTTATTACTACTACTTCAGACAGGCAAGTGTACACAGACCCATGCAATGCATTCTCACTGATATTTCAATTGCGCATTCCCAAGTTGAACTCCGAGTTACACCTACGGCAAGAACGATACAAATACAGTTATAATATTGCGCAAGTGTTCCTAATTTCTTTATACGTAAGTAGCTTAAGAATTGCATGAAATGATTCCTGGTAATAATATGTTAAAATTTTGTGTTTTTTAATTTCATCCCTTGTGTTTTGTCTAACGATTGATTAAATCAAGTACTGAACATTATCGGAAGGAAAGCAATACTCGAAACGTTAAACTGAAATGTTAACATTAATCTATTTCCCATCTTTTCCTGTATTTGACATCTTTTTTCTTATGAAATGTTACGTGAAGGGTAGGGAGGGGGGGGGGGGTAATCTCTAGAAACATCCATGAAGAAATTGAATTAGGGCGATCATTTTTAAAACGGTCCAAAATATGCACTTAACTTCCCCAAACTTACACCCCCACAAAATTTTCCAGCACCCCCCCCCCCAAGGGAAAAATTCTGGATAAACCCCTGATTGGGAACACACAAAAGCGAGAAATAATTTTCATGTCCTAATTGCGAACACATGAAACTGAAAAACCTGATTTAAGAAACAGATAAGATAGTGACGCAGAGAGACAGCTGGTTTGACTAACAACAATAGCCAACCTGATTGACTTATCATGGTCTTCTGCTTTGTAAATCCCTCCAAGGTCATTTGACCCTTTCAGTCTGTCGACGTAATTATTCGTGTGTTAATGACTGATGCCTTAAGTGATGTGGAACTGCTTCAACGGGAAGCACCGGACAAATAATGTAGTGGAAGGATGGAACCGCAAAATCAACAGTGAGCTTGGTAGTCCACATCCGAGTCGGTTGAGTTGGTGTTTTAAGTCCACTTTATGCACAGTAAGGCTAATCGGGACTGGACCTACAGTTTAAAGTGGAATCCGAACCACTTGTGCCTCCACCGGGTATCGAACCCGGGACACCTTGATTACAAGGCGGCGACGCTACCACTGCGCCATCGGGGAGGCCATAGTCCACATCCGAGAGTGGAAGAAGACCTTCAAAGCTTAAAGGCTGAGACTAATGACATATACTTAATTATATATACATTGGCGACGGCTTTAATCATGACGTATTTTCTATGATCCAACAAAACACTGACCAGTCTCAAGTCTGGAACTGAGTCCCTTTTAAAAAAAAAGTCGTTAAATAGACTCGGGAAGTGTGAGATAAAGTTGTAGGTCCCAAGGCAGAAAAATATGTTCGCGATTAGGACATAGTCCTTCCAGTATATTCCTGTTCAGGCAACAAGTGTTCGCAATTAGGACGATACCGTTTCACACACTGGAACCGATATTTGAGGAAGTTACATTCCATTATTTCTTGCGCGACAATTGCCGATGTTACGGTTTTCGTGTGACGGAAGGTGCGCACTCGATCTCCGTCAAAAGCGTTCCACTTTGTTCGGTGATGCAAAATGTTTCGACAGAATCGTGTGAAACATCAATTTACACCTGGTTTCATGTAGCTGTCGGGAATTATTCCATGTGTAACACACACGACAGTTTATTTGGGCAAAATTATGGAAAACGTGCGCGTTATACATGCGTAAATATGGTGGTGCATTTTATTTTTCTTAAAATCTAAATCACCAGAATGTAAGGTTTCCGCTATATTTTTCGATTTTTAAGCATAAAATGTGTTGAAATTAAAAAAATGGTCAGAATTCGAGTTTTAAATCAAATTCACGTTATTTTGCGATTTTAAATGCATGAAAAATGAGTTTACTTGATGTCGCTGCACATACATAAACTTTTTTTTTCCTTTAAGCCTTACCAAAATTTCTGATTTTCAGATATACATGCAAGTTTTCTAACGTGTGATTATAAGTAGCCCTTCAGTTTACAGATGTGCAGATTTTATGTTGTGTGTAACTATTTTACACAATTAGTACCACCCTTTAAACAACGTGCAAGGAGGAGTTTCTTAAATGAAATATGGGATATAAATTTATTTTCAACAATATATTTGGTGACTCGTGTATGAAAATATATTCTACGACAATTTATTTTATTTAGTTACGTTTGTCAATCATATCTAAGTTTCGATTCTGGTCAAATCTAAACGCATATTCGCCCCATAATTCCAAGTATCTACGAATTAGTGATAATATAATTATTTGCATTTCTCCTTAGATTTTGTTAGAGGGGGTGGGAAATCTCCCTGCAGGTCACTTAATTTTGCCAAATTGTTTCATAGTTTTTTAATTAAATACATTGCAAAACTAAATGCATTTAATTTGCCTCCAAAAAGAAAAAAAACTTCACTACTACGAGGGGGGTGCTGATAAGTTCCTGGCTTTACCCACAAATGATTGAGATAGAGTGATGATACTACATATGTATTCAACATATTCCCCCCTAAGCCTAGCACATCTGTTCTGAAACTTCTGTAGCCCCTGCAAATAAAAGTTCTTTGATTGCTCCTGCGAGCAGCTCTCTGTGGCTTCAATCACGTCAGGAATGTCACTAAAACACAGAAATTGGTTAGTATGTTTATGAACCAGCAACGCTAATTCCATACTAAATCTGAAAACTAAAGCAGGACGGGAAAACATTTTAGTTATTGTTATTAACATTATGTTTGTGAGTGGATTCTTTGCCACTTGCTTGTTTCTCAGCTGTTCCGAGTATTTACATTCGTTGTACTTTATATGTGCATATTGCAACACTGTGATTTCACATTTCGCAGCTAACTTCACACAATTGTAGAAATGCATGGTGTTGCAAGAGCATAGTCCTACATTTCTTGCCAGATAACTGTGTGATGTTAGAAACAATAGAAGTGTCGATTTTTATGGAGTAGAGTGCATGACGGATCAATCATTGTGCATTTCTCTCTATTTGTGGTCAATTAATGTGTACATGCTGTGAAATATGAGGAGCTCGTATTAAATGCATCACTACAAATATTAACATTTTTCATAAAACACTCCAAATGCTGACCAAGGCAGAGTTAATTGTCACTTTATAAACGTGACGCTTCAACCTTATAGCAAGGTATTCCTCAGTGCTTCACGTTTATAGTGTGCTTATTTGACAATTAATTCTGCCTTAGTCAGCATTTTGAGTGTTTCATTAAACATGGAAACAAGGCTTAATATTGCTAACAGTTTTCATTATTAAATAGCAAGCAAAGTAATCAATCAAAGCAAAAATTATGAAATTCAATCTTCAATTTTAATGTTCGTTAGGAACAATTAACAGAGAATAGACTTTTTCATTCATAAATCTTCATTTACCCAGAGCATTACACATTTCTTCAATGTCAGATTTCAGGATTCATTTCCATCTTACGTCACGCGTAAGATTTAAAAAAACAAAGAAGAAGAAACATGTAACAAGTTTACTACAGAAACACGTCTGAGTTATTTTTATTGTAAAAGAAGAGAATACAATAATGTTCTATTAAGTATCAACAACAAGAACGACACTAAATGTAGCAGACGCCCCTAAATTCATACAATTTTACAGCCAACATGAACTTTCTCGTTTGTGTGAAGAAGGTAGCTTGCAATACTTAGTACTGGTGCATGTAATGTTATAGAAACAGCTCCTAACTCTTAACTCTGTTATCTAGCGGTAAGAAACAATAAGAATCCATGAAATTACCATGTGGTGATTTTACGTATTCATTTCGGCTGAACTGAGATTATTAGTACGGTGAATTACGAAGTGAACGTTTTAGGGGTGATTAATTGATAAATTGTACTAATTGGGTTGGTTTTTGTGTAAATTATGTTTATTTTTCTTCACAAAAATGCCGCCAAGGCCAAGTGTTCTAATGCATGTTTTTCTTTAAAGATTTCTAAGTCCACTTCATGTACAGATAGGCTAATCGGGACTGAACCTACAGTTCACACTGGGATCCGAACCACTGCCTGCTTTCTCTTCTCGTATTTACAAGTCCATATATTGTAGTTCTGCTTTACGGAAACATTAGAAAGTTAATATTGTTTCATCTTCATTTCCTTGCATCATATTCTGGCTTTCCCGATGGCGTAGTGGCAACGTCGTTGGCTTATAATCAAGGGCACCCGGGTTCGAGTCGCAGAGTGGTTCGGATCCCACTTTAAACTGTAGGTCCAGTTCCGCTTACACTTTTAACGTGTGGTTATCTCTCCGTAGAACAAGCATTTATCCATACCTTTATCAGAAGCGTATATCTGCCTGAAGGCCATAGATTAAAATTGATTTTAAAATGTGTATAAAATTGTTTATTTCAATAAGAAGGTGATGGTGTTTGGGTTGGCAACCTGTCTGAATTATTGCAATAACACACCTAGTTAAAATGTGCCCGGGACCTTTGGTTACAAGGCCGCCCTCGAGGAGGCCCCACTGCATGGAGGAGTGGTTATCACAGGGCTCCTGGGTTCGAATCCCGGCCTAGGCGTCGTTTGTGAGTGAACCTTCATCAATTCCATCCAATCATCACCTATTTTCATCGTCGCGATTAGCCAAAAAGTGGAAGAAAAGCGACGTTGCATTGCAAGATACAAAAACTTGACTGTGAGGCAAGCTTTGCCCAAGACGAACTTGGCGTCTGTACTGTACAGGAGGAAAGCATTGTCCGTCGCACCAGTAGTTGATTTATTCCACCGTTAGGCGGCGTGGCAGCTTGTTAAGACGAGACAAATGCCGAGCGCTTCGAGAGGAAAGAAGAACGATATCTGTTTTGGCGCAACGTGCTTGCACGACGCAGCCTATCAATCTGCTTGCTGTAAAACCACATTCGTCACCGACAACAGGTCGCACTTGGGTTTTGTTCCGTTGCCAGAAAGCGAGAAGGAATCGTGTGTCCCTTACGGAAGGAGTTATTGTCACCTCGCCGTTTCCAATCTTCCCACGGTGAGGCCGCGGGTCACATGATAGCGTGACGTCACGTAGTAGTGTCCTAGTCCGAATTGCGGAACAGTGTAGCCAACGACAGACGAAAGCTACTATCAACCCGAGCAGCAAGTTCTTAATTTTTTGGGCTTACAGATGGCGCAGTGTATGTTGTTATGAAATAGGAGTATTTAACGGCTCCAAACCCCTCTATAGGCTTAGTAAACATTTTGTACTAATTGTGGTTTAAAAGAAAACTTCTCAAAAATTGTCCAAAATACTAGAATAGTTGAAAAAAGAGTTCAAAATTCTAATTAATTAATGTCCCACACAAACGAAAGCAAACGTTTTATAATATAAAAGGCTCATCAAAAATGGAAGAATAATAAATAAAATAATAAAAATGTTATATCTAAATCCTTTAGAGAAACAATTATTGGTTAGTAGCTATAATTGAAAATTATTAATAATGAATAAATATTAACAATTAAATTATAGCTCCTAACCATTATTTATATATAATAGGGCCATGGTGCAGTGGCTGTGTTATCAAAGCGTTCGTGGTTCAATTACTCTCTAGGCCGTAGAAGTATATCTGTCGCTTTTCTGGCCGATGTGGGAACTCGCGACGACGAGGATGATTGATGGCTGGATGAAGGAATGAATACTCGCAAAGAGAGACCAGGATTCCAACCCGATATTTGGTGGCTTGATCTTGAATCTAGAGTCAGAAGACGCTCTAGTTTTCACCTCACTTCTAAATAGTACACACACCCTCTTTGTAGCGTTCTTGCAGGTGGCGGAGTGGTTAGCACAGCAAGGGATCCCGGGCTCGAATCCCGGCCTAGGTATGCGTTTTCTTTGTGAGTGTTCCTTTATAAATTTCGTCCAATCTTCACTAGACCTCATCGTTGCGAGCATCCAAAAGTGACAGAACAAAGGAAATACAAATTCAATAATCCAAATATGTGAATCAACGGCAATCCAATGCTGTAAAAATACATTCTGTTTTATGTCAAATGAAATCGCTCATTGAATAATTTCTTGTTTTAAGAAAGATATCAATTTATTGGCTGTTCTTTTTTATTCGATTGGGATTTTGTATTCTTGTGTGTTCCAATTTTTATTATTTTAGCGTCGTTTTTCTGCCTCTCTTGGTTAATCGTGACGATGGGGATGAGTGATGATATGATGAAATTGATGAAGGGACACATAAGGAAGACGCATGTACAGCCCTGCATTCGAATCCTGGACCCCTGGTGTCGTAGCGCGCTATGCTAACCACTCCGCCACTTGTACGTTTAATTTAACCAAGGATTTCTGACACTAGATAGTGGTACATTCCCTAGTTTTAGACCTCTATATGGGACGCTCATCGGTTTCAAACCGTTCCCAATCTCCCCCAAATGTCTTCAACCTCAAAATATATACTAAGATATCAAAATAATAATAAATAAAAAAAATCAAAGCTACCCTGTGCACATTGGTGTGACACGTTCACGATGTCAGTTATTTGTGGAGGCAATGTGATCAGCACCACGCTCCGGCCTCCTCTCTCCCAGGTACTTGTTTCTTGGAAACTGGATGAACCCCAGAGCCGTTTCATTCACTGACCTTGTTGGTAAAATTCCCACCTGGGATCACATACCCCGGGAGTCGAATCCGAATCTCTTCTGACTGGCTGGGCCACTGCGGCAAGGGGTTTCAATTTGACTAAATGTTTCCATTCTGTACCTCTTTCGTCGGGGAGTGTTAGCGTCCCTTGTTGCGTCCCAGGTTCGAACCCTGATAACATTATCACTTTTCCTCATTATCACGAAAATATTTATAATTATTTTCCAAACCATCTAATTATCACTCGTTAAATGACTTGATAAGGGGATTCGGATTCGATACTGTGTGGAGGAGGCACATTGCGGTTCGGATTCCACTTTAGCTGTAGGTCCAGTCTCGATTAGCTTATTTGTGGGCTTAAAACAAAAACTATAAAAAGAAATCTCCATGACTTACTGGGACGATTTGTTTTAAGTTGTCCAAAATGTTCATGAATTTACCTAAATGCATTGCCGACACCCGTGGCGGATTGGTTAGCACAGTGTGCTACGGCGCCAGACGTTACGGGTTCCACTCATTTCCATTTCAACGATTCGCGATTATCCAAAAGTGGCCGAAAAGCCAAGCAAAATGATGATAAATCAATCAATGAATGAAGCAGTAACGTTAGATTTTTCCTCGTTATTTGTTGCCGATAACGGAGTTTAACGATTCGCGATTAGCCAAAAATAGCCGAAAAGCCAAGCAAAATGAAGATAAATCAATCAATGAATGAAGCAGTAACGTTAGATTTTTTCCCCGTTATTTTGTTGCCGATAACGGAGTTTATATAATGAGTGTCGTGAAATCTTATGCTCTGTGCGTCTTGGATTGACACTCTTGGTACGCTCCGTTAGTAGCTGCACCTAAATGTGCTTCAGTTTGTCTTATCGACTGCTTTTTTTCTCCTCGGAAGATTGTAACTTTCATGATGCATTTTATCCATTGATGCACACAAAATTATTTGACTTATTTTCAAGTATCGAACGCCCTCTGTGTTGCCTCACGTGATTTACGTAGCGTTGTGTGTATTATTTATACTTACAGAGAATATTCTATGTGGCTAAGGATGTAGCTTCAGAATTGAAGGGGTTCAAAGTTCAATTCGCATTTCAGCGGTTCGGACTACACATTATAGAGTAAGTCCAATCTGAGTTGGTGCTTTATGCATATAGAAAAATACTGTGTCAAACCTTGATATGACAAATAAACCGTGGCGGCGATTAGGGGTCGTCGCGGTGGGCACAGTTCCCCCGCATTTTTTGGTACTTTTTGCCACTGCACTATGGCCTCTTAATGCTAAGCCTTGTCTATCAAGAAAAAGTAAACTTCATTATATCATTACTCATTCTCATCTTCGCGATTAGACAAAAGTTGCAGAAAAGCGAAGTAAAATAAACCAAATCAATCAATCAATGGAACTGGAACTAGTTTTCAGTTGTTGTCAGGGTGCGAAATCCTGAGGTGACGGGGGGATTTCCCCCACCAACAATCTTGTCCTTAAAAATCCCCCACCGAAATATTTCCGGGGGGAGAGTTTTGTTATAACAAACAAAAGATAAGCAATTACTTTTAATTTCAAATATACTGTACTAAGAATAATATCGGAAACACACACAAATTAGTGTAGTTGTGAGTATTGAATGCATTCTCTCTCAAGAGATCGTTAACAAATCTACATCAATACCCACAATAAAAGTAAAACAATAATAACTATGAAATCTAATTGATTTATATTAACATAAAGCACAAACTAAACTAAAACTTACACATAATAAAACCACTTCAACTATTTGAGAATTTATTAACATCTTTAACCAGTTAGTAAAGAAATTAGCTTCTTTGCTATATCTGATATGTATAAAAGTAACAAATTAATTTTCTTTACTAATTAATAGCTAATAATAATAATAATAAAATAATATATTTTAATTGAGTAATTTATTTTTACTTTTATTATCATTACAAATATGTATGCCGTATAATATACACATACATTTGTGGGGGAGGGGTTTTGAAGATGAAGAACTTTCTCCTCCTACCAGTTTTTAATGATTTCGCACCCTGGTTGTTGTTTTAAGGACACTTTATGCACTGATAGGCTAATCGGGAATGGATCTAGAGTTTAAAGGTTGAAATACGATCACTATGTGCCTCTGAGGTGTAAGGGGTGACTATTTCAGAGAGCCTGGATTGCACCTTGCAGTCTAACGAGGTTCTGGCGTCTGTGCTCACAGCCAGTATAAATCTCTGTCGGGCTGCAGTTGCGTCGTTCTTGTAATTGTCTCTTTATTCATAAAAACTTCACGCGATTAGCCAAAAGTGGCAGAAAAGCGACATTAAATAAAACTAAATCATTGAATCACTCTGTGCTTCCACGGGGTGCCGAACCCGGGACCCCTTCATTACAAGACGACGACGTTGCCATCGGGGAGGCGCTCGATAGAGAAAAGAACGAGGTAGATATAGGAAAGTTGAAATAAAAAGAGGGAGAAGGAATTTAAAAGAGAAACAGATTAACACAGAAAAGAGAGAGGAGGGAAGATGGAGAAACAATGAAAGAGAGGAAGAGAGGAAATAAAAAAACAGGAGGGGAAGAGAGAGGGGGGGTTCGTTTAAAGTCCATTTTTATGCACAGAAAGGCTAATCGGGACTTGAAATGCAGTCTAAAGTGGGATCCGAACAACTGTATATGTGCATCCACCGGGTATCGAACCCGAGATTCCGTGATTACAAGGTGACGACGTTACCATTACGCCATGAGGGAAACACTTTATAGAAAAAGAGAAAAAAGGATCCATGGAATAGCAGAAGTATCAGAGAGAGAGAAAGATAGAGATGGAGAGCGAGAGAGAGAAATTGAGAGAATGAGAAGCAGAGAAAAGGGATGGAGATATATATATAAAGAGAGAGACAATGTCAGATAGAGGGAAAGAGATAAAAAAGGGATTAAAGAAATGTCAGAACAAGAGGAAGATATACTAATCTGGACTGGACCTACCGCATAAAGTAACATCCGAACCACTGTGCCATGTGCGTTCACCAGGATCGAATCCGGGATCCTTTGATCGCAAGACGAAAGCATTATCGGGGAGTGCCGGAAACTTCTCGTGACCTTTGGTGATTTTACAGAGCCGGGGTTGGCAACACTGCCGGAGAACGACTAGTTTAGTTTGAGGCGTTCGGTTCGGTCGATTAAAAGCGAAGCGTGCCGTGGACAGAACCGAATGAGACGCGGACTCGGTGCCTCCCTTTGGAAAGGATCGAGCACGCGCGCGGAGGCGTGCCACAATGGACAAGTTGTGAGACGGTCCCAATAGAACGAGTAGTGTCCCAAAGTTTTTCGCGCGTGAGAGAGGCCCTCTGGTGCTCCCGTAACATGACACCTCTTGCGGTGTGGTTCGTCAAGGAGGATGTGACTTGAAGTTTCAGCTTCATTAGTTCCGTGATGATCCGCGAGGGCGCTACCGTGTCGACAATGGTGTTAGTGTGAGTTTTAGTGATCTTGCAGCAACAAGTTGTGTGGTGTTACTATTACCGCCATGAAGAACCTTTCCTACTTTGTGGTGACGAACGAGACGATTGCCATGCTAGAATCCGGCCTGTACAGGGCAGTGCCGTACAACAACACGACGCTATTGGCCATACTGGACCCTTTGGTTGACGACGATGTTCAAAAGAGGGCACCACTGTACATCGTGATCCCGATGACGGTAACATACGTCCTTATCTTCATCTCTGGGATTGTTGGCAACGTCAGTACCTGCATTGTTATATCTAAGAATAGATACATGCATACTGCTACCAATTACTATCTCTTCAGCTTAGCCATTTCGGATTTGCTGCTGCTTATCACAGGTCTACCGCCGGAGATTTACCAGATATGGTTTCCTAGACCGTACATCTTCGGGGAGGCGTTCTGCATCATACGTGGGTTTGCTGCGGAGACGTCGGCAAACGCGACGGTCCTTACGATCACGGCATTCACGGTCGAAAGGTACCTCGCCATTTGCCACCCTCTGCGGTCCCACACGATGTCCAACCTCTCCAGAGCCATCAAGTTCGTGGTGGCCATTTGGATCCTGGCCCTCTTCCTCGCCGTCCCCCAGGCGATACAGTTCGGGATCAAGTTCGACGTGGACAGGAGAGGCAGGGACATCGAGTCGTCAGCGGACTGCACCGTGCTCCAGAAGCCCAAGCTGGAGGTGCTGAACCATGCTTTCGAAGTGTCAACTTTCCTGTTCTTCGTCGGGCCCATGATCCTCATTACCGTTCTGTACGCGCTGATTGGACTCAGGTTACGTCACTCGCGTCTGCTGAACATGACCTCGTCAATTAGTTCCGACAGGCATGATGACAAGAAGGGATACACCAGGTCATCACAGAGGAATGTCATCAAGATGCTGGGTGAGTACTATCTCCATTTGTTTCCAAAGTTTACGCCAAGGGTCCCGGGTTCGAATCCCGCTCGGGCTTGGTTGTTTGTGAATGTCCACTCATCAATTTCATCACTCATCCCCATCTTTGCAAATTAGCCAAGAGGCACAAAACGCTTAAGTAAAATAAACTACTAAGTCAATCAATCAAAGTTTGCCCAACCTGTCTCAATCTGTTTTCAATATATAAATTCCAATCTCGGTCCCGTCTCTGGTCTCAAATAATATATCCAAAATTATATATATATATATATATTCAAACAAAAGCAATGCTGGAATATCTCCATAAAGGGTCTAACGGGAGCAAACTTGTAATGGGGGCACTGGCGGATTTAACAGGAGGGCCCCCTCCCAAAAGGGTGACTAAGTATTATGGAAATTATTATATCACAACGAACAAAAATGTTGGAGCAATCCTTTATCAAGTAGTAAAAGAATAAAGTAAAGTTTAGCACAAATGCATGAATCGGGATTAGATTTACTGAACACTTAAATAAGTCGACACCGGAATTCGGATCCGGGGCCTGTTGTTTACCAGGCAATAACGTGATGAACACAAAGTGAGAACATTCTAGATTAAATATTTACTATATTTTGACAGTTTCGTCTGACGAAAGAAAATACCCACCTTATCTCTTTCTTTCCGTAATCATTGTTGATACAAGTAATGTAGAACTACTAACATTTCACCAAAAATCTAGTAATTCTATCACCGTATAATCAAAGGGTCCTGGGTTTTTACCCTGAGAGAAGTACATTGTACAGTAGTTCACATTGCGCTTTGAATGTTCGGTCCAGATTAGTTTATCTGGCCGTAAATCTGATCTAAATCGAACCCTTATACCTACATAATTAGCTATGATTAATGTCTAATAAAAAATCAGTGTTTGATATCTCGCGTTTCCTTCCCTGAAAAAATCTACATCTGCCTATGAATGGGAATGTAAGAGATGATTAAATATTTTTTTACTGATTTTTGTACCTACACTCTAAAGAAATATACAAACTGAGTTGCAACCAAAAGTGGTGTAGCACCCTAATTGGCGTAACACAGCATGTTAAAGGCCTCCATACTTGGTGTGGTTTGACACCAAAGATGTGTTAAACAACGCCCATTCGGCATTAGCACCAAACAGAGTGTCCTGTAACTCAATGCATATTTTTCAGTGTGTTCATATCACACCGAAAACGGAAACAATTGCAAGTCTATCAACTAACTGCCTTTCTGCTTGTAATATACGTAGTTATATATATGTAATTACGTTCTAATTCGATAAAAAAATCTCTAATCAATACGAGACTCTCGAACAGTTAATTTTGGTTCTGTCACGAGCTTATGACAGTTTGTCTCATTCTCGTTCGCGTCTCGACAAGTCTCGAATAGTCAGGTCTCGAATTTCGAGATTGTATAAAATTCTCCGGTTTAAAATTCTCCGGTTTTGGAACCACTGTGACTTTTTGAAGTCTGTTCTTTTCATCCAGGCTCGGTAATTCTTTGCTTGCTTTATTTTTGCTTAATTTAAACCACCTCATCGTTAATTCATAAAAATTCTCGGTAGAGTACCAATAAATAACAACAATTTCCACCAATAATACTGGAAGAATACATTTCCTATTGAACTATATGTTGCATAAGAGAATATATGATTATGCTACAGCGAATATTCTTGGGAAAACAAGTATCCGAATATTCTTTCTGTACGCACAGATCTTAAAATCTGTCAATTGACACAAATACTTTGACTCCAAAAACACACGAAAGTACATCAACTGCGAAATACCTCAAGGTGTACTTTTTACGGGTTCTGTGTAAAAAGCAAAATATGCGTCAGTTGAGAAGATCGGACACGATCCTTTCAAGGAAACCAAAACTACTAAAATGTATCATTCGATGCATCAAAAATGCATTTGATGCATTCACGTTCTGCGTATAAGTGTCTTTCTTTTCAACAAAAAAATATAAACACATTGATTACTTCCATACTATTTATTTCATTGTTTTTCTGCCAACACTAACTGGGGTTAATTAGTATAAGAAATTTTCGCAGTAATATACATATCTCATTAGTAAAAATTTTATGAATTCAATTTTTAAGTTTTAAGTCATTTTTGTGCACAAATAGGCTGTTTAAAGTGGAGCCGAAAGTGCAATCCGAACCACTATGTGCCTCCACCGGGTATCGAACCCAGGACCCCTTGATTTCAAGACGAGAACGTTACCACTACGCCATAGGTGAGACGGGCAAATCGTGACTGGACCTACAGTTTCAATTGGGATCCACACTAATGTGCCATGTTCTTTCACCGGGTATCGAACCCAGAACTCTTCGATTACAAGGCGACTACGTCTATATTTTCAATTACATGTGACAAAATTTGTATTGGTAGCACTATTAGTGTTAAAAATTAACTTCCTTTTTAAGTTTTCATTGAGTTATATGTTTATACAATATGTTTATTCATATTCCTTTGGGACACCATGTATAAGCATATTGAGAAGGGTCTCAGTCGTCAGTCGCGGTTACAGTGGTGGTGTGCAAATAAGCTGCGTTCAGTGATCTCAATGATCGTGATTAAGTTAACTTAGCTGAGGTTCGGTCCGCCACTGCGTCCCAGGCCTCAGTTGCGCCCGTTGCTAGGTGAAGACCGCTAGACTAATTTGCTAAACACCCCCAGAAACCTCGAACGAAGAAAATGACCACCTTCTGTTTATATCCAGTCGAAGGAAGTTGTGGCTGCCTTAACGTTTTTCTGCTGTGTTTTCAATTAGCCTTTGCCAGACTGCGTGGCGTAGTGGTTAGCACAGAGCGCTAAGCCGCCAGGAGTCCCAGGTTCAAATCCGTGCCTGGCCGTTCTTTGTGTCTGCCTCTTTATGAATTTCATCATATCATCACCAGAGGCGTATATTCGGGGCTATCTAGGCATTCTGCAAAGCCCAGACTCAGTGAATAAAATACAGAAAAAAAATATCTATCAGGAAATGTGCATAAAATTGTTCATTTCAATAAGAAGATGAACCTTATTTCTTAGTTGGAAACATTGCCCGCTTTCTTTGAATTCGCGAGACGGCTGGCCCAGCGCCGGCGGGCAACTCCACGCGGGGTGACGGGCAAGCTTGACAGGACTACCACAAAAATCACCGGATCAAAGTTGCAAACCAATTTTTCCCAGCATATAATTTCCCCAGGATCTGGGAATTGTGGAGCCAAACTCTATTTTGAAGCCAAATTATCGCAGGCAAGGGGAAAAGTGTGTCATATGGCAGGAACGCTTGCAGAGGAGTTGGAAAAGAGGTTGTTGACCTTCAAACAAATAGAGATACAGTGGGGAGTAGAAAATTGTTGGCTGAGCGGGAATGGTTTATGAGTGCATCTAAAAATTACCGAAATGACAAGGAGCAGTTCTACTCTAGATCACGTCGAGTGGTCTTGGTGCGTGGAATTTATTTAGAGGCAGCGTGTGAATACAGTAGTGAGCGGTTTGTATTTTTGTGAATGATATGTGCTGTGTTGTGTAGTGAACTGAAATGAGGGACATAATTAGCAAGCTGTCTGTTCGGCTTACGAATGACAAGCTCAAATCTTTGTGGGTTTTTCTTGTATGTCCACTTTATGAACATATAACCTAATGGGGATCGGACCTACAGTTAAAGTGGTATCTAAACCACCATGTATCGAACGCGGAACCCCTTAGTTTCAAGGCAACGACGTTACCACTGCGCCAACAAGGAGTACCCGAACTTAAAATCGTGAAAATAGGCAGGTTGAAAGTTTATTTTTTTTCTCGTATATAGGCCTACATAATATTTCACAATATGGGCCTCTTAGTTATGCAAATAAGAATGAAATTCTTGAAATCCTTTCTTTACTGACAGTATACCTTTCCATGTTTAATTTATGAGGTATATATTTTTAACCCGCCACCCCAAATGAGTTAAAAAAAAAAAAAACACCCCCACCAGCAAATTCTTGCCCATTCGAACACTGTGATATGGTGCGATAGCCCAGGTTCTTAACCCAGTATACGCCACTGATCATCATTCATCCTCATCTTCGCGACAAACCAAAAGTGACAAGAGAAGCGACGTGATATAGGATAAACCATATTAGTGAAATAATGAATGAATTAACTTGTATTCAAACCAGAACGCAATGACATATCATTGTGGTCTGAAAGTGGTATTCAGCACGAGACTATATTTAACATTGTTAAGCCTTCCTTCCATGTCAATAAAACATAAAATACTGACCAAGGCAGAATTTATGGTATAAAAAATATATACACTAAAAAGGTAACGTTTAAACCCTGTAACAGGGTCTTCTTCAGACGAATATTCACATGTAACGTTTCCACCCTGTAACAGGGTCTTCTTCAGACGAATATTCACACTAGTGTGAATATATACACTAGTGTGAATATTCGTCAGAAGAAGATCCTGTTACAGGGTGGAAACGTTACATGTGACTATTCGTCTGAAGAAGACCTTGTTACAGGGTGGAAACGTTACATGTGAATATTCGTCTGAAGAAGACCCTGTTACAGGGTGGAAACGTTGCATGTGAATATTCGTCTGAAGAAGACCCTGTTACAGGGTGGAAACGTTACAGGTGAATATTCGTCTGAAGAAGACCCTGTTACAGGGTTTAAACGTTACATGTGAATATTTGTCTGAAGAAGACCCTGTTACAAGGTGGAAACGTTACATGTGAATATTCGTCTGAAGAAGACCCTGTTACAGGGTGGAAACGTTACATGTGAATATTCGTTGAAGAAGACCCTGTTACAGGGTGTAAACGTTACATGTGAATATTCGTCTGAAGAAGACCCTGTTACAGGGTGTAAACGTTACATGTGAATATTCGTCTGAAGAAGACCCTGTTACAGGGTGGAAACATTACATGTGACTATTCGTCTGAAGAAGACCCTGTTACAGGGTTTAAACGTTACATGTGAATATTTGTCTGAAGAAGACCCTCTTACAGGGTAGAAAGTTACATGTGAATATTCGTCTGAAGAAGACCCTGTTACAGGGTGGAAACGTTACATGTGAATATTCGTCTGATGAAGACCCTGTTACAGGGTGGAAACGTTACCTTTATAGTGACTATATTTACTACATATTTACTAATAATAGCGTAACTGTCACTTTTCCCCCATGCTTTTCCCCACATTCTACAGATTTACCACAAGCGAAAACTTATAAGAAGTAACAATCAAGAAACATATAAAAGATATGCACGATTACATTCAGTTCTCCCGCGTGAAAGTTGCTTTGAGTAGGAATGTTAATGGTTTTTGATAGCGGTTTTATGAAGGAATGCGAGGATTGTGTTAATTTCATTCACATGAATTTCGATTCGCGAAATAAAATATCCATTTAATTATTTCTTCCCATTGAGCTTTCCTCTACAAAATAATATATCGATTGTAATTGGTTGATTGGCCTGAACTTACCTTTACGAGGAAATATATTGATTATATGTAGTTCTTGAGCCTCAAGAGAAAGAAAAGAACTCGCAAGAGAGCGAGGGAAAGATAAGCTGGGAAGAGAGAGAGAGAGAGAGAGAGAGAGAGTAAGACTGAGTGATGATTACATGAAATTGATGAGGGGACATTCACAAACAACCCATGTTCAGGCAGGGTTTTGTATCTTGTACCCCTGGCGTCGTAGTGCACTGTGATAACCACTCCACCACGAAGATCCGCAGAGAAGGAAGGAAAGAGATGAGAAGCTTAAGAGAGATAAACAAAGAAAGGAAAGCTAGAAGGAAAGAGAGTGATGGAGAGAGAAAGAGATGTGGAAAAGAAACGCGCGTAGGTAAGATAAAAGAAACTCGAGCGAGAGAAGAAGACAAAGAAAAGAAGCTCGAGAGATAGAAAGAGGAAGATAGATTAAGAAAGAGATGAAAAGGGGGAGAGAGAAAGAGAAGAAATGCTTGAGAGAGACAGAGAGAGAGAGAGAAGGAAGAGAGAAGCTTCAGAGAGAGAGAGAGAGAGAGAGAGACAAAAGAAGCTCTAGAGAAAGACAAAGAAAAGAAGGTCGAGAGATAGAAAGAGCAAGAGAGATGAAGAAAGAGATGAAAAGAGGGAGAGAGAAAGAGAAGAGAGCGAGAAGGAGGAGAGAAGCTTCAGAGAGAGGGAGAGAGAGAGAGAGAGACAAAATAAGCTCTAGAGAAAGACAAAGAAAAGAAGCTCGAGATATAGAAAGAAGAAGAGAGCTGAAGAAATTGATGAAAAGAGGGAGAGAGAAAGAAAAGAAATGCTTGAGAGAGAGAGAGAGAGAGAGAGAGAGAGAGAGAAAGAGAAGGAGGAGGGAAGCTTGAGAGAGAAAGACAAAGAAAATAAGCTCGAGAAATAGAAAGAGGAAGAGAGTTGAAGAAAGAGATGAAAAGAGGGAGAGAGAAAGAGAAGAGATGAAAAGAGGGAGAGAGAAAGAGAAGAAAAGCTCGATAGAGAGAGAAGGAGAAGAGAAGCCTCAGAGAGAGAAAGAGAGAAAATAAGCTCTAGAGAAACAGAGTACAAGTAAAGAAGGAAACGAGAATGATAATGGAAGAAGAAAGCTAGTTAATGAAATAGCAACAGAGAGAGTAAGCACGAAAAAATTACTCCAAATCAAAGAAAGGAAAAGGCGAAAATCTATAAATATGGTCTAAAGCAGAAAGCAGTAGGAAAAGCACTACAAAGAAATAAAAAATTCAAGATAGCAAATTTTTCGTATTTCAAGCGTGATCCTCTCTGTGACTATCCACATTACTGTGTCATTGATTATGCAAATATTGTTTGGTTTGGCCATCAGAGGGAAGTTTTAAATTTGTCTAAGTAGTACCTCTGCTAAATCTACCTGCGAACTACCGTCTACATACAGCGGGTGGTCGCACGAGTACATCTGTTGGGACAGATATACTAAAACGCAGACAAAGAGCTCAGCTTTACCATCTTCAAAAGTCGAATCACGTCCGTCCAGTTAACGGCCGCACATTCCTGCAAACTCTCCTTATTAAGGAATGCTTCTTCTTTTAACTCAAACCGACCCGCGGAGGATCACGTGTGTGTACCAGAATACACCCAGGAGATGGATGGATACATGCAAGGTCTCCAAGAACAATCGAGTGGCTGCTGGCGCAATCATGATGTGTCGGAGCGATTGATTGTGTTGAGAATGCTAAGAGGGGTATGTTTATATGGTTCTCGGTCAGTGGGTATAATGGAGGATGGGTGTGGACAAAGGGCGTTCCAAAAGGGGAGAGTTTTGATCGCTTCAAACCCCTTCGCAATGTCTTTGAAGTGGTAGCAGAATTGACTTTCTTTCTCGCTTCTTATGCTGAGTGGCCAGAATTAAAGGTGTCTTACTCAGAGCCATCTGGAGCCCGTTCGAGGCAACGGATAGCGCTGGAACTTCGTATAGAGGCTATGGAGACCATGGGGAAGCGAATGCTGAAGAAAAAAATATTAGTTCAAATTTTCACCACAAGGTGGAAATTTGGCGCTTAAAATTAAAATTCCCCTACTCGGAACCCTCTGAAGCCCGTTCAAAGCAACGGATTGCGCTGAAACTTCGTATAGAGGCTATGGAGATAATGGGGAAACATAAAAAAGTTTATAAAACTTATATAACTGATAAAAAAGTAGTTAAAATTAAATTTTCCCTTCTCAGAGCACTCTTGAGCCCGGACGAGAAACGGATTGCGGCGAAACTTGATATAGAGACCATGGGAAAACGAATGCCGATTTAAAAGAAAAAAGTAGTTCAAATTTTCACCACTAGGCGGAAAAGTGGCGCTTAAAATTACATTTTCCTGGGTCAGAGCTCTGTGGAGCGCGGACGAAGAAACTGACCGCGGTGAAACTTCACATAGGGACTATGGAGACCATGGGGAAGCGAATGCTGATGAAAAACATTAGTTCAAATTTTCACCACCAGGCGGAAATGTGGCGCTTAAAATTACATTTTCCCTGCTCAGAGCCCTCTGGAGCAAGGTCGAAGAATCGAATTGCGCCGACACTTCGTATACAGTCTATGGAGACCATGGGGAGCGAATGCTGATTAGAAAAGTAGTTCCAATGTTCACCACCAGATTCAAATGTGGCGCTGAAGTAACAAGAGCAGTGTACAATATGCGCCTGTCAACGCGAACAACCCTTTGGAAGCATAATACAGTGCTCACACGAAGAATTTCCCGTGATGATGCTATGTACCAGATTTCAGCGCTACATTTCAACCTTGTGATGAAAATTTGAACCTTCTTTTTTTTTTTACGTCAGCATTTGCTTCTTCATGGTCTCTATCACCTCTAGGCCTATACCGAGTTTGGGCGCTTCGAACAGACTACAGAGGGCACTGTAGATGGCGTGTCGACAGATACGGAAAAAATGGAAGGATGTTTTCAAACTGGGAGCCGAAGAGGGTCATAGCTAGGCTGATATGTTTGGGATTCAGGGTTTATTTAGATATTTCATCTTAACATCATTCAACTTTCATCTTCGCCACTTGCTAAAATTGGTGGAAAAGCGACGTAAAATACTTGAAATCTTATCTTTTCTCCTCGCTTCCTTCCTCATGCACACTTCATTGTACTCATTTTTTTTCTCTCCATTAATCTTCTTCTATTTATTCCGTCTATTTCTTGGTCTACCTCTTACATTCTCTCCCTCTTTTCCTTAGTTTTTTAGTTTTGTCATTGTTTCTCTTTCCAGTTTCCCCTCTTTCTTTTCCTTGTTCATTCCCCCTGTTTCTCTTAATGTTATTAGTTTTCCTTCTTTTCCCATCTATCCCTCCCTCTTTAATCTTTCTTTTTCATTATTGTCCCTTCATTTTTATTTATTTTTGTTTCGCCTATCTTCCTCTTTTACGTTTTTCTTATTACTTCTTCCCATTCCCTCTTTCTTCTATCTTCCCTCTTTTTCCGTTTGTTTTTCTTATTCTCTTTCCCCTTTCCCCTCTTTATTTTCTTCTATTAATCTCTCTCTCGTATTCCTTCTTTATCTTTTTAGTTCCCTTTTCTTTCGCTTTCCCTCGCTTGCTTTCTTTCTAAGTTTATGTTTCCTTATTTTGTTTTCCCCTTTTTCATTTTTCTCTTTCTTTCTCCCAGTATTCTGTCCACTCTCTTTAACTCTCTCTCGGTATACTTCTCATACCCACTCTATTTCCGTCGCTCTTTTTTTCCTTCAACCCTTTCATTGCATATGATGAAGTAAGGAAGTGTGAGCAGATTAGTTAGTAACTGTGAGCTATGGAAGAGTAAACATTGTTTATTTACAAGCCAAATACAGTAGATCTTGCTAATAACTGATTGTCAAGTCGTTGTGTGTCCCTTCATCAACTTTATCTGATTTTCACTCATCCTCGTCGTCGCGATTAGCCAAAAGCGGCACAAAAATGACGCTAAATAAGAAAATAGCCTGGCTAGTTTTTCGTCCCCCCCCCCTCCCCCACATCCTGCTCAGGATTTATGGGGAAGAGAACAGCCCAAGTCCAGTATGACCTTTGCGCGTTCTACCAAGATAAAATTATTTGACTCGCTCTATGCCTTAATTGCTATTCTTCTAATGACGAGAAAGGTCCACGGCTGGCAAACGAAGCGATTTGAATGTCGGCAAGCGATTCACCTTGAATAGGTAAGGCATTTTCGAGAATCCTCCCGACTCAGGGGACATTTGCAAATGCGTAATTGTCCCCCGATCGGAGTCAAATGTCCCCCGTCCACCTTTCAAGGTCGGGGGCTCGGAAGGAGGTTAATCGAATGCGCCGGAATCTAGTTAGAATAGACTGTTTGTTGCAATCGTGTTGTTTCGACAATCGCAAGGTTGCCAGACCAGATGGAGACACTATAAGGTCCGGTAGAAGGGCAAAAATGCTCCACGTGTGCTCATTGAAATGTGTACACGTGTGTACCAAATTTTTAGCAAATTAACATTCACGCTGAGTCAGTAGTATCAAGGTTTCAAAGTTACGCGTGTGTGATCAGTATTCGGGATATCCTTTTTGAGCATTACCTAGTCCTGACCTTCTCTCTGTGTCTAATGCTTCCCTTCTCTGACACTTTTGGCTAATCGCGAAGACGAGAACACCGAGGCATGTATTCAAACCTCGTCGTAGCGCGCTGTAACCACTCGTCACGGAAATCGACGATAAAATTTGAGTAAATGTAATCTTTCTAATGTTAAAATTTTGAAAACTTAGAATGAAACATAAACCCTTCATATTTTCTTCCATATAAAACATTTATAGAGATTTTAAACTCTATTAGCTGCACAACAAACCAAAAACTATGAAAATCGGTCCACTGGTTCTCGAGATACTGGGCCTTGAAATGGTCGATGCAAGAAATTCAATATGGCTATGCGTTTCAAGATTGCGACGGGTCATGTTGCGCGCGGCCTGAAACCCCAAGGCTCCCACGTGCCACAGGGGTAGGTTACTAAATACAAGTTACGTGTTAAATGAATAAATCTGTATGTTTTCAAAAAATAAATCATGGACCTAAATACTATATTAGAACGAAATTAGAATACTAGAATTGCCTGTCACTTGTCACCGTGTCTTTACGTTTTTTTTTAAATTCCTTCTAACGTGAGAAGAAAATTGGATCTGACCTCTTCATTCAAACTGTATAATAGAATTCAATGATGAGATTGATGTTATTCATCGAATAATTCACTGAATTCTGTTCAATTTCCTGACCGACCTTTTCAAGGTTAAGTCCTTTGAGAACCGCAAGGATGACGTAAGGGTCAAAAGCAAATTGGAATTTTGATTCGTTGTATCGTGACGATACCGTCGGGCTGGGTTAGTTTCTGTGAAACTTCGAGAAAATCTTGAAGTTTGAGTTGCCACGTAGCTCCCGGATCGCTACGAAGGCAAGAGGTTCCAGGTTCGAATCCTGCGGTCATGTGTTTACACCATCACATACTTTCAACAGTTCATTAGTCATCTCCGTCGTCGCGCTTAACACGAGATAGAAAAGCGTCTTAAATAACCGAAATGTGGAGACACATTCTAAATGTATGATTTGCATTTAGACATCCATTTAGAAACCGGTAGCAAAGCAAACTTGAGCACATGATATTCTCATTTTAACGATAACAGAAAAAATTCTATATTATACGAGATAATGATTTTTTTTGTATTTCACTGACGGTTCTCTGAATTTGAGAGCAAATTACTCACTTTCTTAACTCTCAGATCAGGTTACTTACACGAAGAATTTTAAACTGAAATAATTTGCAATAAAATTTTCTACCAGTTATGAATATGAGATATTATATTATGCGTTGTGAATTCAGAATTAACATAACAAATATTCTCCCCTCTACAGGAAACAAAATAAACTAACAATTTTCAATCTGCCGCATTTCTTTTTAATACTTGGTAGATCGGTGGTAAAATATGTCCCGAAAAAGGAAACATTTCTTAATAGAATAAATTCTTCTAGAATTTAATAAACAACAATTGATCCACGATTCTCCATACAGATATGAGCACTTAGAGCATAAGTACAGTGTTCGTTCTAAACATCCCAATAATTTGCCTCTAATCTCATTTTATTTTAGAAATATAGACTTTTCTCTTAAGAAAACAAAATGCTTAATTATCATACACTTAAAGAAATTTTACAAAATATTTAATATTTGTTACATATCCATTATGATATTTTTCAATATCTTATAGGGTTGAGCTGATACCACATTGAACCGATACCGATCTTCTTACCGATTCCCACCGATATCGATGATCTTACCGATTCCCACCGATACCGATATTTTTTCCGATTCCCACCAATACCGATATTCTTACCGATTCCACCGATACCGATGCTCTTACCGATTCCCAGCGATACCGATCTTCTTACCGATTCCCACCGATACCGATTCTCTTACCGATTCCCATCGATACCGACTCTCTTACCGATTCCCACCGATACCAATTATTGAAAATTTGCAATAATTAAAGTTTGTTCAAAATATTGATCAATATTGGTGTGTGAATATTCTTCTCCAATTATATGCATTAATTTACCAAGATTTTTGTTTTAGAATAATTCAAGAATTACATCAGAATATTAAAATAGATATCATGTAATCGCAAAATATAGTTTTCCGTGCAGAATTGGTGCAAAATAAATATAAAGTTTGAATTTTGCATATTTACAGGATAATTTAAACTCCGCGAAAGTGTTCCATGGCATTTTTGCGAACCCCGTGAAAAACCTACATGATGGAAAAGTTTTTGCTGGCAATTAGATAATTTCAGATACCAATACATCGGCATATTTTATGACAAATGCTCGGCCAATGTATTGCATGTTTGGTTGCATAAAATGAAAATAATAATCTTGAGTTCAGTTTACACAATGTTTTTATCTTGCTGTTAGGAAAAAAAACGGGCATTTTGAATCTTGTATTGTTCACAGTGCATTGTGGCGCCATCTCAACGCGTGCAAGTAACCATGAGATTGGCCAGTCGCAATAGCAACTCGTACAACAGTGTGTAATGCGAGATTTATCGCAGAGTCACAAGCAGGCGACGTTCAACCGCTGGAAACAATCCCGTGCGAGGATCCCAGCGGGACGCGGATTGGGACAGTGTCCCAACGAGTTTGCGGCATTGTCCCCTCCATGCTGTTTCTCTAATTAGGGAGATGCTAGCGAGGCGGTAACATTGGGGATGGATTGCCCAGACGTCCGTACCCAATGCAGGATAATGTATTGTTGGAGGCAACACTGCATTATACAGAGAGCGCTGAGTGCGATTGGCTGCAACAGCTTCATGAAAACATTTGCACCTTGCGGTTCGCAGGACAACAATCAAGTGGAAGCCATTGTTCACCTAACAATCCTCTCATTTGCATTGGGAAAAAATAGCTTTCAAAAGTCACACACAGTGCCGTTTTTAATTTTTGTGCCGTTGGAACGTGTGCCCGTATAGCGGAAAGAATCACGCAGCTTGCCGGCGAAATCACATGTGCGAAACCTCGCAACTCGAGCATATACACACTATCTTGGGAACCTGTGGACCAAGTTGCCCATAACGGTAGAGAAGGGGAGAAAGCGAGTGGGAGGAGCAAAGCAGTGAGCACGGCTGCAAACGGCTAGAAGCTGCAGCCGCATTTTCACCTTCATGCACTGACTTCCCTATTGCTCGAGCCTTCACGAGTCACTACTTGCGGGCTTATTTTTAGTCATTTTAGTTAACACATTTCACAATTATAATTAGCCTAATCACGACTTTTGTCACAGAAGATGCTGGAAATGTTTTCCTTGTACTACCACACATTTTAAAGTTCAATTAAAAATCACACTTTTGTATGACTTTGTTTCCACATAAGGATCGTACATAAAAATTATTTGTTGTAAAGTGTACCTATGCTGCGGCATTATAATAGCACTAATAATAACATTTATCAACGCTCAGCACTTTGGCCAGCCGCCCACCGGATCCGACGCGATGCGACGCGACGAGTCAGTTTTGTTGCAAACCAACTCGGCGAAGGTTTAACATGGGGCTCTTATGGGTCACCTCGAGTCACGTTGCGACGGATTGCGACAAAACAGTGAACGTCGTGAAATCTGCTCTCGCTGGAGCACAATGCGACAAAACGCTCTGCGCATGTGCGAATTCTTTCTCCTCAGTGCACCACTTGAATGTGACTCATCACTGTATAGTTTGACAGCACATAGCCTATTATATGTAGGTTTGTATGTCAAGGTAAAAATATGGAGTTTGATGCAGAGAAGCTAATCGTTCTTGTCCAAGCGAGGCCTTGACAGATTGTTCCTCGACTGGTTACCATAACGTAAAAAGACCTTACGGTATATGGGATCGAACACTTGATGAACACTGACCATTCATCCTTGATTATAGAGCAACTCACTACTCATGGGTGAGCTTGATGGTAAGGTGTGAGAGGTAATAACTACTCACTTAGTGGCAAAGCACAACACTTGATTTTAAATCCCTACAGACTGGATCATCATGGTGACAGGAAATACCTGTCTTTCGCTGTGGAAGTGTTCCTTCGTAGAGTCGAAGGACGGACCGCTTAATCGAACGAGGTGTCCGTTTGTCGTCCGAGCCTGAAAGCCCAGACTCCTCACTCCTGGCTTAGAACTGACCACTGACCTCTCTCTCCCCACACATTTATTCCGATACAATTTGCTAAACAAATGCAGAGTCAGTCAGACCTGTAGTCTTTGATGGCGATCGTTTACACCTGTTTGCAGCAATGGCGATCAAGGAAGCCCGGCAATGTCTGACAAGACATTCCTTAGATGGTTTTAGCAATTTCCTGATTGGAGAGGTGATGACTAAATGTGTGGGATTGTAATGTTCGCTGTACGTTACATTTAAGAGATTCTACATCTACAGTTCGTTACGATAATAAGGAAAAAATTGATGCGCTATTGGAATGTAATGGCACAATTACATTACCTGAAAAAAAAAAAAATAGGTTTATGGAAAATTATCTTGTATTTGGACAGAGAATGTAGTGTACAAAATGCACCTAAATTGTACAGGAAAACAATCCTCAGGCCAGTTTGATATTTAATGCTGGTATATGTGTTTGCAGTTCGCGAATTAAACTTTCTCCTTTCTTGCAGGGGGTTCATCTATTGCTGGATTCATGTGTAAACAGGAAATATATTTACCTCGTTGTGTCGCTTTGTGTATCGTCGTGTTGAGTCGCGTCGTGTCGGATCCGGTGTGCGGCTGGCCTTATCGGTTTTTGACTTATCACCTTACCAGTCTTCACAGAATTGAACATTCTTCAAAACGATACCTCCGTCCGTATGAAACCAAACGCTGACATCATGGCAGACAGAGATATGCCACGTTTGCACGACATGAATCTGTTCTATCAACAATTAAATAACAAATTAATTCATAGATAGAGGACATCCTCGAAGCAGTTTGTCAACAGTTGTCACATTTGCCGATAGATGGCAGCACATTTAAATTCTTATTAACCAACCAGAAGATTCGTCAAGCAGTGTTACACCTTGCAACATTACCTACTGTGTATATTTTCTTTGTAATATACTTATAAAAAAATTAATGTACTTCATCCAAAAGTAGAAATGTACTGCTTGAAAGCAAAGTTATTTTTGTCTCCTTGCCAAAATTAGTTGTACTAAAATAAGAAAAAGACGCGAGTAATTCTGGAACTGTAGGTTAGGAATTGTTAGGTTAGGAGTGCAAAGTTTAGAGCTATTAGCAATTAGTTTTACTGACTGTTAGCAGAGACCCAGAATAAACAAGTGTGTCTAGTTCGAGAGAGATAATAAGGGTTTATTATTAGCTCTCTCGAACTACACACTTGTTTATTCTGGGCCTCTGCTAACAGTCAATAAAACTAATTGCTAATAGCTCTAAACTTTGCACTCCTAACCTACAGTTCCACTTGGTTCTGAATAGACTACAAGTGGTAAGATTAAGAGGGCCAGCTTTAGAGCTGTCAGCAGCTAGATGTGACCCCGTGTTGCTCCTTTTGTTTCGTCAAAAAGTTCAACAACGTTAAATATTGCCTAGTTTTCGTTGTGCACGGTTCTCCCCGTCATGACGATACACACACTTGGCACTGAATAAAGACGACGATGTGTTTGACGAAAGAGCCACATCTTGGCAACGCAGGGGCAGGATTACATGGCAAGCAACTGATTGCATCACCCACGTTCCCTTCTCTGGCTTGGGGTTGAAAATTGAACGACTGAGGCAGAAGGAACTGGGAAGGAATTTTCCACATCAAGAGTGATAGACGGGGCGTATCATTGGAGCTCACAAGAAATGGTGAAGAAGGGCAACACAGACTAAACTCATCAACTTCCTCCTCTTCTTCCTCGCAGAAATAAACTTTCCACGGTCCTTTCATTCGGAGCTGAATCAAGGACTTGTTTTTAGATGGGTTTACATTCGCCGTAGCAGTGTCTGGGGATAACTGCTCAAAAGAAGCCGTGATTTAGAATGAGATATCCGTTTGTTATCGCTCGGTCGAAGTTGTTAAGACGCGTCAATCTTCATTCAAGACTCAAGTGTACTTACACCTTATCAGCTGATGCTCTGGATATTAAAAGGTTTATAAATTGTGAAGTCTAGATGCAGCTCTCTACAACGATACTCCACATCACTGGCGTACGCAGGATTATTTTCCGGGGGCGTGGATAGCTGCTTTCTAGGGGGCCGGCATACACAATAAGATATTTCGTATATTAAAAACATTCCACTCTCAAAACCATGTAATGAGGGGTCATTTTGAGGTGAGTTTGCATTAAACACTCTGGTTTTTCCCTGAGTTCTTTCACTATTTTATTGAAAATAATGATTTTCTAAAATTTTTGGAGCTGCTGTAGCCCTCTGCGTACGCCAGTGCTTCACATTTATGTCCACATCAGTTTCTATGCGCCGACCTCCGAGGCGGAATGGTTAGCACAGCGCGTAACGACACCAGTGGTCGCAGGTTCGAATCTAGACCTCAGTATGGGCGTTCCTTGTGATTTTTCCTTCATCATATCATCAGGGCCTCCCTAATGGCGCAGTGGTAACATCGTCATCTTGTCATGAAGGTGTACCGGGTTCAATACCAAGTGAAACCACACTGTTATTCGGATCCCACTTTAAACTGTAGGCCCAGTCGCGATTAGCCTCTCTGTGCATGAAGTGGACTTGAAATTAAAACTGAAACCAAACAAGATTAGCGAAAAGTGGCAGACAAGCGACGCTAAATCAAATCAAGTGAATTCGTTGTGCTTCTTCTTGAGACTTCATCATTCCAGTATCCTCATCGCCGCGAAAGTCATGTAGAGACAAATAAGCGACGTAAAATATCCAAATTGAGTACATAAATACAATACGTATTCTGAATTAAACTTCTCGTTTAATATCTAAGGAACTAAACTTCTCGTTTAATATCGAAGAAACTAAAAGTCAAAATATACAAAACAGTAATTTTGCCTGTATTATTATATGGATGCGAAACTTGATTCCTTACATTGAAAGAGGAACATATATTGAGATTTGAAAATAAGATCCTTAGGAGAATATTTGGACCTAAAAGGGATGAGGAGACAGGTGAGTCGAGAAGGTTACATAATTTAGAACTACATAATTTATATAGATATTATTAGAATGATTAAATCAAGAAGACTTAGGTGGTCAGGTCATGTAACACGAATGGGAGAGAAAAGAAGCGTTAGAGGATTCTTGTTGGGAAACCTGATGGTAAGAGACCTGTAGGAAGGCCAAGACGAAGATGGAGGGACAACGTTGAGATGGACCTAAAGGAAATCGGTAGGGATGGAAAAGAGTATATAGATCTTGCTCAGATGCTGCAGCCATGAACCTTCGGGTTTAAGAAGGCTAGAGAGTTAGTTAATTAGTAATTCTGAATTAATTGATAAATTTATTTTAAGAACTTCGCCGATGGCATTGTGGTCTTGTAATCGACAGGTCCCCTGTTAGGTTCCCGTTGCATTAGTTCACATAGGTATGGCCATAAAATACGGATAACAGATATCCGGCTTTCAAATTATCCAATATCGTTTCGGATGCAACGGATAATCCTGATAATTCGGATATCCAGATAATCCGAATATCTTGCTAGTCCGAATATCCATTTAGTATGGATATGCGGATAACCCGAATATCCGGATAATACGGATATCCGGATAATTCGTATAATCCGAATATCCGGATAATCCTCACATGTCGGATATCCGGATAATAAGCACAATTCGGATATTCGGATTAATCCTTACATCAGAATATCCGATTTCCAGATATTTGAAACTCGGATAGAAAATTATCCTATAATCGGATAAAATTTTATCCGGATCTGGCCATCCCTAGTTCAGATCCCACTTTAAAGTGCAACACGCAGTCTCGATTAGCCTAGCTTGACTTTGAACGGGCTTTTGTTCAAGTACGACTCTAAATCAGCCGTCAGGAGTTATTGTTCGTTCACTGTTGTCAAGGGTCACACTTGGAGGGGAAAACCACACGTGCTGAACAGGCAAATACAAGTTACATAAGGACGTGGAGAACTAGTTTTGTCCGAGCGTCGGTGTCTCGCAGTTTGAATTGCTAAATTCAGTCACCGTCTGCGGTCCAGTGGGTGAGTTCATGAACTTTCATGAACGCTGCTCTCTATTACGCAAGCGCTTAGGTGGCTGTGCTGAATTTCTTACAAGTAGGGTGAGCGATAGGTTACGAGAAGGTCAATAGGTGACCAGGTAAATAGCTTCTTCAGACGAAAGTTTTGTTATTTACTATATACTGAAATAGTAAATAACATGTGATGTAAAGTAATCTCATTATATTTACGAAAATAGATGGCGCTAAATTTCGAAGAAATAATTTAAACTCAATATAATGTTTACTATCTTCTAATTTGAAAATGCTTATGTTATGTTTTAGGCATATTTAGCGTATCACACCCAAATTGTCTGTCTCTAAATCCTGTCCGCATAGTTAATGATTTAGTACTAATAGATGGTGCAGCTAATGATTAGTAATATATCTTATTATAAATTTGCTACACCAAATTTGGATCCCAAAAAAAAGTTTTATCTCACTCGTGCTTCGTGCGAATCTTTACCAAGTTTGGTCTAACCAGTGTTCGGAGATTCTAGTTCGTAACAGTTGCTTTTTGACAAATTTTAACTGTAAGTAGTTACTTTTAGAAGCAAGTAGATGTAATTGTAGCAGAGTTACTATTTACAATAGAAATAACATTATCAACAGTTATTTTACATTAAATTGTTAACTCCAATATTTGTAAAGTCGAGGAAGACCTAAATTTGGCAACCCAACTAGGTGTATCTGGATGCTAAGGTGAAAACATTTGGAGACACTGCGTTCTTTCCACCCATCTGTGTGCAAATTGAGAGAGGCCATTGTCGAACATTCTTCCTCCATTCACAAACTGACTGGTGCAGGGGCGCCAACGTGTCAAAATTATTGGGGGGGGGCTCTGATCACTGAAATAAATTAATGAATGACTCACTCTCTCCCTTTTTTAAGTTTTGATCTCAGTGTTCGGAATCTCATAAAAGCCCATGAATTCCTCAAAAATATCAAAATTTTTATTCACAGTTCTAATGCAGAATATTAATATTGTCCACGAATGGATATTTCCCAAGTTTCGTCAACCATAATAGCAAAATATTCCCGACTTTTAATATCGCTACCACGGAGCGCAAAACAGATCTTCGTTTATGTATCAATGATCTCGTTCTGAATGTCATGTTAGAGCCATTTGTATCCCAAAAGTCTCATCCACTACCCTAGTTCATGCACATCGTCTTTTGAAACTCTTTTTAGTAAAAATGTTAACAATACTCATAATTACATACTTAGTATATCGTAATAAGTCATGTGTTTTGCTGTCTCTGGTCATAGCCCCCCCTCCCCCAAAGTTGATGGTTTAGCGGTCTCAGCCCCCGAAATTGATGGTCTAGAACATTTCAAATGTGTATTTAAAGTTAAGTTCATGTGGCACAATTCTGAGTAAACTTTATAAGAGAAGCAAAATAATACATTAGATCCTCTAAAGCAAAATTATTTTGGGGCTCTGCCCTCACATCGTTAACATTGGGGGGGCTCGAGCCCCCCCCCCCAAGCCCCATGGAGTCGGCCCCTATGGACTGGTGTGGTACGCATCCATAGAGGTATTGGATTCTTGATTTGCCGGAGATTTTCTGTAAGTTTCAGGCTTTCAGAGAGTAAGGAATCACTGGTATTCACTGGTGCTACTGTGTGGAGGAGGCGCCATCTTTAAAATGGCAGTGTTGCAGCCTTTGATTTTAGTTTGCATTTCTGCCACTTTGGCTGATCGCGAAGATGAGGAAGAATTGTAATAAGATGAAACTGATGAAGGGACGATCTCAAACACATTTGGACGACACAACACAATTCCTACAGATGATTATCCTGGCTGCAGATCTAGGCGCCAGAGCCTAGTTAGTCTGCAAAATTCTATCGTGTTTTTTTTCGTAGAAGTAAAAAGTCTCTCATATGTTTGTTGTCTCTCGTATATCATTCTCCTACATATCACTGATTTGATTTGATTTGGTTTTGTTATTTAGCGTTGCTTTCTTGCTCCCTTTGGTTTATCGCGGCGGTGAGGATGAGTGATGATATAATGAAATTGATTAAGAGATCCTCACAAAGCCACAGTTCGGGATTTGAACCCGGAACTCCTGGCGTCGTGGCGCGCTGCGATAATCACTCCAGCACGGAGGCCCGCATCTACAAATCATGTAGCAATAACTGCATTCGCTCGTAAACAGGAAACAGAGATGGCGAACAAATTGGCAATGAAACCGAGAAGTGAATGAGCTTCTGTGAATCTATGGCAAACGAAAACTTTCCGAACAGACGAACTTGAAAAAATCTCAGCGGTTTTGGCAGCCTCTTCGACGCCAATCCGTCTTCATCTGCCGGCAGACGGACAGAGCAAACAAACGAGGAAGGCAATGTGTTGATCTTCAGCGCCATATTGTGCTCTTGCCATTCTAGATATTTCCGGCCGGGGGAGGATTTTGTAACCTTCACAAGTTACGGCCGGAGATTCGGACTGTTTCCTCCTGAGCTTCTAATTCTGGAACGACTCGGATATTTGGAGTTGTTTCCTGTGAACCTCGGTCGAACTCTGAACAGTTTGGTTTATGAGTACAGCAGAACTTTACTGATTGTGATGCAATGTCTCTGACGTGGCGAATCAACAGCGCTTAAGTGCTAAGCTAAATTAGCAGGGCCGGAGCCAAACCGGGTTGCAGCAAAACCTTAATTTTGATAATGTGTGTGGCTATTTGTTTCAAAATGAATTGTCACAAACCAGATATTTAAATAACGCGAGATGGGAAGGTGTTTCGAAAAAGAAACATAGATGGCAGCACAAGACGAAGGAATGTAAATAAATTAGTGAAGGAAAAGTATCGACTTAGTAAAACTGGAAATGTGAAAAGAAATGTATAAAAGACAAAAATAATTTACAAATAATTGATAATAAATAGAAAGGAAAATAGAACTAGTTTCATCATTCAGCAAGGTAACGTTCATAGTCATTTGTTAGGCATGCAACGACAAAAGTTTTGGGGACTAGAAAAAAGACAAGAGCATCTAAAATTGATATAATGACGTCAATAAGCAGAGAACAATGCCTGCTTGGAACCAACAGTTTCATTCCTTAAAACAACACAGGATGTAGAATAATGAAAATAGCGGTGGACAATTTGCTTACCATTATCTTTGCCGTTGACTGTACGACGAATGCGTTCATGGGCAAAATAGTACCAGAACAAACACACAGAAAAGGAACTATTTCCCAAATATCACGTGGTTACATGTGTGCATAGTAACATAGTACATGTGGTAAATCCATATCACTTAATGTAGGTGCTTACATTCCCAGCTATACGACCAATGTGTTCAAGGGCAAAACAACACTAGATTCTAGTACTAATGCATGGGAAACGAACTATTTTTTCTTTCATACATTTCTTTCTTGTGGATGGATGAGTGAACACCAATAGTAAAGTTCGAGTCCTGATTCGAACACCACTTTACTTTTTTAAAAAATTATCTGAAAGATCAATTTCCCTTTGACAACCATATGTCAAGTGCACGTGGTCCCACACTACATTCTCCCCTCAAACCTTTCTCACCAATAGCGTCCGTTTCAGAAACTGGCAGTACTTGTCAAGTCCACGTGGAGTAAATGGGATGTTGCCAGTTCAGTTTCTCCAGAGTTTTCGTAACGTGAGGTTGCGGTTATCTACGCTAGGTTATGTTATTGTGATGTGCTATTTTCTTTTATACGATGTGGAGACTTTGGGAGTGTTGCGTTATTGCAGTTCGTGATGGATGGCTAGACACTGCAGATAAAAGTGACGGCAGCGCTTCTCAGAAAAACAGGTGCTGGCTCGAAACCAGATACGGGTCCTGTCGGCTTCCTCTCGAGCTATGTAACTGACGTTCGAATCAGGACTTGAACAAAAGCCGCCAAACAGATAGGCAACCCACATAAAGCTTGCGTTTCAGGATCTAGCTGCCCCATTTTTATTGATGGTGACTGTGCATGCTGCCTCGTCCTAATTTGAGGTCAGGGTTGTTAAAGGTCCAGGAATTTTAAATCAATTCAATTCCGGTCCAGGAGAGAAAATCAGCAAGCGTAAATGGGTTCTGGACCGTAAAGAACCTTTTTATCTGTAAAGGGTTTCAATTCGGTCCAGAAACCTGTTTACCGGATCAATTTAAATACGGTCCAGGAACCTTTTTTTCTGGATCAATTTAAATTCCGTCCAGGAACCTTTTTTTCAATGAAACAATACGCAACTTGGACCGAATATAAATTGTGCGAGAAGAAAGGTTCCGGTCCTTCAGCGGCACCCAATAGAACCGATTAGAATTTTTAGGTTCCTGGAAGGGTGGAACGAAGCTAAGACAAGCTTCACTTAGCCCCTGCACTGGCTATCATTGTCTATCTTGAACAAAGTCGTCCATTTTTCTAAGAAACGGGTCACATTTTAGCTTCTATGCCTCCCATAACCACCTCCCCATCCGAACTTTCAGAACGTTGACAGATATTTCAGAACGTCATAGTAACACACGACCTCTCATCCCTAATGACTACGGAAGATATTCTCCTGGCAAAAGTCCATCCTCTTTTACGACAACCGCAAGTGATATACGCAGAAACAGCATCATCTTATCTTCGAAGGCCAGCAAAGATGACATTTTGCCCTCTCATTGTTGAAAGATAGTCGCGAAGAAGGAAAACGTTTCCTGTCGCATTCTTGCAACAATGACACTACTTCCGTGCTCTTATCTGCTTATATTTTTTTCGGTTTCATGGACCGCTTTGCATTTTCGCAACGCTCCATTTAGCATCTTATAGACTCCCCTATCATAAAGTTCTACCCTGGTGCTTATATCTTTATGATTCTTCCAATTTATCTGGGATATCTGACAATGTAATATCCTGCCTTCCAATGAGGTCAAGTAACATACTACGGATTCTCTCTAGGAATTTGGAAATGTAGAATAGTCATGACTAGAGATAGGATTTTGATGCAAATGCATCTTCTTTTTGGTAAGGCAGAAACGTTGCAGAAGTAGATAGGAACGTGTTTTACACGGGATGCCTTTGTTAGGGCATTTTTTTGCATATTTTTTTACCCATTTTGGAGTAAAGGTCATTTTTCGAACTTTTCAAACCGATTAAGTCATTTTTCGGCCTTTTAAACGTCATCTTATGCATTTTTCTAGATTTTGGTGAAGGAAGGGGCATTTTACATGCAAATATAACCCTTTGAAGAAAAGAGGTTCCCGACTCTCGTCTCGTTGCCTTCAGCGCAGTTCTGAACGACTGTGTTTGAAGAAACAAAGAATGTCTGTGCAGTATTGTTGATACAAGCTGTTGTGTAACAATTCAGCTCAAACAATTTGATTTCCCCCCTCTATCAGTATATACATTGTCGCCGAACGGATTATTGTTCAAAAATTCCTCTTTAGTTGCACTCCATGGAATTGGAAGCGACTTAACAGCAATTGATATTGTTCATTTCAAGTACGCTGCTCTTGTGTCGGTGGAAGTCGAGAGAAGTTTTTCCATGTATACAAGGAATTCTTGTCGGACAACCGACAATCATTCACTTTTGAAAATTTGCTTTTGATTTTCGTTGTGTACTGCAACTCAGTCCTTAAAGTGTAAAAGATGACAAAAAGTGAACTTTCTTACTTGTGCTACCATACGCAATGATCATGTGATATACCGGGTGGTCCATTTATAATGATAGTATGGAATATCGCATGCAGAATGCATCCAATCGAAAAATTGCACAGAATAAAAGTTTGATACTATTGAGGGGGTAAGTCAATGCCGCAATGCCGAAAAATTTTGTAAAAAAATTGCAAACTTCGAACATTTATGAACATTTGGTAGTTTCAGTTTCATTTTGTTCCCTTTGTGTAATAATATTTTTGGTTTCCGTTGAGAACATTGCAAAAACGAATTTTATTAAAAAAATGTGTGCAAAGAATTCGGCAAAAGAAAATTGTTTGCAATTTATGTTCTTGTGTAACAATAAATAATATTAATTTGTTCCAACTCTTCGGTTTCAAGGAACAATTTCATATGAACAACAAAATTAAGTATGTTACTACAAATTAGTTATCATTTGAGGTACACAAATAAATGTTTAAAGGAGCAAATGTTCAAAATGTTGACCGTTCTCTTCAATGCATTTCAAAACACGGTGTCTGAAGCTCCACACTGTTCGTCCCAAAATGTCAGGAGTGATAGAGGCACAAGCATCAATAATTCGTTGCCGCATGTTTTCTGGCGTTGTTGGAACTTCGTGGTAGCACTTTTCTTTAATTAGTTCCCAAAGGCAGAAATCAGGCAACGTGAGATCGGGTGAACGAGCTGGCCAAGAAACGGGTCCTCCAAGTCCTATCCATCGACCAGGAAACTTTGTGTCCAACATGGCACGAGCCTGAATGGAGTAGTGAGCAGTGTTGTTCATATAAAATTGTTCCTTGAAACCAGAGAGTTGGAACAAATTAATATTATTTATTGTTACACGAGAACATAAATTGCAAACAATTTTCTTTTGCCGAATTCTTTGCATACATTTTTTCATAAAATTCGTTTATGCAATGTTCTCAACGGAAACCGAAAATATTATTACACAAAGGGAACAAAATGAAACTGAAACTACCAAATGTTTATAAAAGTTCGAAGTTTGGAATTTTTTTACAAAATTTTTCGAACAAAAAAATACTTCAACACGGAATCGAAATATGTAAAACGAATGGGGGTGTTCCATTTGAAATTTCATATTTACCCCCCACCCCCTTAAGGGGTGGGTGGCGGCGACGAAATTTTTGCGGCATTGACTTACCCCCTCAATAGTATCAAACTTTCATTCTGTGCAATTTTTTCGATTGGATGCATTCTGCATGCGATATTCCATACTATCATTATAAATGGACTCCCCTGTATACTGTAACGTTAATTTGTAATTTGAATTTCTCTTGGTAGGTTATAAATTTGTTCTACAAATCTTGCGGAATTTTTAGGTCATATTTCTAAGTTTATGGGGCATTTTCTTGCATGTGTTAGGCCATAAATGCATTTTTAAAGGTCATTTTTTGGCAATTTTAAGGGCATCAAAATTCTAGCCCTATTCATGACCATAGGCGGATCTAGAATTACTTGCTGGGAGGGGCACAGAATGTGCAGTAAACATGTAAAATGCAACATTGGTAATATTATGTGCAGATTTGTCTACACTCTGTTCCCGCAATCTCTAGAGCAAGCGAACGGAAACAAGTCTCTTCGCAAGTAATGACTCGAGAGGGATCGACCAATGAACGAGCGATAAGGAAATATGGTGCATGGAGTGGGCAATGCGGCTGCAGCTACGAGTCTTTCGCAGCAGTGCGCACTGCTTCGTTTCGCCCACTCGCTTTCTCCCCTTCTTTACCGTTACGTGCGACGTTGGTCCACGGAATCCTGGGACAGAGTATAGATATTGTAATCAGTTTCAAATATATATGTACAGTAAAACCTGTCTATCCCGGAACATGATGGTTCCGAGCAAAAGTTTCCGTCTTAACTAGTTTTCCTTCTTATACAGGACTTTAAATACAGTATAGAGCGCTGCAGGAAATAATGGAAAGACATATTTACATTTCGCCTTAGTTATAATGTAGAGTACTAATGCATGTACGTACATGCAATAAGCATAGCAGAGATTACAATTATGTAACTACACAACATGTTGGTACACATTTTACAGTATTGTAAGAACGTACAGTACTTACCTATGTATCTGTTCGAACCCGGGACCCCTGGCGTCGTAGCGCGATGTGCATAGAGGGAAAGAGAAAGATTGAAAGATGGAATAAGAGAGGTGAAGAAAGATTGAGATAAAAGTGAAGAAAAAGAAAGAAAGAAGGAGAGATAACAAGAAAAATAGAAAGAACAGAGGAGAAATAGACAAAGAAAGGTGGAGAAAGAGGGTAAGAGATGAAAGAAAGAAACGGAATCGTAACAGCTATGAGTATTGTAGCGCATTCTTTCATAGCGACAATGTTACCGATAAGCGAGTGGCAACAGAGGCGTGTTCCACTTACAGTATTGCATTGTTTTCTTGCGAGGGATAAAAATAAAGGAAGAAATTTCCGTCTTACTGAGAATAAAAACATCTCGTTGGTCTTTAAATGGTGTTCCGTTTCCGAGTTAAGGAGGTTTCCGCCTTAAGCAGGTCATTTTCAGGTATAAAATCGGTCCGTTCTGGGGACTTTTTTTTTCGTATTTACAGGTGTCCTTCTCATAGAGGTTCCGGGATATGCAGTTTTTACTGAAGTGTGACTCGGATAAACCTTGGGAATCGACAGTCACTGGGATATAGTAGCTAATTATAAAACGAGAGGTTTAAGGTTCATATTGAATGTAAAGGGCCCGCCCCGGTCAATGAAGAGAAAGATGAGTTATAACTGAGTGAGAATGCTCTCTCCACACTTATCATATCTGTCCCCTGCTCTAGATGAGTGCTGTCCTAGACGAATCTACAGGTCGTGTCCATAACTTGTCAGAGTCCGTACTTCGACTCTGACTGACGCTCCTCGGTTATCCAGCGCTGAGTGTATCGAAAGAATTTATAACAAGGGAGGTTATCTAAGTGTCCCCCTCCGATTTCCATGAAACTTGGCAGGTGTATAGAGGGGCCCAAAGGAAAAAATGCGTGTTTTTTTTGTTTCGGCTAAAAAACTGTTTTAGGTGGTAACACCCCCTCAAATGTCAAAATGAGGACAAATTGAAGTGGGCATTTGACAACTGTGTGTGTCCCCCTCCGATTTCCATGAAACTAGGCGGGTGTATAGAGAGGCCCAAAGGAGGAAATACGTGTTTTTTTTTGTTTCGGCTAAAAAACTGTTTTAGGGGGCAAAACCCGCCTCAAGTGTCAAGATGAGGACAAATTGACGTGGGGATCTTACCCCTGTGTCTTCCTTCGATTTCCATGAAATTTGGCAGGTGTATGCCCCTGTTTCTTCCTATGCCATATTTACGTGGTTTCCGGGTCAGATCCCCACTTCAATACACCTGCCAAGTTTCATGGAAATCGGAGGGGGACACTTAGATAACCTCCCTTGTAAGTTAACTTAGAGCGATGTCCTTCCGGACTTCATGTTTTATACTGCTGCCTGACTACAGGTTATTACTCCTCATATCCTCTACCAGTGAGGTGTACTTTCGTCACCTCCCATATAACCTCAGTGAGGAGGCATTAGGATATGCAGCGCATTCCTGGAATAACTGACGGAAGCGTCAGGTTAATGAACAGTGTAGAGAGAGCATTAAACGAGCCTCTTCCCTATCATCACTCATTATACCTCATCGATAGATTTTCCAGACAATTGGGTCTCCCCGATGGCGTAGTGGCAGCGTCGCCGCCTTGTAATCAAAGGTTTCCGGATTCGATACCCGGTGGAGGCTCATATTGGTTCTGATTCCACTTTAAACTGTTAAACTGTAGGTCCGGTCCCGATTTGCCTTTCTGTGCATAAAGTGGACTTGAAACAACAACTGAGCAACATACAGACAATTTCAAGGATTCGTTTAGATTCAAGTTGTGGTCAAATAAACTAATCGGGACAAGGTCTTCAAAGTGGAATCCGAACCACTGTACGTACACCAGAAACTAACCCAGGACCCTTTGATCATAAAATGAAAGCATTCTTGTGTTAACAATGGTTAACACAAGAATTTAGCTGTTGCGCACCTCACACCACATTTCCCCACTCCCTTCTCCGCGACGACGTTGGTTCGCAGTGTTGCAACCTGGAGGGAGCGGAATGGTCTGAGGATTTTCAAAAAAATTTGTATTCACTTTTTCTTGGGCTGTTTTCTACCTGTCGGAGTACGGAAATTCAGCTCACCTTTCGCCAACGACTCTTTTTCCTTCTTTTAAGACGTGAGAAACCATCCATTTAGATAGTCCCGTGGCGGCGTTTGTGGACTCGACAACATTATACTTAAGTTTATGTAAGTCCTTCTGATTTCGCAAATATGTTGCAACATTGTAAACAATTTCTCTGGCCTGTCCTGTAAGGGGCTTTCCAGAGCAGATTGTGGATTTCGTTGGACCCGGCATGATTTGATTTTTGCATTTCAAAAATATGCAGCCAGGAGTAAAGAGCAAGAACATGTCAGTGCTTTAAAAAAGAACACAGGCAAGCATGTTATCTGATTCCCTTCTCGTAGTGATTGTTGTACGATAAACAAAAGAACCCCCACCCCACTCGGCCTAAAAAACAAGAACAAAAAAGAAAGTCAGGCCACTGTTCGTTGTCGCATTCAGAAAATGAAGTCATTCGCCCTGTAGTTTATCTTCGTTATAAACCTTAAGGCGCGTGCGTAATACTACAGTTTACGATCCACGCGCCGCACGCATTTTCAAAGACCGGATTAAGTCAAATGAACCACTGATAAACTGATATGAGCCGGCACCGTCACTCTACACAGTAAAAATAGTTTGTCAGATTTGTTTTAAGTTAATTTTGTTGAGTTGGCACTACTGGTACTTTCAAGGCCAGACCAGTACGTGGAAGAGTGATGGGAAGGATGACGTAATAGGAACTGCTCCGCAGCGATCTGCGCATATTGGGACTTAACTTGTCAGGTTATATGTATACATTCTTTTGGGAGAAGTACATGCATCGCTAAATCCACAAATGATCATGACAGTGAATTTCGATTGATACAAAGAACCCTGTATTCTCCTTTAAAATCCTCCAGAATGTAAATGTTTTTTCCTTTGCAGCACATTCCTTATTTCATTTATATTTCTACTGTAAAATACAAATCAGTTAAATAGCTGATAGATTTCGAATGTTAAATCTGTATGAAATGCCTATTGCCTCTTTAACTGGTGCCTTGTGCACTTATCTCTTTGTGTACCCTGAATTAACTGACATTTGTAACGATATTTCTCCGTCAGACTTCTTAACAATAGACTAGACTGACATTTAGTCAAACAAATCGGGGAAAATTGGACTGTAAAATGATTAACGAATTAGCTTCTGACGTGTAGAAAAGGTCGTTCTTTTTCAACGGTTGTAAAACTTAAAATTATTTCTGTTTTTATTTCTAAAAAATGTGGTTAATTAAGAACAGACTGTTCTCTAATCTACAAAAAGGTTAACATTTAATAGATTTTGTTTCAGCCAATGGCAAGGAACACTGAACGGGTAGTAAACGTTATATGCGATTATATCAGAATTGCCCGCACTCTATTTATCGCTACATGAAGTAAAATTAGTAGGAGGCAGAAAGGGCACTCCATGCGTTTGTCTTTCTTGAAACAGAGGAACAGGGAAAGATATAGAGAATATGAGAAAGGCGGATAAAAGAGAGGAAAAATAAAGAGGGGAAGGATAGAAGGGAAGAAAAAATAAATAGAGTGAGTAATGATTGGATATAGAGGGAGGAAGATAACGAGAAGTAGAAAGAAAATAATGAATAAAAAGTGAGTGACAGGAAGAAAAACGAAATAGAAAGAAATTAATAACGAAGGAGGAAGAGAGAGAGGAAGAAAAACGAATAGAGAGAAAGAAATGAATAACGAAGGAGGAAGAGATAGAGGAAGAAAAACGAAATAGAGAGAAAGAAATGAATAACGAAGGAGGAAGAGAGAGAGGAAGAAAAACGAATAGAGAGAAAAAAATGAATAACGAAGGAGGAAGAGATAGAGGAAGAAAAACTAATAGAGAGAAAGAAATGAATTACGAAGGAGGAAGAGAGAGAGGAAGAAAAACGAAATAGAGAGAAAGAAATGAATAACGAAGGAGGAAGAGGGAGAGGAAGAAAAACGAAATAGAGAGAATGAAATGAATAACGAAGGAGGAAGAGAGAGAGGAAGAAAAACGAAATAGAGAGAAAGAAATGAATAACGAAGGAGGAAGAGAGAGAGGAAGAAAAACGAAATAGAGAAAAAGAAATGAATAACGAAGGAGGGAGAGGGAGAGAAGATGAAATAGAGAAAGAAAGAAAGAAATGGATAAAGATGGAAGGAGAGGAGAAAAGAAATAGAGATAAAGAGAGATTACCTAAAGAGGGAAAGAGGGCAGTATCATTAATCACAAATTTTACTATCATGTAATGCACTATTGCATATGTATTCAGGATAGAATGGCCTTAATGTTTGCCTTAATGCCCTCTAAACACTTTGAAGGTCTGTTCGGTGGCATCTCGAGTTATCGAGACGGGACCGAGATCGAGACCACAAGGGGAACGAGAAACTCGAGACAAAACCGAGACTGTATCATCTCGTCTCGTCACCGCCCCTAAGGCAGCCTCACAGACACTCACATAAAGAGCGCAGAAAATGAATCTAATCAGTGCCACGGCCTCTTGACAAGCAAGGGAGAATCTCTAAATGGAGTTACGACAACATGATTGCCCAATTAAACCTGACAGTAAACATATCGAACCATTTTTGCATGACAATTGTAACATCATAACACTTTAGCATTATCGATCTCTTTGCTGTGCATGCACTGAATTTTCAATCCGCCTGTCTCCTTGGTCAACATTCATCGCTGTCTCGGCAAAGCTTCCATTTTTATATATCCGATCTATCGATCTGTACCTGACGGTTCTTCTTTTGGTTAAGGCGTAGCAGGTGGGGGGAAGGGGGGCGGCGAAGAATAATTGACGTCATATCGCCGAATGGCTTTTTGATGGTAGCTTGTTGTCAAGCCTGTCTAATAATGTACTGTTCCGCTTCAATATTGGAACCCATAATAGAGCAATTTGCCTACCACACGCCAGGCTATTTACGTGTTGCTATGCAGATTTATGGCCGCGTGGCATATGCTGCATGGATTTACGCTAATTGCTGATTAGCATAATAAGTTACAGGTGGACTTCGTTAGGGCGTTTGATTTGTGCGGTTTAGGTTCGCTAAATCCAACACAAGCCTTGATTTTTTATGTGACTTTTCAGTCATGCAGAACTCTTTGTTTTCGTTAACACGTTGCTATCCTTTTTTGGCTCTGGTTACTAGCCTATACTATAGCGACGAGAGCGACTACTGAAACGATGCACTGTATTACAATAAATAATAGTTAATATTAAAATATTTACATAAACAGTCTTCTGGAAATTTTCTATCCTTTTTACAATTGAAACAGATAGAAATCGTGAATGATAGCTTGCTCAACAGAGGACTTTTTAAAATTAAATGTACATATCCTCAATACTCTATCTAAATATTACTTGTTAAAAAATTAACTTGTGCAAGTGAAGTATATGTCCACATTGTTATTTCGCTTATGATTAGAGATTGGATTTATTGTTTTGACCGACTTGAAATTTCACTGTTGGGTTAATCTGTCGCAACGATCGATTCTACAGGACACTTCAAATATTAATAACTAGCTGATTGGCCGGCGTTGCCCGGGTATTTATTTATCCCAATCTTGTATTAGACAGGAAAATAATGAATTCTAACTATAGTGTAAATGAACTTGGAATTGAACGGCATTGGGAGTGTCACTATTCGTCTTAGTGACTCCGAAAACTATGGATTCCACACTAATATCGGTCGTTTTCGATTATTTTTACATGTCAGCCCCTTCTCACCCCTACCCCTAGGGGTGACAGGGGTGTCTTGGAGTTGAACGGCATTGGGAGTGTCACTATTCATCTTAGCGACCCAGAAAACTATGAATATCTCACTAATATCGGTCGTTTTCGATTATTTTTACATGTCACCCCTTCCCACCCAGCCCCCTCCCGTTAGGGGTGTCTTACCCCCATAGTATTTCTTTCCAGATTGCAAGACATAAGTGTAACAAGTTTGGTTGATTTTGCTCCAGGCGTTCGAGAGTTATGGTGGAACAAACATATATACTTACATACATCCACTTTTATTATATAGATTAACACATGAAAAAGGAGAATCGCAGGCCACGTGATTGGCGATAAAGTACTCAAAGGTAAATATGTTACTTGTAATGTTTGGCTTTAATTGCCAATAAAGTATTGTTAAGTGAATTATTTGATCATAATGTTTGAAGGTATTTGGCGATACAAATTCTGTAAAGTGAATGTTATTTGATCGTAATGTTTGGTGATAATTGGTGATACAATACTCTAAATCGAATGTTAATTGAATGTTTAGAGATAATTGGTGATACAATACTCTAAATCGAATGTTTAGAGATAATTGGTGATACAATACTCTAAATCGAATGTTAATTGAATGTTTAGAGATAATTGGTGATACAATACTCTAAATCGAATGTTAATTGTATGTTTAGAGATAATTGGTGATACAATACTCTAAATCGAATGTTAATTGAATGTTTAGAGATAATTGACGATACAATATTCAAGAGTAAATATGTTTGTGATTGTAATGTTCGGAGATAATTGGCGATAAATTACTGAAGGATGAATATCTTATCTGGTTGTAATGTTTGGAGATAATTGCTGATAAAACATTCTAATGTGAATATTATTTGATTGTAATGTTTGGAGATATTTGGCTACAAAATGCTCAAAAGTGAATACGTTTTTTTGATTGTAATGTTTGGAGACAATTCGCGATACAATGTTCTAAATTGAATGTAATTTGATTGTAATGTTGAAAGATAATTGTAGATGAAATACTCAAAAGTGAATACGTTATCTGATTGAAAAGTTGTGACGTAATTGATAATTCGCTCAAAAGTAAATAAATTATGAGGTTGAAGCGTTGCGAGATAATTAGAGGCGAAAGTAATTAGGGTATCTACTTCAGATGTGAAATCATTGACTGCGCTGCGAGAATACACGAAAGCGAATAAGTTATCTACTTGAATCATTACGAAGTAATTAATTTTGTGTTTAACCCAAACGTCTTTATGCTCTGGGGGATTAGACACTCAAAAAATATGTTTTTAAAAGTTCAGACATAAGTTTAAATTTACGCTGACAAAGGTTATGGTAACGCCCATATGGAGCAGGATTTCTCGCACAAGCATTGTGCAAGACATTTCGGGATTGTTTGAATTCTGTTGCACGCACGTTGCAGATAATTAAACCAACCTAGGCGGATCGTATAGTACGTGAACGGCTTACTCAGTACCATATTTCTCACGTTGTGGGTCGAGTTTTTTTCTTCTTCCTTGTAGCCATATGCTACGTCCACCTCTTTCTCGCGTCTCTTTGTTAATTAATACAAACAACGAAGAAAATACTGAGGACTTCATTATGGCCCGTAGTTTTTGTAGCTATATCTCAGTCATAATCGATTGTAAAGTTTAAATTAGAACAAAGCTGAAACAAGGTAATGCTGCTCTTGCAGACCGAAAATCTGAAGTCTTCTGAGGCGCTGGCGTATCCGGATTTTATCAGGGAGGTTGGAACTGTAAGGGGCGATATATACAGGAAGATATTTCGTATTTTTAGAACTTTCTACTCTCAAAAATGACAATCGAAGGGTATTTTAAGGGGGAGAATTGCATTTACCAGTTTTTTCCGAGCTCTTCTCTGTTTTTATTTAAAAATATTGATTTCCTCAAGATTTCGCATGGGCTGTAGCCCCCACCCCCGCGTACATCAGGGGTCTGAGGTGATGATAAGCCATGCGCATATCAGCTTGTATCTTGGAAACTACTAACAGCTAGATAATAGTTTGATGAACGTAAGAACCCTATAAATACTACCTATTTCCATGTAGATGTGCAGTCGATATCATACATACACGCAACCATGGTGTGTGTTGTATTTTTGCTATTTTACGTCACTTCTGCCACTGTTTTCTAATCGCGAGGATAAGGATGGATTATATTCAGATAAAATTGATTTAAGGGCATTCACGAAGAACATCCATGCCCAGGCCAGGACTCGTAGTTGAGAACTTGAGTGATGAATAGAGGCAGTGCCATCTATTGGCCTTTACTGTAATGACAAAAAATAATTGAGTGGAGTTAACAGAGTCAGTCTCTGTAAGAGATCGATGGCGAGGCACAACCATCAAATGAATGCCAGTTTAAATTTATATATTTCGCACATACAATTTTATTTCAGTCACAGTAATTTATATTAGTTATTATAAGGGATAGACAATTGCCCCTTTCTTCCCTGTAGGTCCATGCGCAGAACGTATAGTATATCTCCCACTAATGTGTCCCGAACCGCAGAGAAGAAAATTTCCGTTGTCTACTTTCTATGAAATTAAATGTTCTAACGACAACTACAGCGCACCTCGTCGAAGCGACACGTGGGATTTGCATGCGAGAAGTCCGGAAGTTTCTACAGAAGAATTCTCTACCTTCGGACACCCTCTCGTGTCGTTTCGGGTATCCTCGTGTAATTCCGGCGTTCTTTGTACACACGGGGTTCGGGACGGCACGCTATATGGACATTGTACCTTTTCTGAAAACCATGTAAAGTCCCTCTAATGGCATTTTGGGGTGTTTTAATAAACCTTTAATAATAAAAAACAACCTGAAATGCCGTTAGAGACGTCATGGCTCATGGCTTTTAGAGACGGTACGCACAGTGATTACAAGAGTTTATCAGACCAGAGAACGCGTCAGAAATATACGGTTGACGGACAAAACAGCTAAGGAGAACATAAATGATGACAGATGGTCGTGTAACATACTGGATTGCTGCGACCTATCTTATCTTTATTTATAAGTAACATATTTTCATAAAAATAGTCACCCAAAGTATGTTATAGTTTTTCTGTCATGTCAGTTGTGAATGCGTTATTGAGTTATAAATCCAGTCAGTGCCATCTATTGGCCTTTTAATGTAATGAAAGAAAATAATTGAGTGGAATTAACACAAGCAGAGAGATTATAGAAGATCATTGTTCATTGCGTTGTCTAATTTCATGCTTTGCAGATTTCAGTAATCAGCCCATAAGTATAATCAGTCCACATATGGCATATATCTTTCCTTTAAAAACAGAATGTATTGATTTTACCTTCCGAGCCTATGTGAAACGAGTTACTAGTTACTGTCCGTAGTGCACAACTCGAATAGATGCCGCAAACTGAGCTCCAATTTCGAGGAAAACACGGTTAGGCTAAGACGGATCCAAAAACAGAACAAAAGCTATTATTTACCGGGAAGCATACCTCGGGGAGGTGCCAAACGGCGTCAAAACAACTTCCGCCTAGAAACTCGAGGCTGCAAAATGGCTGAAATCCCATGGCGTCCATAGATGGCGCTGATTCCTTTGGACAGTGTCGACCCGTTCCGCGGTGACTGGCTCGTTAGATGCGCAATGGATGGTGGGAACGATCTGTTGGCGACACGGAATGGTTACAATGACAAAATTCTGGCGTTCCTGGTTTCTGTCGCCCTAATTTACTACTCAGTGTTGACAAACCTGGGATTGTTCCACCAAATGATGCCTTTAAGCCCGTTCGGAACTTGATACGTAGGTAGAAGTGCGGGACAAGTGAATGTACTTTGTTAATTACAGTGAATTAATGGGAAATAGTTGTTTTCGTGCCTCTTGATTGCTGAATAGTTCACGCTATTGCATTGTAATAACTAGATCCCGGAAGTTCAGGCATTTATTTTCGTTAAAATAGTCAGGCAAAAAGGCATTTATAATGTGGTAAATATGCACTAAAAATGAAAAAAAGGCAAAATAAACCGAAAAAAGGCACATTTAGAAGTCGCTTACTTTTATCTATAATTTCTGGCAAAATGTTAAAATCTAAATTGGGAAGAGCATTTCAATTTTCTCCGTCTTGATTGCACATAACTACTGTACAAGGTGCTTTTTAAGTTCTAAACATTCATTGATAGTCGTCTGTCAGAGAGAATGTTTTTCATAATAGAAAATGATCTTTCTACTTCGACAGAAGTTATTGGAGCATATACATATAACAAGCTAATGTAGCTGGACTCATTTTGGTAACAGCATTTTCACCTTTTAGAATATCACAAATTGTTTTCAATTGTTTCAAGTCCTCATTTGCACTCACTACCCGTTAGCAGTTTTCCGCAACAGGTGACCCCTTTTCTCCTGGCACTTCCATCATCTGCTGCATAGATTCCTCGAAGATTTTCATGGATGCTATAATTGTAATTGTCTCTGGCAATGCACCATAATGTGCAAAAGTAAACTTGAATAGCACAGGAGTTTTTTCACTTCACGAATTGAAGCCGCTTCATTTTCTGGAAGAGCATCTATCACCTCACTGATTTTTTGAAGGTTGTTAGCATAATATACAGCTGCTGATATCCAGGTTCCCTATCTCGTCAAGACTGGTTGCTGAGGTAAACTAAGCTCAATCGCAACTTCCTGAAATTTTCGGGTTCGAGAGGGAGATTTCAGAAATATTTTCTTTGTTTTCGAAATCAACCTGTCCACTTCAGCAGTCAATCATGCACAAGAAATGTTAACCGAAAGGCAATATCCTGACTCAGCATGAAATACTTTTTTCTCACACTTTTCTCCTTCAGCAATGTTGAAACATGCGTGAGTTCAATATTACTTAAATAAGGCGAAAATTATTCACATAATAAACGGAAGAAAAATAAATGCCAACAACGTTTTTTGGGAGAAAAATAATTTATATACACATTTTTTTTTAAAAAATGTCAAATTTCATTGAAAAAGGCAAAAAAAAGGCATTATAATTAAAAATAGGCAGTGGGGTCCCAAATAGGCAAAATAGGCAAAATGAAAAGGCTTCCAAAACATTCGAAACAACATAAGAAACGTATATCCGGAAACATTTTATCAATATATGCAGTGGATAAAAAGAGGCATTTTGCCAAACTTCCGGGCTCTAGTAATAACAATCCCGCGTTAGATATTCTTGGTGGAGGCACATAGTAATTTGGTTCCTGGTTTAAACTGTAGATCCAGTACCGATTATTATATTCATGCAGAAATTATAGAAAGTGCCTATATTTCCCTTATTTTTGGATAGATTTTCTAGACTAAGATATAAAAGGTTTCGTACATTATTCAACTCCTCAGTTTCGTCATAACAAGCAACACCCAATGATGCGTATCTCGGGCACTACAATAGCTAGAGAGATCCATTTCAGTCTGTATAAAATCTCTCTTCCTCCTGTAATATTCTTGAACCGAAACGTTACGTGTGAGTCACTAACACTTTCATACATGTAACTCACAGTATATAGCTACACATACAATGTTAAAGAATATGTGTCTTCATCTTCTGACACAGTGTTTCTCAACAGTGTTTCTCCCCTGTGTCAATTATACCGGACCGCGAGAAGTTATCCCGAAACAGTTTTCTCCAAACAGTATCATTAAAATTGAATTATTAATGCAATTATCAGTTTTAAGAACATATAAATATAATCATACATTTCTCAATTTGCATTATTTGGAATTTTTCGGTGTTCAAAATGCAACATGTCAATGAAAGTCAGCTTCCCTATTTAATCTAATGATTTTGTCCTGAGAGATCCGATGATTGACAACTAATTTAAAACGAATTATATATTTGTCAACAAGTCTACACACACAACACAAAACGTATTTGACTCTAATAACACATTAACATGCATAAACTGAAAATGATGCATTTTGGTGTGTTGAAATAAATACAGAAATTCATAAAAGAATACTTTTATTAGATTCTGTTCCATGTGAGGCACTAAAAATGCATCAATGGGGAAGATCAGACAAGATCGTTTCAAACATAGCAAAATTTCGGTTTTAATGCATCAATTGACAGTCAAATGTGTAATTTTGTTATCTTTGAAACGATATTGTCTGATCATTGATGCATTTTTAGTACATCACACGGAACAGAATCTGATAAGAGTATTCTTTTATGCATTTCTGTGTGCACTTTGACACAGCAAAAAGTGCATCATTTGCCGTTTGTGCACGTTAAGGTGTTATTGGGAGTCAAAACGTATGTGACAATTGACACGTTTTGTGTTCTGTATGTAGACATAATCTTTTGATTTGATTTTTTTGTTATTTAGCGTCACATTTCCGCCACTTTCGGCTAATTGCAACGATGAGAATGAGTGATGATATGATAAAATTGATGAAGGGACGACACTCACAAATAACACTCACGTCCAGGCCGGGATTCGAACCCGGGACCCTTGTCGTAGCGCACTATGATAACAATTTCGCCACGGAGGTCGACTAGCAGTAGGAATATCAAGCTAAGAGTGGAAGGATAATATTGATATTGACCTGAATTTTTGTTCAGGATAGGGACGGATGGGAAAGGGAAATATATATTTAACTTATTTTAGTAATAATTTGCTTCGGTGTTTAGAACCATAAGGATGGATAATACATTAAGGACTTAGATTACAGCCCAGCTACTTTAGCCTGATTTGAACCAGCTAGCACACTTTTCATCCTCACAACACTCATTCTTTCATCACCATTTCTATACCCCACGTGTGCTTAAAGATTATAGGACATTACACTCTTCCCTCTATCAAGGCCTGACGTAGAGGTATAAATCCTACGTCAGAAAAGATGCAGCTTTCCTATTGTGGACAGGATAAAGAGCCCCACTTGGAGTATGCTGCATGGAGAACGAGGTGGAAGAATACCTTCCCAGTTGCCAACACAAATAACAAGATCCGTGATTCGAATTCAAGACCTTCTTTCACTGTATCTTCAACAGGAGCACATCGCCAGGATATAAAATAAACTATATCGTCGAGCCATTTCTCCATCCCAACCTTCTAGTCAATTAAAAGGTTACATTTTGCAAGAGGTCTCTATTTTAGAACAGAAAATGAGCCAAGTTTCTCAACCTGTGAGGAACGAAATATTTCCAATCTTTCTTTCTTTGCGTCATCTGCAATTATTCGACCAGTTTCTAAATCGTCGACGTTGTATTTGCAGTGTTTCAGGGTTTTTAATACATGAAGCGTTTTGTAGAGCGCTCGGAAGATAAGTGATAGAGTGATTGGTTTATTTTACTTCGGTTTTCCGCCAGTTTTGGCTAATCGCGAAAATAAAGATGAGTAATGATATGATGAAAATGATGATGGGACACTCACAAAAGCACCCATTCCGGGAATCGAACCGGAGACCCCTGGCGTCGCAGCAACCACTCAACGGAGGTCGTTAAATGATAGAGTGATAAGGCGTGGGTTGATCTGACATCTGTAACCTAGTGCCAACTTCTCGAACTGAATAGATAAATACGGCAACATTATTCCCCCCTAAGCTTCGAAAACTGACAAAGTTATATACTCTGGGGCCTCCCCGATGGCTCAGTGGTAGCGTCGCCGCCTTGTAATCGATACCCGGTGGAGGCACATAATGGTTCGGATTCCACTTTAAACTGTAGGTCCAGTCCCAATTAGCCTCACTGTGCATAAAGTGGACTTAAAATACCAAATCAATCAATCAATCATGTATACTCTGTCCCGGGATACTATGGAGCAAGGTCGCGCATGACGGCAGTGAAGGGGAGGAAGCTAGTGGATGGAGCGAAGCAGTACGCGCTCTTACGAGTTCATTGGTCGAGCCCACTCGAGTCACTACTTGCGAAGAGACTTGTTACCATTCTCTTACTTCAGAGATTCCCTGGACGGAGTATAGCATATATACATATGCACACCACGAACTATAGGGATGAGAATGGTCTATTTTATTTGTCAAAATTGCTCAGATAGTCTAATTGGGACTGAGCCTACAGTTTACAGTTGAATCCGAACCATTTAGGAGGTGACTCTACTGGGCATCGAACCTGCGACCTCTTGATAACCAGGTAAAAGAGCGAGCCAGTGTGATATCGAGAGAGCTTCGTAAGCACCGAGAATATTATCGATATTGTTTAGCTCGTGATGTAGAAGCAAGCAATAATAAGAGGATTTCATTCTTCAGGCAGTAAATAGACTGAATGGCGACGAGGAGTAAATCATCTGTATCCTGACAGTTATTCTTCCCAGCGATACTAGAAATGGATTCACTTCCTCCAAGAGCCTTCACGTGTGTCCAGGAGCGTTTGGATTCACTGTCCTCAATTCAGATTTAATCCTTTGTTTATCCCTGGGTGACGGACAAAATTGCCTATGTACTGATGTGCACATAATACAAAAACCAATCAACCAATCTAAACAACAACGGAACAAGTGGGCCTCCCCGATGGCGCAATATTATCGTCATTGCCTTGTAATCAAGGGGTCCCGGGTTCAAATCCCATAGTGGTTCGGATCCCACTTTAAATTGTAGGTCCAGTCCCAATTAGCCTTACTGTGCATAAAGTGGACTTAAAACACCAAATCAATCAATCAATCAATTGCAATGGAACAAATCTTGGAGATGGGTCTCATCTTGCAAAAAATTGATTTTTCTTGGATGTTGTCTTGTGTTATATCTATTATCGATCAGTTGCTGTTAAAGCATGAGGTTTATCGGTAAGGATACACCTTAAATATTACAATATATGTATGCATCTGCCTCACACACGTTCCAAATATTTGGTGATAGTTTACGATCAGATCTTTTCCTCTCGTTATCATCACTTCGATATCATATGACACATTTCTCTTCTAAAGGATTTAAAACACTTAAATTTTATAATACTAGTTCTATTTTAGACATGTGTTTGGCCTAGATTTCTCTGCGTAGTATGAAAGATCGCGTCAACATGCCTATATTTTATTTCACGAGGAGTGCGGAGGCACTATACAGTTTGTTTTCGCATGATGAACAGTTCTACATTTAAAACTTAGGTATTTGCGCCGCAGTTTATTTTGGAGAGACGGCAGAGCTTTTGCCAGGTTTTAATTCACAAGTCATGTCCCATGATGCCACGAGAAGCTCTTTCATCTCCTTTGTGCGTGAAAACATCGTCTGGAGAGGGTGTCGAACAGTGTCGATAAATTCTTGCACGAAATCATAAACGTTTGTAAAATATTGACCTCAGCTGCCACAAGCAACCGAGAGATGGCAGGAAGTACGCAAATGAAATATGAAATGCAGAACTCGCTCAAGACGTAAGAAATCTTTGCTGTAATTGTACATTAATTTTAGTTTAGTGGTACTTTGACAGAAAGTGGTTTCGGAAAGGATAAAGTTGTTGTTTTGAAATTGCAGCTTCTTTAACGTTAACATCTCTCTGTTAGATTTACAGCAGTTAACAGGAAATGGCTTGAACTCCCTATATCCTCGGAGTGCATGGAGCAGGCCTTCCATTCCCATGGTCGAATGAACACATCATTCGTCATTAAACCACACAATGAAATCATGATTCTTAGTTTCATTGAATGGATTTAATGATGAATAATATGTTCATTCGTTAAACGGGACGGAAGACCTGTCTCATGCACTCCGAGGATATAGGGAGTTCATGCCAGTTTTTCGCGGCATGTTTAGGGACGAATTCGTGAGCATATCTCTACCCTCTCCGTGATAACATTATTATTTATTCTACGCCACTGACCTGTTTTCCTCTATTTTATAAATAGGAGTCTAAATGATTGCCGTGTGGGTTCATACAATAATAGACATGGGCACGTGTGCCGACACAATCTGCCAGAGCCCAAACAAAAACAAAGCTTCTGGACAGGAATGATATAATTGGAAGGCCTGGAACCTTTCGCAATGTCATCACTTGGATGTGCTTAACTGCTTCTCCCAGCATAAGAGCAAGCTCCATAATACACACGAAGGGGGATCGTGGTTCAAATAAATATTTTCAAAGCGATTTGAGGGGCTGCTTGGAACTGCTACAGATAAACTTTCCTTGTAACTCACTGACGTATTCTTACTGCATCCGAAGAATGGAAATTTTATTACGTATGTAAAGTTCTGAGCATCCTTTGGAATCTTTTTGACATTATATAAATCTTTTTACTTAGAGATTTTGTCACCCTCAGACAAATAAATCCTTGCATGCAAATTTCTCTATCTCTTACTTTTGTTTGTGTTTTGATTTTAACCTCTTTTGGTTATTCGCGATTTTGAAGATGAATGATGATTAAATCAAATGGATATATGAAGAACAAACCAATGCCCATCCGGTACTCCAACCTAGAATCATAGTATGTATTTTGATCTCTTTCATCTGATATTCGGTATGATATTCTAATGATGTACAACTTTTAGCCACATCCAGCCTTAGCATCCCTCTCACCCACAGATTTTCTTCTGGGTAGAATTTTGAACTTCAAGTAATCGGTATGCAAGTACACAATACTTTCTCAATAACGCTGATTCTTCGACTTCTATGACTACATTAAGTGCGTCTGGAAACAGCAAAATATAAAAAATGTCTGTTCTCAGTTGGCAGTCATCTAATGTAGAGTATTTGTTTCAGGGAATAGAATTATAATACGAGTAGAATATAATTTTAAATGTTTCTTAACAGCAAATATTATCCTAGTTAGTAAATAAAAACTTTAAGTGCCACTTCTTAATTCGAGCAATGAACAAATTGTTGGAAGTAGAACAATGGAATGCTTTTGCTGGATAAACTCTTCAGGTAGAAACATTTGTCAGCGTTCCTTTTTACAGTTTCAATAAAGAGAGGGACACGCTTGATGGTCTCTCCAAGAGAATTGCTGTCCGTTGCATTTTTTCTCGAGTGGAACTGGGAATTTGCAGACCAGGGACAGAAAGGGCTCTAAATCCCCCGGCGCCATTGTCTCCGAAACCAGGATTAGTTGTGCGGAGTAGCTCTTCGTTCTCCCTGTATCTCTTGAGGTGAACCTGACCTTGCAGAGAAACGGGAAGGAGAAAAAGGAAAACTCCTGTGGCGCCCCGGATGCTGTTTCGTCGGCACAGGGAATCATAATTTATTCATGTCATTAGAATTGAACCACTACTCCAGCGGCATGTTTGGGTAAGGTTTCTTTCTGGGTACAATTTAGACTCGAAAATTTCCCATTCTGAGAGAGAAAGAGAATTGGGTCCTCTTTCGCGTTTATTAGGTTTAGAAGGAGCTTTGTGATTACATTTCTTAAAAAAAATGAAAAATAGATTTATTATTCTTACGTAGCTCTTTTTTCTTGTTCTTTTCAATCGACCTTCTTTCTCTGTTCTCTTCTTCTCTTATATCTGCCCCACAAATTATTCTATCTTTTTATGGACTGATTCCTTTTTCTCATAATTTTCCGCAGCTTGTTACCCCTTCATCTACTTTCTCTATTAGTTTGTTATCCTGTTGCATGATGCATTTTCTATTTTCTGGTATCTTCTTTAAAATATTTTCTCTGCTCAATTTTTCTCATTCATTTCAGTTTGATCTTGTTCATTCATTGTTGATATTTCATCATTCTGTTTCAATTTCTTGGTCTTCCTTTAACCTCAAATTCTTCTCTGCTCTTCTTCTGTACTTACGTTATGTCTTTTCCCTATGTATCGCATGACAGACACTTTACTGACCGAGTGCATTAAGTGACAACTTGTAGTTTGGCCATCGGAGGTCACAGGTTCAAGTTCTGCTCTTGCCATGGTTGTTTTATTGCTAGATCGATTGAACTTTCTGCAATCAGATTCATCATCCAAATTGTCGCAATTAGCCAAAAGTGGCAAAAAACCTAGAGACGAGCACAAACAACTATTACTTTGAACCGTCTCGCTCTGAAAACTTCCACGAAATGTATATTTCCAAATAGATAGACCGTGCCCTTTTCAGTAATGCCTCAAACAATGTGCTTCACGTAACTATGACAAAGTGATTTCTCATTGTTACTTCCCACGGCGAGTTTGAAAGTCATTTTGCCTTCAAAGCTATTCAAATGCTGATAAGACTCGAAAGCGCCTCCGAGTAAACACCATTGTAGGGAGCCAAGTTGACTTGAATGAAACCAATTGTTGAGCCAGCAACCCCCGTTTGCAGTTTATATGCCTTTTATCTACTTTGCGTTTATCGTTGTCCGTTCATTCATTGCATTTTGATGGAACTTTCTTTCTTCGATATAGAGAGAACATTATATAACAATCCCCCGTAACCTCTAACAAATAGCCTAGCAAATGCATTTGCCTTTTACTTTGACGTGCCACATTTGAGTAGGCGAGTTCGTTCAATTTGAGAGAACTATAAAATGCATATTTTATTTAGATTTCTCGATATCGTGTTTGGCCTTCCGCTGAACAAAATAAGCCTATTGTTAAAAGCATTCTTCATTAAAGATATACTGTATTGTGAAGAATTGCATCCAAGTACAACTACCTACGACCTGAGCCCATCAATTGGGCTGGTATACTTTAGGAAATTGGTTTTATTGAGTCGTCAGAATTAGAAAATAGACAGAAAATCAAAAGCAATAAGGGAGAAGAGAGGAAAAGGGAGTGATAAGAGTGAAAGAAAATAAAAAGGAAACATAGAAAGAATAGGAGCGAAACAGAATAAAAGAGAAAGAGAGAATCTAAAGCGATAGAAAAGATTAATGACGAGCGTAACTGAATATGAGAGAAATATAAAATGATGAGGAGAGAAAGAGAAAGAAGTGTCGAAACAGAAGGAGAGAAAGGGAAATGAAAAGAGAACATGGGAAGAAAGAAATGAAAAAGGGTCGAAACATAAGAGAGAAAGGGGAAACACATAGAGAAACAAATGAAGAAGGAGTGAAACAATAAGAAAGGAGAAAATGAAAATGAAATTGAAACATGAAGAGAATGGAAGGAAGATGGAGTGTAACAGGATAAGAAAGAAAATAAAAAAGTAACATAGAAAGAAAGAGAGGAGTGAACGAGAAAAAGATAGAATTAGGAAATGAAAAGGTAGCATTGAGAGAATGAAAGAAAAATGTAACAGAAAAAAGAGAGAAGGAGAAAATGTAGGGTAAAACAGAGCGAAAGAATGGATGAAGAAGTAAAACAGAATAAAAGGTAAAGAGGATATGAAAAGGAAACATGGAAAGAAAGGAAGCAGGAGTGAAATTAAATAATACAGAAAAAGGAAATGAAAAGAAAATATTTCGTCCGTTCCATGCCCACCCAAACTACACTGGGCCAATATTGTATTCAGACCGAAGTGTATGTGTCATAGTTCTGCTAATTATAAGCGAGCTATGAAACCGTAGTGTGACTGCATTATGTTCCCAAAAGTATCTTAAAGTATCTGCATTCTGAAATCAGCGCACGGGTTTCCCCTGAGACAGGTCCCGAAATAATTCCTCTTAACAAGGAATGGAGGGTAGCTACGAAATTCTACAAGCAGAAACAGTGAGACTTACGAATACAAAGAATGCAGCAACCAAGATAACAAAAGAAACAAGTAAACTGCAAGATCCGTGTAATTAAATCCATCTGTCTCTTGGTTAAAGGATGCATTTCGCTGTTGGTTTCTCTTCCCTGCATAGTTAAACATGGAAGCTTGCATATCGAGGTCGTATTTCTCTTCTGCAAGGCTTGCGAGGAATGCTAAGTGCGATATCTTTACGCATTGTGCGTACTTGATTTTCTACATACAGCGAAACGGGGAGCTGGTAAATGATTGCAAGTGAATCATTCTCGACGACTCAGGTTCGTGTGCTTGTAATGAATCGATTCTTATGAACGGATCATTAGAATGAATAATTCGAATATATGCATGGCAGATGCGATTCGTTCAATTTTACCAATATTTCATTTTTTTCATTATTCTGGCAGAGTATTGGGCCCACCTGAAATAAAAGTGGGGTGTTTATCTTCTTCGTGGAAATAAAAGTAAGGTATTCTCAGCCTTTGCGGAAATAAATGTAAGGTTTTCTCAGCCTTTGCGGAAATAAATGTAAGGTCTTCTCAGCCTTTGCGGAAATAAAAGTAAGGTCCTTTCAGCCTTTGCGGAAATAAGAATAAGAGCCTTCCTGGAAATATAAATAATATAAAAATAATTTACTTTATTCTGCACACTTATGGTTTATCGAATACTTTTTATTCTAAGCTTCGACGGCTCTCTTTGGCAACTGCATATCTGAATAACAACCAATCGTCTCGAAGTTCTTACACTTGAGCTAAAGAAGAAAAATGATAAAATAACTTAATCTCTGTATGAAAATTCAATCGATTTAATGTTTCGGTAAGATTTAAGCTCACTTTTGGCACAGAGAGATCAAAAAGCACTAGACCTTCAGTTTAAAATTAATTCTGATGTGTCTGGGAATCGACCCACAGTAGCCATTGATTTCAAGTCGATTAATTTTCTTCTCTCTCTGTCTCCCTGTATCTCTATCTATCTGTGTGTCTCTCTTGCTTTATCCCTCTTCTCTGTGTCACCTATTTTCTTTATCTCTCTCTCCTCTTTTTCCTTTTTCTTTATCTCTCTCCCCTCTTTTTCCTTTTTCTTTATCTCTCTCACCTTTTTTTCCTTTTTCATTATCTCTCTCCCCTCTTTTTTCGTTTTTCTTTATCTCTCTCACCTTTTTTTCGTTTTTCTTTATCTCTCTCACCTTTTTTTCCTTTTTCTTTATCTCTCTCCCCTCTTTTTCCTTTTTCTTTATCTCTCTCCCCTCTTTTTCCTTTTTCTTTATCTCTCTCCCCTTTTTTCCTTTTTCTTTATCTCTCTCTCCCCTCTCTTTTTCTTTTTCTTTATCTCTCTCCCCTCTTTTTCCTTTTTCTTTATCTCTCTCTCCCCTCTTTTTTCCTTTTTCTTTATCTCTCTTCTCTCTCTCACCTCTTTCCTTTCACTCTTTCCTTTCCCTCATCTTTTCTCTACCTCTATCTAGAATGAAAAAGATAAGAGGTGAGGAGAGAGCTCTTTCTCTCATCTCCCTTCTCTCAGGTAGAGTGGGTGAGGAAAAGATAGAGAAAGTCTCTCTCCTTCTCTCTGGAAGAAAGAAAGAGAAAGAAGAAAAGAGAGATTGAGTGAGAGAAAACCCCTTTTTCTCTTTCTCTCACTTTCTTCGTGGGAGGAGTAAAGCATTATATTATCCGAAATTCCTGCACACGAACAAATACTCAGTCGGTACTTGGAACGATCATGACAATGAAGCCTTGACTAGTACAGCTTCTCTTCAAATCCTTTGACCCAAGATTCTTAATCATTCAACATTGTCAATTGAACTTTCCTTCTTCGAAGAAATAAAAGCAAGATCCTTTCAGCCTTTGCGGAAATAAAACTTAGAGCCTCCCTGAAAACAGAAAGATAATATTCTATATTTTATTGTGCACACTTATATGGTTTATCCAATATTTTTTTTTGTTCTAACCTGGTAGTTTTCAGATTGGTGAATAAAATTAGAGAACGATGGCGCATTTGTGTATAATAGACCACACCTACTAACTCCAACTTCTCAGCTATTGCCAGTACTTCGCAGAGTATTCAGGCTTGTTACCCTCATTTACTCTGTCCCGGCCACTTTCTCTGAAGCTAAAATATGTGATTTTCCCTCCCAGTTCCGAGGTTAATAAGAGACCAAGGTTCCTGCTGTGTTCTAAGGTCAGCCACAAACAAGTGTAGTTACGGGTAGGTGTTGGTTTTGGGATAGCTTACTCCCACCCTTTGTACTGTTAACCTTTATCGTTTCATAATATTTCACGAGCACAAAAATGTAGACAAGTGGCTAGGTAAAAATGAGCAGACAGAAATAAGGAAACACACAAAAACATTTATAACTCGAATAAGTAATAAGCCAAACTGACACAGGTGAAAGTACACGATAATAGAAGCAAAAAAGTCTCAGTAAATATGGGTTCACGCAATCAAGCCGTTTTTGCGAATGTGAATGTGGTTTGCGCATGTGTGGTTACAAGCCACCACTGACTTAATTTTTTGTAAACGTCGTCCCAGTTGGTAAAATGCTTTCAAAAACCCCCGGTTCATTTCGGAATTGGTCACAAGCATGTACAATTCTCTGTACTGATTGTATCCATCCTGTTTGATTACAACGCCACCTCTCGGAAATTTTCTGTTTTGTAAACAAAGAGTAAACCTCGGACCGCGCAAGGAGTAAAGCACTCGGTGTTTACAAAATGCAATCAATGACGGCCTCTAACCACATATTCGCACACATTATTAGCATTTTACCAACTAGGACGACGTTTACACACAATGAAGTCAATTGCGGCTTATAATCACACATTCGCGATTATCTCGAAAACGGCTCGTTTGGAGACCCATGTTTACTGAGACTTTTTTGCTTCTATTATCGTGTACTTTCACCTGTGTCAGTTTGGCTTATTACTTATGAGTCACCCTGTATATGAAATTCGATGTTTTACTATCGAGCCTTATCTATTGCATAAGTGAGAGCACTTGCTCGTAGCGACCGAGAAGATATTCATGTGACACGTGTCCGCCATTGTGCAAGTAAGACCAAGGCCCTCTGCTCTGTACAAACACACGTAGGATGGCAACTGCCTCTTCGGAAATAGAAATAAGTTCGTCAACTTTTCTAAAGCAAAAGTGGCCGACCTCCGTTCGTGGGCATGGATGTTCTTTGCGAGCGCTCCTTTATCAATTTCATCATATCATCATATCATCATATCATCACTCATCCTCATAATTGCGATAAGCCAAAAGTGGCAGAAACGCGACGCTAAATAATAAAAATCCAATTAAATTGAAACAAAAGTTTCGCCTCTTTGGGCCCTTTGAACTTTTGAGGTAATAAAAGTAGGGCCTTTACGGAAATAATATTCAGTCATATCAACCTTTCTGGAAATACAATTAAGATCATATCCACCTGTAAGGAAATAAAATTAAGGTCCACTCGACCTTTCTGGAAATATAAAAGTAGAGTCCCCTCCAGCTTTATATAGAACTACCTGATTACCCGGCATTGTCTGGGTATTTATTTAACCCAATCTTCTATTACACAGGAAATGAATGAATTCTAACTATAGTGTAAAATGAACTTGGAGTTGAACGGCATTGGGAGTGTCACTATTCCTCTTAGCGACCCCGAGAACTATGGATTCCACACTAATATTAGTCGTTTTCGATTATTTTTGCATGTCATCCCCTCCCACCCCCACCTCCCTAGGGGTGCCAGAGGTTTCTTACCCCCAAAGTATTTCTTTCGAGATTGCAAGTGATACGTGTTCCAAGTTTGGTTGAAATCGCTCCAGGCGTTCGAGAGTTATGCTGGAACAAACACACACATACACACACATCCATTTTTATACATATATTAGAAGATAGATTAAGAAGCTCTGTTCCTTCGTGCAAGTAATATAGAGTCCCTTTTCACTTTATAGAAGTAAAGTAATGTTTATTCAGCTTTTGTAAAATACATGCAAGTCTTTGTACGCTACTGTGCAAATACAGGAAGGTTTAACTATATTGAAAAGGAGTTCCCTTCCCCATTTTCATTGTTGAACATGCTCTATAGCATTTTGAGCTTGCGAGCTGCGCAAAATCATTCTCGGTGCTTGGGAATGAAGCATTGCGAAATTTATATTCATGAATATTTCAGCCTAGAATGGCACATAAATTTCGTCGTGATGAAACTGGAGTACAGCAGGTGTAATTTCGATCGACGCCTCTCAAACCGGAGCCCGCCAATACACCTCATAAATTAAACGCAAACTTTTTACTGCCTAATAAAGTCATTATGTAAGCTAATAAGCAGCCATACCTGTTGGTGGATGACGGGCGATAATTTACAAAGCTGTTGTTCCGCTTCGATGCATCTTGCGTTTGCATTGCAGATCATAAATGCAACCCTCCAGGCAAGTAACAACATACGAATCGTCGTAAAGAAACAGGAGAACAGGCAAAAACAATTTCCAGGCGTGGATTGAGGGAATAATCCACGAAGGACAAGAGAAGTCACGAAGGTGAGGGAACCCACGCGTTCCATTGGCGTCAATCCAGGGTAACTTTCCGTTAGCACGTGTTTGCCGTAAGACCAGCATACGCCTCCAATCTTGAACATGAGGTAAGGACGTAATGTTTCGAGGTTGTGGAACTGTGAAGTTCAACAAGGCTCGATATTGAAGGCTACTTCATCCGACAGCTGTTGATTAATGGGACAAAGGAACGGGTTGCGCTTCTGATCAGTCGTAATTGGGTGTTACATATTCTTCTGCTGCCAAATTTAGATCAATATATGCGAGAAAATTAATTTCTTCGCAAGAGGCCTATTTGAAGATGCAGGTCCGGAGGCTATAGCACCCTAATCCGGATATGAATAGGTTACCATTGCGTGTTGTGCGCACAGGCACACGAAAGTGGGAAGGTTGCACTGATGTTTTCCATAAGCAATCATAAGCATCATTCAACAAGCAACACGTTTTCCATTGACATTTCTTGAAATCACCCAACAAGCAAAACGTTTTCCATTCACAATTCTCCAAATGACTCAACAAACAAAAGGTTTTCGTTCGACAATTCTGTAAATCACTGAACAATGCAAGAAAGTTTTTCATTGTCAATTCTTCAAATGACTCGACAAGCAAAGAGTTTTTCATTGACAATTCTTCTAATGACTCGACAAGCAAAGAGTTTTCCATTGACAATTCTTCTAATGGCTCGACAAGCAAAGAGTTTTCCATTGACAATTCTTCAAATGACTCGACAAGCAATGAGTTTTGCATTGACAATTTTTCTAATGACTCGACAAGCAAAGAGTTTTCCATTGACAATTATTCTAATGACTCGACAAGCAAAGAGTTTTTCATTGACAATTCTTCAAATGACTCGACAAGCAAAGAGTTTTCCATTGACAATTCTTCAAATGACTCGACAAGCAAAGAGTTTTCCATTGACAATTCTTCTAATGACTCGACAAGCAAAATTCTTCAAATGACTCGACAAGCAAGGAGTTTTTCATTGACAATTCTTCAAATGACTCGACAAGCAAGGAGTTTTTCATTGACAATTCTTCAAATGACTCGACAAGCAAAGAGTTTTCCATTGACAATTCTCCAAATGACTCGAAAAGCAAAGATTTTTTCATTGACAATTCTTCTAATGACTCGACAAGCAAAGAGTTTTCCATTTACAATTCTCCAAATGATTCTACAAGCAAAGGGTTTTCCATTGACAATTTTGTAAATCAGTCAATTACACTTGTAGTGAGACTGTATCTTTAGAAGGGAGAGGAGATGAGTTCTTGGAAAGATGATCTTTTGAAGAAAATCTGTAAAGTATAGCTACAGGTGAAAAGGGAATAAATCGACACTGTAATGGTGAGTGGAAAGCACCAAGTAATGACAGTAATCTGTTATTGAGGATGATGATAAGGTGTTGATGACATTTGGGAAATTTAACACAATAATCGCAAGAGGTGTTTTAAGATTCGACCAAAATGAATAAGTTAATTTTCGAAATAACTGAAAAGGGATAATTGTCAAATTAATCTCCGGTAGTATACAAAAGCGAAAACAAAACACACACTACCAAAATTTAAGATTACGTCCTATTTTTCTAGTTGCTTACTCTTATTAAATATTACGTATTAATCTGGTCTGAGAGATTTCAAGGGATATTGCTTAGTTTGAACGTCGCCCCTCTGTCACTTTTGGCAAATGTGAATGGTGCTAAGATGAAATTGATGAAGGAAACACGTGGATAGGCACAACACAAGTTCTACAGAGCATTACATTAGATGTGAGTGTAGGCGCCAGAGCCCCGTTAGTCTGTAATAATTCAGTGGAATACGTGGAAAAGGGGTTGACATTTGGGTGCTCTCTGAGACGGCCCGTCTCACACCCTGGCTATTGGTTAGTGTTTCACAACATGTAAATACACTATATTTACAATATATTCAACGATTATGTGCTCTTGGATATAGAACAAACTAACACGCCAACTTTCGTACACATCTGCAAATGAAAACCACAACTTTCCGAGATAATTTTGATTGCTTCTTTTTCCAACATCGAAACACTATGAAGTTAATACTACAATTAGATTATTTGGCTGTACCATTTCTAAGTGAATAGAAATACAGTGTATGCACTAACAGCTCTTTCCGTAACTATGAAGTTTATCCTAAGGAACGAATTTAGATTGTTACTTCTAACAATCTCTCTATTATTAATATCCGATTGTTTCAGGGATTGTTTCAAAAGAAAAACATAAGTGCCACGTATATTTTTACCAGATTGATTTATTAATTGATGTCGTCTATTTTACTTCGCTCTTCTGCCACTTTTGGCTAATCGCGAAGATGAGGATGAATGGTGGTAAGACGAAATTGATGGTACACTCATGAAGAACACACATGCCCAGGCCGGGATTCGAACCCGTGCTGCATTCCGCTGCGGAGGTCGGAGATTATTATGAGAGAAGTAAATTTTTCGGTGTTGCTTTTTTTTAACCTAATCGGTGAAAAGTTTTCTTTTTGCACATTTCGGCGATATTTTTGTCAAAATGTGTTGTTGTTTTTTTTTTTCATTTTATCAGGCTACACGTTTTTATTTTTGCACTAACTCCTATTATTAACTTTGCTTGCTTGATTGATTTGGTTCATTTTACTTAACTATCCTGCCACTTTTGGCTAATCGCGAGGATGTTGAAATTGATGAAGGGACACTCATGAACTCATGAAGAACGACCGGGATTCGATCCCGAGACGCCTAACGTTGTAGCGTACTGTGCTAATCACTCCGCCACGGAGGTCGTCATTAATGTTGTCTACGTCACTATAGAAACTAGCTTACAAAGCGTACAGGAACATTTATTTCTCTCAGAAAAAATACACTGCATGTATGTATATTTGATATTTCTACTGCTGAATAACAGATGTCGCGCTTTTATAGTACTTTTACGCTAATACACACAGAATAAAATGACAAAATTCATCGGCAAGCAATAACACAAAATTATTACGAATTTAAATCGCACAATTGCATGTATAATAATTTAAAAACCAATGAGCCGCTTCCTCTTCGCAGAACTACTATACTAATTTACATAATGTAAATACACAATAAGTTAAAATCAAATAGAAGCAGAACTACTTAGCAATATTAGTTCCTGGATCCTGAATGTTCTTATCCCGTTGATCATTTAAAGCACTTCAAGAACGGAAGTGAAATGAAATTGCTAACGTCATGGCCTTTCGACCTTGTCTTGTACGTCAGAATCGTCCTTGTTCTCTCAACATACCCCCCGCGAAGATTTCTCGTCAATGAAGTCGACTCATTAGTCATTCTCTTTTAGAACTCTTCAAATGCGGAATTCCTCACGAGAGCTCCTTCGATTTATCTCTGATGTTCCTGCCTCGGCAAGGATTCCTGTTCAATTTCCTTTCAGGGCTTCCTGCCCACTGTTTGACAAACCAAAGGCTTCTGCTGATCTCATCTAATCTATCTTTCGGTAGGAGCCGTGATGTGGGAATCTTAGAGAACCAGTCTGAAATAGAATTCGTATCTGTTTCACGTACGTGGAATTGGTTCTTTTCGCTGCAAAGTAAATGTTCTTATTTCGTCTTATTTCCCATGGCGAAGTCAAGACTTCTAAAAGCAATACTTTTATCATGTTATAATGTCAATGCTGTTATGACGCAATCCTGTAACCTAATGGTTACTAACCAACCAGTTGTTTACATTATGACGTATGCTGGTTCGAAGATGTATTGTTTTTGTTTTGTGGGATTTTGACAGGTGCAGTTGAAGAATGCTTATTCGATTTTATTTTGTTATTACCTGATTTGGTGTTTTCTTTTTACTTACTTACTTCTTCTTCCCCTTCGTTAGACGTTGGGGTCCTTCAGCCACCTGCTAAAACTCTACCTATGTTGTGCCATTCTATTTAACTTCCATTAGTGCCTTCCCCCTTTTAGTAACCATCTCTGACAGGTATTGTTCCCATTCTATCCTAGGTCTTCCTCTTCCTCTCCTTCCTTCCGGTTCCGCTTCCATTACTTCCCATCCTATCCGAGGTCTTCCTCTTCCTCTCCTTCCTTCTGGTCTCGCTTCCATTACTTCCCATCCTATCCGAGGTCTTCCTCTTCCTCTCCTTCCATCTGGTCTCGCTTCCATTACTTCCCATCCTATCCGAGGTCTTCCTCTTCCTCTGTTTCCTTCTGGTCTCGCTTCCATTAGCTTCCCATCCTATCCGAGGTCTTCCTCTTCCTCTCCTTCCTTCTGGTTTCGCTTCCATTAGCTTCCCATCCTATCCGAGGTCTTCCTCTTCCTCTGCTTCCTTCTGGTCTCGCTTCCATTACTTCCCATCCTATCCGAGGTCTTCCCCTTCCTCTCCTTCCTTCTGGTTTCGCTTCCATTACTTCCCATCCTATCCGAGGTATTCCTCTTCCTCTCCTTCCTTCTGGTCTCGCTTCCATTACTTCCCATCCTATCCGAGGTATTCCTCTTCCTCTCCTTCCTTCTGGTCTCGCTTCCATTACTTCCCATCCTATCCGAGGCCTTCCTCTTCCTCTGCTTCCTTCTGGTCTCGCTTCCATTACTTCCCATCCTATCCGAAGTCTTCCTCTTCCTCTCCTTCCTTCTGCTTTCGCTTCCATTACTTCCTATCCTATCCGAGGTTTTCCCCTTCCTCTCCTTCCTTCTGGTTTCGCTTCCATTACTTCCCATCCTATTCGAGGTCTTCCTCTTCCTCTCCTTCCTTCTGGTCTCGCTTCCATTACTTCCCATCCTATCCGAGGTATTCCTCTTCCTCTGCTTCCTTCCGGTTCCGCTTCCATTACTTCCCATCCTATCCGAGGTCTTCCTCTTCCTCTCCTTCCTTCTGGTCTCGCTTCCATTACTTCCCATCCTATCCGAGGTCTTCCCCTTCCTCTCCTTCCTTCTGGTTTCGCTTCCATTACTTCCCATCCTATCCGAGGTATTCCTCTTCCTCTCCTTCCTTCTGGTCTCGCTTCCATTACTTCCCATCCTATCCGAGGTATTCCTCTTCCTCTCCTTCCTTCTGGTCTCGCTTCCATTACTTCCCATCCTATCCGAAGTCTTCCTCTTCCTCTCCTTCCTTCTGCTTTCGCTTCCATTACTTCCTATCCTATCCGAGGTTTTCCTCTTCCTCTCCTTCCTTCCGGTTCCGCTTCCATTACTTCCCATCCTATCCGAGGTCTTCCTCTCCTTCCTTCTGCTTTCGCTTCCATTACTTCCCATCCTATCCGAGGTCTTCCTCTTCCTCTGCTTCCTTCTGGTCTCGCTTCCATTACTTCCCATCCTATCCGAGGTCTTCCTCTTCCTCTCCTTCCTTCTGGTCTCGCTTCCATTACTTCCCATCCTATCCGAGGTCTTCCTCTTCCTCTCCTTCCTTCTGGTCTCGCTTCCATTACTTCCCATCCTATCCGAGGTCTTCCTCTTCCTCTCCTTCCTTCTGGTTTCGCTTCCATTACTTCCCATCCTATCCGAGGTCTTCCTCTTCCTCTGCTTCCTTCTGGTCTCGCTTCCATTACTTCCCATCCTATCCGAGGTCTTCCTCTTCCTCTCCTTCCTTCTGCTTTCGCTTCCATTACTTCCCATCCTATCCGAGGTCTTCCTCTTCCTCTGCTTCCTTCTGGTCTCGCTTCCATTACTTCCCATCCTATCCGAGGTCTTTCTCTTCCTCTGCTTCCTTCTGGTTTCGCTTCCATTACTTCCCATCCTATCCGAGATCTTCCTCTTCCTCTGTTTCCTTCTGGTCTCGCTTCCATTACTTCCCATCCTATCCGAGGTCTTCCTCTTCCTCTCCTTCCTTCTGGTTTCGCTTCCATTACTTCCCATCCTATCCGAGGTCTTCTTCTTCCTCTGCTTCCTTCTGGTCTCGCTTCCATTACTTCCCATCCTATCCGAGGTCTTCCTCTTCCTCTCCTTCCTTCTGGTTTCGCTTCCATTACTTCCCATCCTATCCGAGGTCTTCCTCTTCCTCTCCTTCCTTCTGGTTTCGCTTCCATTACTTCCCATCCTATCCGAGGTCTTCCTCTTCCTCTCCTTCCTTCTGGTCTCGCTTCCATTACTTCCCATCCTATCCGAGGTCTTCCTCTTCCTCTCCTTCCTTCTGGTTTCGCTTCCATTACTTTCCATCCTATCCGAGGTCTTCCTCTTCCTCTCCTTCCTTCTGGTCCCGCTTCCATTCCTTGTTTCGGGTTTCTTTCTTCTCCCATTCTCATGACATGGCCATACCAGCCCAGTGTTCTTCTCTCTATTATCTCTTCAGTTGATTCTAGTACTTGTAGCTGTTCCCTGATTTTAGCGTTCCTGATTCTATCTCGTCTGGTTTTTCCTATAACTCTGTTGCTGTTAATCTACTTGTGTGGTTATTTTGGAGCGTTATGCTTTCTATGCCATACAGCGTTGTTGGTATATTTATGGTTTTCTAAATCCTTAATTTAGTATTTTCTTGTACCTCCTTTTTTTCCTACTATTGTATTACTTATTTGGTAATATATTCTACTTGTTTTTAGAACCCTGTTATTTATTTATTTCTTCTACTTTCCCATCGCCTGTTTTCTTTTTAAGATGAACTAACATCAGTGGAAGCTGACTTATGATATTTACTCCACTGTTTAAGGTTTATCCCTCGTGGGAGGTAACCTCACATTAAGCTGGTAAGGAATTGTTCTCCGTGCAAGGAGTGAAGTAAATTTTCACATTGAAAAATCCAAAGAACGTAACAAAATATTAATTTAAAATGGTGCATGGTATAAAAGCGAAATTAATTCTATAGAATACACGAAAAGAACATTTTATAGATGGAAATTTTTAAAAAAAAGTTACAAACAAAAATAAAAGCACACATGTAGGGTTGAGTTTTCTCACCTACTTATCCTCCAATACTTCTCAGGTAATTCAGTTTAGATTATTCTGCAGCTTATTTCACAAAGACTGGAATACAAACCCCCTTCTCCTCCTGAAACAAATACACACGCACACATTTAAAACTAAAATCCTTTGCGCAACAAGTCTCTGAGTGCCAGGGCCTAGTAAGCTCCTTTTCATTGTTGACGCGTGGTAAGCTACATCCAGTCCCATCGTCGCTGTTTTTCTGGCTTTCTACACCAGAAAACGTTACTTATTCTCTTCAAGTAGCTCCCCAGTTGTCCTCCTTGCCGCCCCCTGCGGTGGAGTGATTACCACAATGCGCTACGACGCCAGTGGTCCCGGGTTCGAATCCCGGCCTGGGCATATATGTTTGTGAGTGTCCATTCATCAGTTTCATCATATCATCACTCATCCCCATCTTCGCAAATTAGCAAAAAGTGGCACAAAAGCGAAGTAAAATAAAGCAAATCAAGCAATCAAATCAATCAATCAAATCAATCAAACCCAGTTGTTCCCAGGACGCTGGGTCAACACCGACACTTTGGGGATTCCCAGGTGGAATCGAACCCGGAACCGCTCGCACCGAAGGGGATAGGGTTAAGGGGAGGAGATACAGTTACGCACCAATGGTGCATTTATTTTAATATCGCCCGAATGGGCACTGCTGCTAAAAAAAACCTGAGTGTATCCAAGAGTATGAATTTCTCTCTAAGTTGCAAGTGGAAGCGTTTCTTTATTATCATTATTAAGCTGGACACGATGTTTGAAAAATATGATGAATAAGAATTTTCGGAATCCCATGAATTCGTTATGGGGAACTTCAACATCAAGTTACGGCTAATCAAATGGAAGTTTCGACTTTTCCGCTGGTGAAATGCATCTTCAAACTACCCTCTTCCCGTTGACAAAAAGTAAAAAGTAAAGTGTTCCCCTGTGCTTAGCACGACGCCATGAAGGCATATAGGGGGTGTGGGGGTAACGCCCCACACTTTCTTGATCCGGTCGTAAGTGGGGGTGATGTGATCAGCACCACGCCCCTGACCGCCTTTACCCCCCAGGGTTTCCCCCAGGTACCCATGTTATTCGATGCTGGGTGGGCGCCGGGGCCGCTTCCATCGTTAGAAAATTTCCCGTTGACATATTTTTCTATTCCATCGGAAGTTTTATATTCCCAAGAGAACGAATCAAATCATATTCCCATATGATCAATGCTTTTCTTCTTCCCTCCTGGCAGTGTTGCCAAACCTGATGCGTATAAAAGAACTAAATTTCACCTTAAATGGAGTTAAAACTGACTTTCATGGAGGCTGGATAAAGTGCCTCCTAGGGTAATCTTAGTTGTCACTGATATTATCGTTAACTCTAAATTGATGACAGTTTATTCTTAGTTTTCAACATCTAGATCCGGCGGCATCATCCATCTCAATAATCCACCGATGGTCGTATGAAATCGAAAATAAAGAATTCCCTGATAACGATGTTATGTCAATTTCACGACAAACACGGCGATATGAAAAAAAAGTAGCTTGGGATATAAGAGGGAGTGGGGCGACGCAGCCAATATAACAATATCACGTGATGTGCAAAATGTACGTATAATTATGGCAAAAGCGGGTCTATGTGGGCCGGAACTAGTGATGGCATCATAGGGGGGCACGGGGTTGGGCGTCCCAGTTCACAGCCGAACGAGTGCACGAATGAGCCAGATCTGGCTCCAAGAGAGCTAAGTTGGCACACTGTCACGGACGGAAGAGCTTTGGAAGAGTCTCGTGGAGACTGTATCGCATGTCCTTAAACATGGGAGTTCACTTTTGGTGAAAATCGAGATTTTGATGAGGTTTGGAGTTTACATTCCAACATGCCTGATTCTTGGGGAAACATTCACAGTCCGAAATCAGCATTGAGAGAATGCATACAGGGAGGAAAACAATCAAAGTCCACCGTGCAATGGGAAACAAGGTCCAAATGCACTTACAGAAATGAATCAAATCAGTTGAGTAGTCTGCTATTTTTTTCTCTCACTATCGTTGCGTCTGAGTTTTACTTGTAGTAACCCCATTGCACCATGGAGTTACTCGCACAATCCTTTTCTTGATCCGCAACAATATCCTCAAAGTACAAATGCTTGTGCGATACAGAAGCAACTACCACATAACCTTATCCTGGCTCGCTGTTGGCCTGAAAGCATTTTAGCTTCCTCGACAAACGATGTAGATAAATCGCTCGCGATACCTTCCACGTCACAAACTGTCCAAGGGGGTGTGACGGATCGCTGCAACTCTCTCACTCTCTCCTCTGAACACGGCCGAGAGAAGTGGAGATCTGTGGATATGATGCTTCACGCGTACAAGGATTTGCTTTCTGCACGTGGGGAGCAAAAACCGTGTACTTCGAATTTAGGTTTCTTTCCCTTTTGACAAATTTGATTCATGATATAACTAAACAAGTTAGTTTCCCAAGTTAGTAGCCCACGGACTTCCTTGAATTCCGGGAATTATGCGTGAATTGTGCTTGCCCATGCAAGGTCTGACAATTAAGTTCGCGAACTTGCCTCCGCTTAGCGCTGAGGGCAGCACTATACAAGCAGCTCTGTAAGATTTTGTAATCTTTATATTTCAGTGTCTCACAGCAGTGTTCGCGTTGACGCGTGGCGGATTTGTGCCGAGTGGCGTGCATTGTTGTTTGTGCTGTCGTCAAAATGGCTGAACCGGAATTAGAGCAACGAACAAACGTCAAATTTCTGGTGAAACTGGGCAAGAGTCGGAGTGAAACACTGGAAATGTTAGTGCAGGTGTACGGCCAGAATGCCATGAAGAAAACAGCAGTGTACAAATGGATTAAACGGTTTTCTGAGGGGAGGGAACAAGTGACTAATGAAGAAAGTGTATGGCGGCCAGCAACGGACGAAAACATTGCCAAAATTCATGAAATTGTGCGATATCCGAGGGATTGTTCACTACGAATTTGTACCACCAGGACAAACCGTTAACCAAGTGTATATATGTATGTTCTGAAGTAAGTTTTCACAGTTTCGCTTTTATTTTTATCGAGGAAGAAAAATAAAAGAAAGCTGCGTGGAAAATAAAACAGAATTCTCTCAATCCTTTTCCTTTGATAGTACCCTTTGCAGACGGACTTAAGATTATTGCAAGATATCTTGTAGTTGATTAGGTACATTTGAAATTCTTATAAAATTAACAATTTTTCGTAGATTTCTATATCCGATAACACTTGTGACTTGTGTTTGTAGATGTAGAGAGTTCGTGAAATAGCAAATACCAATTTTGGGCTAATTTTGGATTCATTGGAGTGAATTGTTAATATATTTTTGGGGGTGGTGAGATGCGGTAATACGTAAGGTTGAAATAGAGAAAGAATCTGTCTGTACCCTTAAATTTCTTGGAAATTTCGCCTTGAATAGCGGGATTTGTGCTTGAATTTTTTCATGGTCTCTGGTATCCGTAACCCGGTTTGCCTGTAGAGATTCCACGAGTGCATTTACCTTTACATTATATCATGTTTTCAAACACAGAAAAAATTATTTCCTTGAATCAACAAAACACGTTTTGTTAAGCTAATTAGCAATCATCACAAGAGAAATCACTAAATTTGGTGATTGGTAACTCTGAACGAATGTGCAAGATTACTAAAAGAATTCGATTCTGGCGAACAATTATTTGTTTCTCAATATGCTGACCAAGGCAGAAATTTATTTTATTATTATAAAACATAAACTAAACGTAACGTTTCAACCTTATAGCAAGGTTTTCTTCAGACTCTGCACCAAGTACAAATGTAACAAGGTACAAAACAGGACGATATATATACACAAAAATTACTACCCTCCAGACTATTAGGAAGTTGTTCTGGAACATTCTAGCAGGTGGCTTTCCCTTGTCAACTGTACTTTCACCTGAAAGGCTAAACATATTTTGTTCCATCTGGAATGTGGTTGGACTCTTTATCTCACGGTCTTTTTCCTTCGTTCTTCTTCCTTCTTCTCTCCTCTTTCTATCTTGTCCTTTCCACTCTTTCTAACACCTTCTTCCATTCTTTGTTTATCTTCAGTCCCCGATTCCAGTTCATTGTGTCTTCTTCACCTTTCTTCTCTATTTCCTTGCCCTCCTTCCATTTTCTCACTAGCATTCTCTTCTCCCTTCCTATCTGCTTAGCCTCATTCCACTCTATGCATGTCCTGTTTCTCTCGTGTGTTTAAATGAATGAAGGAAAAAGAGCGTGAGATAAAGAGTCTAACCACATTCCAGATGGAAGAAAAAGTTTAGCCTTTCAGGTGAAAGTACAGTTGACAAGGGAAAGTCACCTGCTAGAATGTTCCAGAACAACTTTCTAATAGTCTGGAGGGGAATAATGTTTGTGTATATATATCGTCCTGTTTTGTACCTTGTTACATTTGTACTTGGTGCAGAGTCTGAAGAAGACCTTGCTAGAAGGTTGAAACGTTACGTTTAGTTTATGTTTTATAATAAAATAAATTACTGCCTTGGTCAGCATATTGAGTTTTTCATATCATGGAAACAAGGCTTAATGGTGTTATAATTTGTTTCTCGCTTATTGAAACAAACATTTCGTTGTCAAAACCTATTTTCTGGATATTCCAAACATTTTTTTCTCTCCGAAGGCTTCTCAGCATATAGCTATATTAGACAGAGAAGAAAGCTGGTTGGAATACTTACTAACTGAACTTTATTTCTGTTATTAACAATAAAAGCAACAAACTTTCTGTTCTTTTGTAACTTGAAATGAAGGATTCGACCCTCCTTTTGATGCCCGTGAACATGTATGAAAGGTTTTATATCTTACATAAGTTTCAAAGCGACCGTTCTGAGATGAGATAGTATGATAAGTACTGATCATATTAAAAAAAAATAATAATAATAATAATTAAGATATGTATTGATGTCTTGCTACTTAAAAATACATGCAACATTAAATTAAATTTTAAATAATTTATCTCACACTAGATGCCACTAATGTCGTATATTACCATCTGTCAGCCGCGACATTTTCAAGTATTGATTTTAACCAATCTTCAGTCTAGAAACTATTAAAGAAAATATTCAGGTTATTGATACCCTCAGCTTAAGTTTATGAAATGCTCATCTAAGCTGAAAAAGTATTATTACAAATGATATATGTTGGTTTAAAGGTTGTTTAATTATCAATAATAAAATCCCAATATTGATTGTGATCATACTTTTAAACCTTCTTTAAGCCTTCAATGAACCTAGAATCTAGCCATACAAAGTTGAAATATTAATTTTCTAGCCTAACTAGGGACTAGTGATATGACACACAAGCTTATACGTACACGTAATCTAGCATAGATTATGTAGTTTACAAAGCCTACGTAGACGCACACGAGAAAAAATTTACGACGGCGGTTTCAAGAATATATGCTTTCAAATCATTTGAGAACACTTTATTTACAAAAATAAAAATACAGGGAGTCTATAAAGTCCTGCAAAAAACTAAAACTCTATAACTTTTTAGCTGTTGCGTTTAACAATACACATTTTTTGGGTGAGAAGGGTGGAAATTTAAAGTTTTGTTCTGGCCACACTGCTCAGTGACCCTTGCACTGGTAATCACTTGATCATGTGACTTTAGATGGCGTCCATCCAGGCATCGACAGTTTGGCAAGGAGAAAGTGCAGATAAAGACGACCGTGAGCCTAAAAGTAACATATTTTCCCATCAAATACAATACAATGATATTTAATATGTTGTGTTTACAACTGAAAAGCAGGAAAATTTTAATTTCACTTCTACAATGCCAGTCTTAAATTCCACCTTGGTCGTCATGTTGCTGACATAGATTACATTGTATAAGCATAATGGTTAGTTTACGTCAGGCCTGGTAACTGGTAACTTTCTGTGTAGGAGCGCTCTCGTATGCACGTGTGGAGTGCAGAGCGAGAGGCTGTGCTGTAGCGTTGTAAGTGGGGCGGAAAGGAGAGAAGCAGGAAGCTTTGTCCGTCGCCTTCCTGCAAGGAGAATGATGAGTTCCACAAGTGCAAGCCAGATATTTAAATCGGGTCTACACTAGGCTAGATGTACATTGTACACTGTCGTTGTTACCGTGTCGACCTCTCTGACGGAGTGGCTAGCACAGCACGCTACGGCGTCAGATTCCCGACAAGGGTATGGGTGTTCTTTGCGAGAACACCTTCATCACTTTCATCATATTAGCACTCATCCTCATCTTTGCCATGTCAGACAAGCGAAGTCAAATGAACCAAATCAACCAACCAACCTATGCTTGTTAACGTGTAGACGCACATCTTTGGACAGTTCGAATTGAGTCTTAGTTTTCTGAAGGCTCCATTTAAGTTGTTTCTTATTCCTTGAAGTTTGTAACACTTTGACAATTTCAAGTTTGCAACACTTTGACAATTTCAAGTTGGCAACACTTTGACAATTTCAAGTTGGCAACACTTTCTTTGACAACTTGAAGTTGGCAACACGTTGACAATTTGAAGTTGGCAATACTTTCTTTGACAACTTGAAGTTGGCAACACTTTGAAAATTTGAAGTTGGCAACACTTTGACAATTTGAAGTTGGCAACACTTTGACAATTTGAAGTTGGCAACACTTTCTTTGACAACTTGAAGTTGGCAACACTTTGACAATTTGAAGTTGGCAACACTTTCTTTGACAACATGAAGTTGGCAACACTTTCTTTGACAACTTGAAGTTGGCAACACTTTCGCGCACACCCTGTGTCATCGTGGTTTAAGTTTGGGGTCAGGGAGCGACGCCACAGTGACCAGTGTTGTAAATCATAGAAAATATGTCCTCAATGTTATATTACTAACCACCACAATTACATTACTCCATGGCGCAAAGAAATTTCATTACAGAAAACTGGTACAATAGAAAAATGGCCCATCTGAAGGGAGAGTGACCTGCGAGCGGAGAGTGTTATTTTGGGATAATATGTGCCACGATCCTTGGGTCTCCCCATCTGTAGGATTTATGGAATTCCAGCGTGCTCGAGGGAATTTATCCAGTGGACAGTTGAATTGGCTGGAAAAATGCCAAAGCTAGAGGCGGTGGTTGGTCTGTCCTGGAAAAACCGCCAGTTCTTTCCACAATGCAGTTTCCATCCTGTGTATGGAATATGATATAGATTCTCCACTTGAGCCGATCATTAGGAAAGCACTGTTACCTTATCTGCCTGCCGCCGCTTTAGGATTGTACTTTATTGCCCCCATACGTATAATTTGAATTTGGACAACGTTTGCGCCACCACAAACAAATTGACCAATAAGAAGACGTGTCTATAAGCTAATTGGGATAAAATATGACCGCCTTTCTTTAACATTAAGTTGAAATTGAGCACGTTTGCCCTAAAAGTGAAGAGTGTTAGTGTGTAGATTGTCATGGAAGTGTAGCTTGTTGAAGATATCGTGGGTGTTTTCATCACGATTCCTGTAAAAAATGATATTATAAGAATATGCAAACTTACCACAATTGATGCATGACTGTATATGAAGCTCAACTATTGTAGAAGATGTATCTTAAAACTAATAAACGGAATTAGCTTTCTACTTCGGTTATTTTACGTGGCCGTGTAATCGTAACGATGAGGATGAACGATGAAATGGATGATGGGACAACATAATGATACACCCAGGTCCAGTGGCGGCGATTGGGTTCCAAAACCGGGGGGGGGGGGGGCAAGATGTCAAAACTGGGGGGGAAGACAGTATATTTCCCTTTGTATATAAGATTTATGATAGTGCGGGGGGAAAAGTGGCGAAAAGTGGGGGCAATTGCCCCCCTTGCCCACCCCTAATCGCCGCCACTGCCCAGGTCTTACCGAGTGTTCGAACGTGGGGCCTCTGGCGTCGCGGCACGTTGCTGTAACTATTTCGCCTCGGAGGTCTCCTGTCGTGAGGCGTCACTTTTGCTAACTTTCGTGGTGGTTGCTAAAGCAATGTCCAAATGCAAGTTATGTTGCCAGCAAGTATCAAGTTGTCGAAATCTTCTCATAGATGTACATGTCTAGAGAGCATTCTCTTGGAGAAAATGGTAGCAGACTTTCTATTTGTGAGTAGCATATAAGATGTTGAGACTGTGTATTTTCCTATAGAAAGTCCACACTTAGAGAAGAACAAATGGCTAAGCGAATCTCTTTCAGGATCCATGTGAAGCATTCTTTCAGCTCCCAGGCTGAAATCTGTAACGCAAGCAGCACGAAAATGGAACAGCGAGTCTGAAACCCAATCCAACTGACGAGTCTCTTCCAGACGTTGAAAGAAAAATAAATCAGTTCTGGGAGTTATTGCTGAAGAAAAGAGAGATTTTTTTTTTTTTTTTTTTTTTAGAAAAATAAATAAGCTGCTATGGATGTAACTCTATTCCAAAGTTAATCTCTGAAGGTCGACTATATTTACTTGATGCCCCCAGCTGCATGAAGATTCTTTTTTTCGACTGTCTGGCTTATCTTCATAATTTATTGCTTCAATATGGCGCGGGAATGGCGTCGTTCTCTCAGGCGCCTAATGGCATATTGATTCCGCCTTGTGATTGGCGCGCTATTCGCCAGGGTTGCCAGCAGTGCAGTAATTTTTCGGCCACCTCGGTGGCTCAGCGGTCGACCCAAGGTCAGTTTCGTCTCATGTGTGAAATCAGTGGCGGAGCCATGGTGGATGGTGGAGTTTTGGTTTTCTGTCTCGTTTCGATCAAGTCTCGTGTTCTCGTCTCATGTCTACTTTCCGAGATCACGTCATATCAGTTGTTGACATTCGAATATCCATCAAACATATTTTCTTCGTACTTGTTAATTGTTTACTTGCATATTTATTATTTTCGTGCATATTCCTTCCTTCCTGCATATTTCCTCTCTCCGTGCATATTTACTCTCTTCGTGCATATTTATTCTCATCGTACACATTTCCTTTCTCCGTGCATATTTCCTTTTTCCGTGCATGTCCTAACTTTTTTAAAGAAAACGAACGCTAAGCCGCACCCTTTAGAAAAATGGTTCTGTCCTAATTGCAAACAATGCCTAAATTGCCCCAATTGCGAACACATCAAAGTGAGAAATTATTATAAGGAGGTTGGTGATATTCCTAAATTCTTAAGAGCAGTGTCATATGTTTTGAAATCATAATTTCAAATTTAGGTAAAAGTTATAAATGATATTATTAATTGACGAAGTTAATCATTGTACTATTATTCAGTTAAGAATTGTGCACCATAAATAGTATTAAATTATGTGTACTTCGACGAAGATTTATCTATGTTCGAAAGGTGACCACAAAGCGCTGACCAGTGTCAAGTGTGGAAGTGAGTCCGTTTAAAAAATCGTTAAAAATACACAGGAAGTGTGAGAAGTTGTAGGCTCTCAGGCAGAAAAATGTGTTCGCAATGTACCTTATTAGTGTGACGTCACGCTGGAAGATTGAGTCCAAACAAAGCAGTCACGTGGTTTTAGCCTATTCAAAAACATTGAAATTTTCCATTGGAAGTGATAGCTTTAAGATTTGTCACTGCAGTTATGAAACAAAATTGTGATGCGTATCGTACATAGATGAACTTTCGTAGAATACGTCCAGATATTACACGTACCTTATAGAGGAGAATAAAAAGTGTACATTAATTAGTATATCGAGTAAAGCGAATGTTCCTACCGGCTTCCGATCCGAAACGGCAGCCAATAGGCGGCGGCACTGCAGTCACGTGAGCATGCTGAACTCCCAGAATTCATATCGGCAACCTCACCGAAGGTTGAGCTTCGGCTGTGTTCGGAAACGGAATGGATCGATTTTCTTTAAAAATGCATGATTTCGAGTTATTCTTTTCCTTATGGTCTGTAAGGTATGTATAACATATCGACGTATTCTCCGAAATCTCATCTTTATATGGATGTACGATATGCATCACAAATTTGTTTCATAACTGCTGTCACATTACTTAAACTACTCCTTCCGATGGAAGATTCAATGATTTTGGATAGGAAAAAAACCACGTGTCCTCTTTGTTTGGACTCAAATCGTGCTCAGTCGTCTGCCATGACGTCATCACTAATGTGGTCCATTAGGACACATTCCTTCGAGGTTATTCCTGTTCAGACAGCAAGTGTTCGCAACTAGGACTGTTCGCAATTAGGACGACACCAACAAGATAACCCCTCTGAAGCAATATGCCACTAGTACTAAACCAGTAATATAATACCGAAATAGAAATCGTGAGTAGAATTGAGAATGTATTACAATACTTCATCCTCAAATTGAAGAGAGAAATTTATGTGAGGTTGGAAACACTGAACCGATTGTATTACTATACCCACAATATATGACTTGTAATCAGAATTTCATGTATTATACAACTACCAAAGTATCTAACGAAACTTCGAGTCTCGGTCTCGTCTCGTTTTAATACGAGACCCCTGCCTCGGTACAAACACAAGAATCCGTTTTCGTCAGTGTATCCATCTTGTAGTGAACCCGTCGTGCAGCTGTATTTTCTCTCCACAAGCAGCAAAGAGAATTGGAGCAAACTCAGAAAATTCCGTTCCTTCTGCTTCGGTAAATTTGATTCTAATTGGATCCAACGATTTCTGTCCTTGACACACAACCGTTTTACAAGTAGTCATCCGCGTAGTAAAGTAGTCCCGCTGGGAATACTCCCAGATTGAAGTTCCCAGTTCCCAGGAGGAGAGCAATGGATGGAATTAGCTGCCGGAAATTGGCTGCGAGAAGGAATATTCTTTCGAGAATCGTGCAAAGGTAGTTTCTTCCGCAAGATAACGCGAGGCCTCATTTCCATATCGAAGTTAATGGACCGGCGTGGCGAGCTTTGCGCTAAAGACAGTGTCGTCATAGCTGCTGTCCTGATTTATTATACCTCTACGTGTGGTTTTTCCTTCAGGTACTTGAAGCAAGTGCTTGGGTGCTATCTTTGCTAGCCTGTTTTCCTTAATCAACCTTCATCGTCTCTATACCTATATCTTTAATTCGTCGTATTGCCTTGTTATCAAGAGGTAGAAGGTTAGAGTCACAATTAGTGTGTGAGGTGAAGTGTAGCGGCATACAATGCACATTTATTCCGGGTATGAGGGTTGAAATGGTCGGATTGACCATTACTGGTCTTGTATATTGTAATAATTAATTGCTGGCCAGCTACAAGGTGTAGGGTTAAGTAATATGTTTCCATGAGTGTACTTTTATGTTATTATTGCATGTAAGTGTATGTGCTTATTGGATTATGCTTTACTGGATATTAGATTCCCCTGTTTCTTTTATCTCCCCGGTTGGGGGAGCTAGCTGTCTTTCAAGAGACCGTTGGCAGCGGAATTTTTCCAACGCTACGGGGTCCACGTCCACGGACGTTTACCCCGACTATAAAAAAGGCCAGTGGGCTTTAGCAAGAAAACAGTGTTTTTCCATTGATCGACGAAGAGGAACGTATCCTCAAGTTTAGTCCACTTTTGGTGGCTAGACTTAATATAATAATGTAGCATTTGGTGTAAGCCAACCCCTGTTGCTGTCCCAAGTCCCCTTTTAGAAAAAGCCTTGAATATTTGGATATTTCCGTATTAAATAATTGATGCCCAAAAGAAAGAGTGAAGGCGTAAGGAAACGCATTGTAATGAACGGAATATAATTTAAGCTGAGGGTAGGCCCGCAGAGATAGTTTTGCTAACTCTGCGGTAAAGGAAGTGCCGATGGTGTAAGCTATAGGTGCTAACAACGTATAATAAAGCAATATATCCTACTAGAAATGTTATGATTTAAAGAACTACGGTACTGTCCAATTAAAACCAGTTGTTTTTTCACTTGCTGTACATGTATAAACGAACCAGGGACTAAAAAATATAAATTGTTATGTGAAACCCCCCTTTCGTAATTCCGGCGCAAATATAATCTGCTCGTTTGGCACCCAGGGTGAGGTGAAAGAAGGGATTTGAAGGATTATAGCAGGAAGTTATCCAGAGGACCGGATAAAAACAGGCACTTGGAGGGGGGGACTTTTACAGGGTGACCCTTTCCAAAGACACCCAAATGCCAAGCTCTCTTGCACGTAGTACCCCCTGGACTGCATTTTGCAGACTAACGAGGCTCTGGCGTCTGAACTCACGGCCAGTATAATCGTCTGTGGGGCTCGTGTTGTGTCGTCCATATATGTTTCTGATTGTCCCTTCAGTCATCTCAGTATCATTCATCCTCATCTTCCCGGTTAGCCAAAAATGGCAGAAAAGCTAAGTAAAATAAACTAAAACGATGTGTATTTATTATTTCTGACTTTTCATTTCGATTATTTTAGTCCCTTTTCTACCTCTTGAGTTCATCACGACGATGAGGATGAATAATGAATTCAGGAAAGGATGATGGGACAAACACAATGATACGTCCATGCCTAAACCAGAGTTCGAAACTGGAAGCCTCGTGTCAAACTGACCATTCTCTTGAGAGGCTTAATGCAGATAATAAATTAATTAACTTCAGATATTACCTGTAAACACTAGTTGTTCACATTAAAGAACGTTCTTGTGGTTCTTCGCCTTGCACTTGTCATATTCTCTTTAATAGTGAGTACTACCTCAGTTAGGTCGTCTACCATTTTGAATTCCTAATTTGGCTTTGTAGGCCCTTCATCAGGACATTCTGCATTACACAGTTTGTCAGTTTTCCTGTTGTGCTACCAGACATTGCCCGAGACAGCTCCTTCAAAATGTCTGTTCGTTCACCCTGCTGTGCATGTCTAGTCTGTGGAATGTGCGGCAGTTGACGGTATTAGCTCTTGCGGTATGCTATTTTTTCACCACGAGATTGCATTCCCCTTCACATACCATTGTTCCTTGGCTGGAATATCTTTGCTATGGTCTTTTAATTGTCGGCAGAAACATTTTAAGAGCGTCAGGGTATAAATAATGAACTGAACAATGTAGGGTGGGAACAAGGAGAAATAGTAAAGAAAAATAAGGTGAATCTGTATAAGAGATTAATACATAATATTAGGTTTGTGAGTAGGTTCTTGAAGCTTCCAATTGCTGCTATTCAAACCTATCATCTTCAATGCAGCGTATTTCTTTCTTCCCATTAAGTCGTCCAGCAACGCCGTTCTAACTCCTTACCTCTCTTCTTTTTCGTTCTACATAATCCTCTGTTGCCGTTCTCTTTATTCCTATCTTTGATTTTTCTTCCCTTACCGTTCTCTTCCCTCTTTTCTTTGTTTCTCCTTTCACATATCTCTCTGTTGACTTCTCTTCCAAACTCTTTGTTTTCCCTCCCAATTAGCCCTCCCTTGTCGTTATCCCTTCCACATATTGCTCTGTTGCTTTCTCTTCCTTCCTCTCTTTGTTTTCATTTCCACATAACCCTCTGTTGCCTTCGTAGTTTCCTCTATTTCTATTTTCCTTGTACATAACCCTCTGTTGACGGTCTCTTCCTTCCACTCCTTATTTTCCCTCCCATCTAGTCCTCTGTTGCTGTTCTCTTCCTTCCTCCCTTTGTTTTTCTTTCCTCTTAGCTTTCTTGTCGTGCTCTTCTCTTTGTTCTTCCATCCACATATTCCTATGTTGCTTTCTCTTCCTTTTTCTTTTTGTTTCCTTCCACATATCTCTCTGTTGCTTTCTCTTTCTTTCTCTCTTTGTTTTTCCTTCCACTTTCCCCCGTTGTCGTTATCTTCCCTCTTTTCTTTCTTCTTCCTTCCACATATTCCTCTGTTTCTTTATTTTCCTTCCTCCCCTTGTTTTTCCTTCCACCTGGTCCTCTGTTGCTGTTCTCTTCCTTCCTCTCTTTGTTTTTCTTTCCACGTAGCCCTCTCTTGCCGTTCTCTTCCCTCTTTTCTTTGTTATTCCTTCCACATATTCCTATGTTGCTTTCTTTTCCTTTCTCTCTTTGTTTTCCTTCCACATATCTCTCTGTTGCCTTCTCTTTCTCTCTCTCTTTGTTTTTCCTTCCACTTAACCCTCCCTTGTCGTTATCTTCCCTCTTTTCTTTCTTCTTCCTTCCACATATTCTTCTGTTTCTTTCTCTTCCTTCCTCCCCTTCTTTTTCCTTCCACCTAGTCCTCCGTTGCTGTTCTCTTCCTTCCTCCCACTGTTTTTCTTTCCACGTAGCCCTCTCTTGTCGTTCTCTTTCCTCTGTTCTTTGTTCTTCCTTCCACATATTCCTCTGTTGCCTTCTCTTCTTTCCTCTCTTTGTTTTTCCTTCCACATTGTCCTGTTGCCTTCTCTTCTTTCCTCTCTTTGTCTTTCCTTCCACATAGCCCTCTGTTGCCTTCCTCAGTATTCCTTTCTTCTTTATCAGAGCCTATTCTGTCCAGTATTATGCTTATCTCAATCCTGGTAACTAACTGCTACCAATTTCCCAACGCTGTGTATATCTGTTTTCTCCTCAACCTCCATCCTTTCATCTCATTTTCCCGGCAGGTTTCTCCTAATGGCATATTTACGTTTCAGTACCTACTTACTTTAACTAACCGACCATCTAGGTATTGATATTTTGGCTATTTTGCGTCGCTATCCTATTTTTCTAGTTTAATCCCGGCGAAGAGAGTGAGTGATGAATTAATGTAAAATAGATAAAGGAACGAACATAGGGAAACGTAGAAATCTTACCTAGGATTCGAGCGTAGGAATCTCGGGTTGGGAGCATCGTGTATATCGTCTCTCTCTCGTCTCTCTCTCTCTCTCTCTCTCTCTCTCTCTCTCTCTCTCTCTCTCTCTCTCTCTTTGGGTGTTTTCTTTACTATTATCTCGATTGTCTATCTGAAAGAACATGAAATAAAGGTAAATATGCACATTTCAACATGCCATGAAGATCCCTTCCAGGATTCGGCCAGGGAAGCTAGGGGAATTTATGAGCCAAGAGCTCGACCTAACGTTACCTGCTCTTGTTTACCCGTTGTACTTACCAATGAGCAGATACTTAATTTCTACTTCTTGCACATGAGGGAAACAACTATACATTTTAACATATTTAATTAATAAAGACATAAACCTAACATACTTACAGAAGAAAAAGGATACACTTGTTACACATGTAAACAGAAACTTCCCTCCAATTGGCACTTATCGCCACACACGACTGTATACTTATAGGACAATACTGTCCCGGGTTCGAACTCTTATGCACACCCTCTACCGTGTAAGTTACTGGCGCACTCTCTATTTCAAGTCTCGTCACACACTGTGCTCTCTTCTAAACCATTTCCCAAAAACTGTAGCTTTTGGTGGATCACGTGTCCCCCTGGCCAAATGAGATTGTCCGGCGTCGTTTTGATCAAACCGTGGGAACAGCATCCCCTGGTCATTCTCTGGATCCTCCAGTTTCTGCCACATGTTCCCTAAATTAGTTCAGCGACGATGGGCAGTGTCCAGTCGAAGGGATACAGGGCTCATTTGTCACTTCTCGCATTCCTTCGTCCTGGTCCCTCCCTGGCTGGGGAGGGAAGAAACGTAGCCCACACAGAAAGAAACTTGGTTCCCAACTTTCCGAAGGAAAGTATTTTCAACATGGAGCAACATAGAATTGCTATAATATATATGGGGCGGGCGTGGAAGTAGGACAACACACATTGTGAAGGTGGTGTTATCAGCAACACACTCCAACCACTTTTGCCGACGTCCGTGGCCGAGTGGTTAGTACATCACGGCGCCCTGGGATCGAATCCCAGCCTGGACATGGGTGTTCTTTGTGCGGGTCCATTCATCAATTTCATCCTCATCGTCGCGATTATCCAAAAGTGGAAGAAAGGCGACGCTAAATATCGAAGATCAGAATCCGACCACCTTTACCTCTCCCCAGGTACCCAACCCCACAGAGGACATTTCTTGAACAATTACCACCTTAAACAAAGGAATATAAATTACGAAATTATCGCCATTATCTCCTGGTTGTTCGGACAAGAACATAAAAGTTAAGGGGAAAGCATTGTGCTTTCTGCTCACGCTGGCGTAGTGGTTAGCGCGAGCGTCACGGAAGCAAGTTACTTTTAGAACGATGCGCAATACCCTACCTGCGAATATTGTCTGGGTGACTTGCTATTGTCTGGTTCCAGGCATAAAACCAGGAATGCTTCTGTTGAAGGATATGCAGCTTTTAGCCACCCGTTCCGCACATCTTAAATCAATCTCTCGTGCTTTTAGTACCTGTCGTCGCTTAGGACGTTTTAGGACCCACAAATAACCGGGGAACGGACTGTAAACTAAACGGCAGGGCGTATATTTTAAATGGGTTAGTGGTGTTCTCAGGACGTTATTGCCCTTGCAGGCTAAGCAACCCACCGAAAGAGTTTCGAAGGGGGAGGGGAAGAGGGGACTGAATACTTGTTTATGTCTCTGCATACCAAATACTTTTATTTATCGTGGCCCAATTTCTACATCGTTGATGTTAAGGTTTTAAGCGCACTTTATGCACAATTAGGCTAATCGGAACTTGGACTTACATTTCAAAGTGTTCTGAACAACTGCGTAGTGCCGCACGGAGGATGAAACCCTTTGATTGCAAGCCGACGCTTTTATCACTACACTATCGGGGAGACAATCTAATAGGGACTGAGCCTGCAGTTTAAAGTGCAGTGTGTCCCCACGGAGGATCGAATCCGAAACCCACGCTCTCTCTCTCTCTCTCTCTCTCTCTCTCTCTGAGGAAGAGGAAGGAGAATAAGAAGAAGTATATATATATATATATATATACTTCTTCTTATTCTCCTTCCTCTTCCTCTTCTTTTTTCTTCTTCTTCTTTCCTTCCTTTTCTTTCTTTCTTCTTCTTTTTTTTCTTCTTCTTTTCCTTTCTTTTCTTTCTCTTCTTCTTTTTCTTCTTCTTTTCCTATTCCTTAGAGGATGCGCTCAATAGAGGAAGAATTAGAATGGGGGGAAGGAAAATATAGGATAGTAGAGATAAAGAGAGAGAGAGGTAGGTCAACATTGAGAGAAAGAAACATATTGGAAGAAAAGGGAGAGAGAGAGAGAGAGAGAGAGAGAGGAGAAACACATACATTGAGAGAAAATGAAAGAAAGAAAGGGGGAGGGGATAGATAGGTTTCTTTAAAAAGACACATTTTTCCCACAGATAGGCTAATCGGGACCTAACCTACAGTTTAAGGTGCGATGCGTATCACTACGTACCTCCAACGGGTATCGAATCCGGGACACGTTAATTATAAGGCGACAACGTTACCATTACACCATTGAAAAGTCCCAACATTCTTCGTAAGAAGTCTTTGATATTGAACACACCGCTATGACGGCTGTTCGAACGTTCTGGTTGTGGCTGTCTGTGTGATGTTAGATTAATTGACTGGTGAATTCGTTTGTGTGTCGAACCATTTTTTCCCCTAAAAACTCAACTTCTTGACGCAGCACACTCTGGCAGTTAGGGCCTGGCAACTATCTTTGTGTTTGGTGATTTGGTAACCGAACCGAGTCCCATCGCCGCTGTTTTCTGGAGTTCAAATCCAAGACTAGGCATGTGTTCTTTATAAATGTCCTTGCATCAATTTCACCATATCATCACTTACCTCACCTTCGCGATTAGCCACAAGTGACAGAAAAGAGATGTACTAAAATAAACCGAATTCATCAGTCAATGAATCATGTAGGAATTCAAACCAATACCTAAGCCTCATTTTATATTTTGATGCAATTTAACGTACTTTTTTATATTCCTAATCATGATAACTTTTAATAGATCATTGCAAGAATTATAAAAATATATATACAACTACCGCAAAACTGTATTTAAAAGGAGAAGAGAACTATATTTCTAGTAATTTTCTGCATTTTGTCTTTCCTTCATTATATCTGAGCATTTATATTGGAAGAGAAAGTAATTATGGTTATGAAGTAACACTATGCTGCACTCTGTCGGCCATTTCTGGAAACTTTTTTCTATTGCAGACATACCCAGTTGGAACATTTTCTTGTATTTACGAATACGCAAGACAAGAACAGACGATTAAGCGTGATAGAAATGTAACCTCGTGATTCATATATAGAAGCAGCTGGTTCGACCTTTTCGACTCACGAGTATTGAAAATCGCGATTAATCTTTTCAGCACCATCGACTGGGAGGAGGTGTGAAAAATATATGTTTTTCTAGTGTGGACATAAACCGGCCATAACTCACTAGGAACCGCCTGGATGATACCAAATGGAATGTTAACCAATGTTGCCAGTACGTGTTGCTTTTGCTTGGAAGTTGCTGCTTGTTTTCATGCAGATTGGTGGGGTAAATGTGATGGAATGTTCGTGGGTTGTGTTTCCGTTCATTACAATGCATTACAACAACCCAAAGTGCAATTGACATTCAAGATGCATTAATTTATTGAATCTAGTTCGTCCCGTAGCTAGATATTTCTGTACCTAGTCAGGAAAGTGGTTTGCCCGCCCATCCCCCTCCAGCACTAGCAAGCACCGACATTTTATGTGCGTCATTCGATATTCTTTTCTTATGCCGTGGATGTAATATATACATCCTACAAATTTTGAAATAATAAAACAAAGAATAATTCATTAAAAATAATATATGTTATATTAAAGCTTCGTAGTTTGCATTTCTGAGTTTAAACAGTTTACAGCTTCATCCTCTGGAACAATATACATGATGAATAATTCATTTGCCGTCGTCAGGAAACTCAACATTGTCTTCCCTTTTGATTTTTGAAGTTGCATTTTCTTGACTCAAGGTAAATTTAGACTTTCATTCTGCAATTTGTCGTTTCGTAGGAGGACGGTAGTGAAAATGCTCTGTTTTGCCCTCCACAACCATGGAATTCAAGAAATGTCTATTCACACAAGCAGTTTTCAGAATGTTTTTCAAGGAACTTGATGTTCACTCGCTGCTCCATGCCGATTACACGACGACACCCTCACGACATGGCGGCATAATTCCCAGCATGCTCATCGCAAGTTCATGAAGTGTTGCCAGGTTGTACATTATGGACCACACTGCACCATGAAAATGTTACTTCACAGATATAGAATGTACACATGGGACAACATAAAATCAGTCCCATTACTTAATTGTCGGACTGTGTATAATAATAAAGGGAACGTGAATGAGTTAAGGCACGAGGTGAACAAGAAATGCGAGAAAGAAGAAAGAATAATATCTGAGGAATGAGACAAAGAATTGAGACATATTACAAGAATTAAGGAGAACGGAATTGACTTGATGAGCAGATGAAATGAGAACAGATATCAAGGAATAAAAAGACGTAAAAATATAATAAGAAAAGAACGCACCGCAAAGAAAAATTTCTCCTCTCGTACCTCCCAACCTGACTTCACTTTTTGACTCATTTCTTCCCCATTTCCTTGGGCCAAGCAAGTTTTGTAACAGTCCTCAAACGAAGGTGTACCTACTGACCTAGAGTATTTTTGGCATCGCTCCCAACATCTGACTCATCCGTCACACTACCTGAGATTTCGCCTCCAGCCTCTAATGCGCCGCCATCCATTACACGTGTCGCGAAATTCATTAGTTACCCTGTTGTGGCAAGGTATCGTATTCGGCCACCATCTGCAAGCCGCCTCCTCCCGGAGCTAAAGAGCAACATAATTCACACCTCGTAAGGAGACTCGTCTGGGCGGACCAGGACAAAGTTGATTGGTTCCTGCAGGTTGTCTTCTCATAACTCTTTACCAGTGTCGCGCAGTTTGTCTTCGTCTACCTGGAGAGTCAAGAAAAACTCCTGATGTAAACAAGTTATGTGTTTCTTTAAGTCCTGCAGTGGTGTGAGGTGAAAGTGTAGTGCTGTTGCAATGTAGGTAGGCAAGCGGAAGTACTTTGATTTTGAGTAAGTAGTAACACTCCACCTCTAAAGTTCTTGTTAATCACAACAGTCACGAGAAAGGAGAGATATAGTTCAAAGGCGGCAAATAAGTGCTTGTGGTAACAGAAGAATGCAGTAAATTCAGAAGGACAGAAAATCAACTTGTGGCATGGTAGCATGAAGCACAGAATTCTGTAGAAAGTTCAAGGAACATGAGAAAAGTTTGTGATAACAGAGAGAAGCAGAAAACTCTGCAGAATGGTCAAGGAAAAATAGAAGAGTTTGTGATAACAGAAGAAGGCAGAAAATTGAGCAGAAAGTTCCGGGACAAATAGAAAAGTTTGTGATAACACAGAGAAGCAATAAATAGAACAGAAAGTTTGAGGATATCTGATATCTTGTTATAACAGAAAAGGGCAGAAAATTCAGCAGAATGTTCAAGAATAAATAGAAGAAAGCAGAAAGTTCAAGGACAAATAAGAAGAGTTTGTGATGACAGAAAGAAACGGAAAATCCAGAAGAAGGATGGCTAAGGAAGAGCTTGTGTTAGCATAGAGCAGTGCGGAAAAATGCAGCAGATACCTTAAATTCGAATAAGAAGATTTTATGATAACATAGACATATGCAGAAAAATCAGCAACGAGAGAAAGAGTGAATAGGCACATCTTCTTATACGGAGAACATATACCAGGATTCGTTTATGATTTTGTGCCCTTCAGAAAGGTCAAACTGGGATACCACAGACCGAAAGAGGAAAACAAGTTAAGTAACACACAAAACAATGACACAACGAAAAGAAAGGATAAAACAAAAGAGCAAACGTTCACTGATGAAGGACAAGAATTACAAAATTAAAAAAAAAAAGGAAATACACGAGTCAACAAGTGGATGTTGAAAATTGTGAAAAGAGTTGAAAACTTGAAAAAGCCAGAAACAGAGACAACTGAAGATAGGGCTATAAGAGAAAAATACATTGATTCGAGGAATATAATCTATAAATGGTGGAAGCTCGTGGTGTGGATATGTTGCGGTGCAGTTTGAGAAATTCCTTATTTACTCTCTGTCCTTCAGGGCCAAAGCCAAATTGAAGACATCCTTGCTTCCCTTTGTTGTTCACTTGAGGACATACCTTTGTCCTGCTTCCAACATATTAACCAACAGAGGAATGGGAATTCACATTTTCGGTCCCTGGTTAGTGTCAATTAATTATAACTTGTACCAGAGTTCTAAAACGTATAGATAACTAAACTATGCGAATACGAGAGTGGAACTCTAACCGAGTGTCTGCCAATGTATGCATTGGAACACAGATCTGTGATTGGAATGTTAGATACGGAATATTCCAGAAAAATACGATTTGATGACACTGTGACCACAAGGTCCATTGCACAAGTGTAAAACTTATTTAGATGGACCTATGTTTGATTTTATTTAGTTTATTTTACTTCGCCTTTCTGCCACTTTTGGCTAGTCGCAACGATGAGGATGAATGGTAATAAGATGATGGATGAAGTGACGAACACATAGAAACAACACAACACAAGTCCCACGAGAATAAATTCCAGATGCCAGAGGGGTGTAAGGGGTGACCAGAAGTGGAATCCGACCCACTGGAGCCTCCACCGGGTATCGAACCCAGGACCCTTGATTCCAATGCGATGACGTTACCACTATGGCATCTGGGAAGCCCGAAAGGAAGGTTGACATTTGAGTGTCTTTCATAAGGCTCACCCCTTACACCTCGGACGCCAGTTGGGAAAATTTATTGTTAAGCCTGAATCACACGGAACTGGATATCCAGTAGGAATGCCATAGTTGGCGCTGGACTGGCTACCCATTTGCTAGTTTTCGCCTCACACGATACTTGTTACCGTACTTGTCGATAGACTTTTATTCCCATAAGACATTGCGCAGAGCAGACAATCTGTAAAGATGAACGAGCAATTTGAAGAATGTTGTAGGAGAATTACTGCTTTGTGCTTTTATTTAAAAAATTAAAAAAGAAAAGTATGGACTAGAGATTGGCGCGAAAAAAATTTAGTAATCAATGCGAACTCGGGTATGCATATTCTTTTCAATTTTCATTTTCGGCTAATTTAATTTGTCAGGTACACATCTCATTGCTTTGCATAAATACCTAAAATATTAATGAATTGAACACGAATGCACTGTACGTCATGTCATTTTTTTTTTATCGAGAAACTAACAAAAACAGGTAACACTCGGAAACCACAGGCAAAAACTCCTCTTTGCAAACTCACACATTATCTTCACATGCCCAAACTTTGCTCTGATTTGCTGTTCCACAGAATCCAGTCGAGGAAAGCCAGTAGCAATTAGAACATGTCCTATACCTCCAAACCAGTGAAGCAGCCAGCCAGGCAGCCATCACATCCGGGCAGGTAGCCAGTTAAGTCAACTAACTGGATATCCGGTTCCGTGTGATTCGGCCTTAACTTACTTCATTTAATATTTCAACTGATCATTTTGAATAATCTAAACCAGCGGTTCTCATATTTCTGTTTCTTTAGTCGTAAATAAACGTCTATTGTATCCCCACCATAGTTTTTCTCCGATTTTTTTTTCTGCCTGAATGGTGGGGCGTTTTTGGTATGTTGGAGGCGCTTATCTGCACTAAAGCAAAATAGCATTCGGGCTGTATGTGGAAAAATGATAGACAAATAAACGTTAGAATCCTACGTTTATTATTTATAGGGTGTTCTCCGACATTTACAATATTAATGATTACTTACAAAAATTAAAATGTGAAACACATGCATGGTAAGAAGTACATAAAGAAAACTTTAATTTTCATATACTTTTTCCAGAGTTGCTAAAAGAAAGTTTCAACCGTTTTTGTTTTGTGGTCGATTTCTTACTTTCTAATTTTACTAATGCTTTGAGTGTATTCACCTGATTCGGCTTGCGAGCTCTGGGTTTATGGCACCAGACCGACCAATCACTCGCAAGTCTTAAGTTAGCTAATTAGTGAACAGTAAATAAGATTACCACAAAAGAAAATAAACTACTAATAACATCTAACTTTACCTTATATTTGAAAATAAACCTTCAAATTCAATATTCACTACATCTTACACCATAAACAGTGGTATTTCCAATAATCAATATCAGTTTTTCTTCTTATGCTGTTCTTCTTATGCCAGAGAATGTGGTGTGGGATTATAATAGTAACAATTTGTTTCAATAACAACTCTTCACAAGCTGAACTTTAGTAACGATTTAAACTACCGTCTAATGCGTTTAAAAGTATTTTCTCGACGCCCGGATAAAGTTTGGTCAATCTCGGGGAACTCGCGACGCGACGTCCGATGGCACTACTGCCAACCGAGGAAATCTTTGGTCCCGATGTTAAGCCTTTTCTGTTCCCAACTGCACTGTTCTGGTCCTTTTTGCATCACTCACCCCATTGCAACTCTCAGGCTGTGATTGGTCTTTGCATAATCACACCATGCAATGTGAACCAATAGCATTCAAGCTCTTACCCGCCTAGCTACAGCTTCCATTGCGACACTATGCAAAACACGCTCACTGAAGTCCAACACACTTCCTACGCACTATTCCTGTTCCTCGTAATCACCCTTTCGTCCTACGTGTGCGTTACTTTACGTGACCCAAAGTAATCGGTCACAAAGTAAAGAACAAAAATAAGTTTGTAAACAAAGTGTGAAGCACAATTTTGGAGTTTTTATTGTAAATCCTCAGAGTTTAGTGAGAAGGATGTTCCTGCATAGCCTGACACAGTTTCATGATGCCTGGTTGTTCGCTTGAAACTTTCAAGCAGAGATTCGGCTCCAAATTTAGTCTATTTCGATACTTCCTTTTTTTTTAGGTACACCATGGATGAGAAACCACTCTCCGAGCTGATCGCGTACCCCCGGGGGTACCACAGTTTGAGAACCACATATCTAAACCCACAGCTAAGTGATAATATGGTTTTGGAATTCCAGTTCTCGTGGTGGACTGATAGGGCATAGGGATGTGACGACCTCATCGCCCAGTGACTTGTTCACTGCAGTTAGTCAACCAACAGAGTGAAATGGTCAACATTTTGATCTGTTGGGATTTACAGAGCTGTCCTGTCATGGCTCTATGAGCGTCCCACAATCGGCAGAAGTGGGGTATGGTTGGTGGACTACAATGTGATCCTCCCAGCTAGATCACAACGACCAACGACAGGTGCGGTCCTCCATTCATATTGGGGGTTAGGCATAGAGCTGACAACTCTGCACTGTAAAAAAGACATGTCAAGATTCAGCAATATAAGGCCTGCGTTGCTGCAGCCATGAACCTTCAGGTTTACGAAGGCTAGAGCGTTAGTTAGTTTGTTAGTCGTGGTGGACTGAAAGCTAGTCCTGTTCATTTTATTTTGCCTCTATGCTTCATATCGCAATAATAATGAAAATCTTACTATTTGTTAGCTAAGTGCAAAAATGGAAATTAAAGAGAGAAACTATTTCATTCTGACGCAGTGTTGTCATTTTCGAACAGACTGAAAACTGTTTGGCAGCTTTTGAAGAATGAGTCTCCATGGAATATGGCAGACGTCGCTATCAAACGATGACAAATGCCAGGAACAATTCTTCGTCCTTATTAGTTGGTGATGTCCACGGATTATTTATGGCTAAGTGTTTCCCCGCGGCCACTTGGCGACGCTGGTGACAGCATCCTGAAAGATATATTTGGATGGCTGTCTCAGTGTCTCCATCTACCGGTGAATCTGGTTCCCCATTCTGGTTTTTCCAAACTAGGGTGGAACGTCAGCGCACCTTACAGCACACAATCAACTATCAATTAATGAGTCCTTCTGACTTTTCCAGAAAGGCTAGTACATAAGTAAACTAAATAACAGAATAAAATGCGATAAATTAAAATAAAATAATTAGGGCTGAGCCGATACCACATTGAACCGATACCGATACTGATGCCGATACCCACCGATACCAATACTGATGCCGATACCCACCGATACCGATTCTTGAAATTTGCAATAATTAAAGTTACTTCAAAATATTGATCAATATTGGTGTTTAAATATTCTTCTCCAATTATGTGCGTGAATTTACCAATAAATTTGCTGTAGAATATTCAAGAACTGCATTAGAAAAATAATAGATTTTATGTAATCAGAAAATATAGTTTTTCATGCAAAATTGGTGCAAAATAAAAATAAAGTTTGAAATTTGCATAATTTCTAGGATAAGTATACTCCGCGAAAGTATCGCGCGCCATTTTTGCGGACCTCGTGAAACTCCAATATGCCGGGAGAGTATCGGCTGGTATCGGTAGATGAATTCTAACCGATATTTTTCGATACCAATACCACTGGTATCGACCGATGCCGGCTCCGCCCTAAAAATGTCTAGTTTTGAAATTAATGATCGCGACGTTGACGAAATACTTAATTTACAATAGAAATATACTACTGGACAAAAAAAACGAACACCTTAATATTTGACATCTGAATTGCAATTGCTTATGAATTACGCTCTCAGTTAAGTATTGAACAATTGAACATTCATTATTGAACATTTTCCATAGTTTTCCGTTTATTATTTATCTATTTATTTATTTATTTACTCGTATTTACTTATTTGGAACACCTAGTAGGCTCAAAATTAATTTCATGCAATTTTGTTTTAATTTATTGATCTTCAATTCCTGTTGATGTTATTTTGTTTAATGTCTAGAGAGGCATGAATTTTGGTTCATAGTAACCATAGTAACAGATATTATTGACATTGTCATTGCTGGTGTTTTTCTTGCAAGTGTATTGTAAGTTTGTTAGCTTGAAAATGAGACGTGAAGAGGTGGTAAAAGCAGTAGCTCTTCGCGATGATGGTCGTAGTGTGCGCTATATTGCTAGGGTGCTAAATATAGCACGAGCTATATCCATGAAGCTCTCAGACGGTATGACGCAACTGGTTCCTATGGTAGAAGACCGGGTTCTGGTCGGAAACGATGCACAACAGCACGGGAAGATCGTTTCATGCGTATCATAGTCTTAAGAGACCGTCGTACGACTTCATATATTGTGGCACGGCGTTTGAGAAATGTTCATAGAGCTGTGGTTTCTTCACGAACAGTTCGTAGAAGACTGAATGAAAGTGGTTTATCATCTCGGAGGCCGGCTGCAGGTCCCAGGTTGTTAGCACGTCACCGGGAGCGAAGACTGGAATTTGCTACACAACACTTACATTGGAATGTGGAGCAGTGGGAAAAGGCTTTATTCTCCGATGAGTCAAAATTCAACCTACGTTCATCAGACGGGCGTGAACATGTGTATAGAAGACCTAATGAGCATTATGCGCAATGTTGTTTCGTTGAAATAACACCCTTTAGAGGCTGTGGTGTCTTGGTCTAGGGAGGCATCTCTTTACAGGGACGTACAGAGTTGCTTCTTGTAGAGAATGGGGCAATGACAGCTCGCAGGTATATTACAGAATGTTTGGCAGATCATGTAGTACCATATGCACCATTCATAGGCCCAGATTTTGTTTTTATGCATGACAATGCGCGTCCTCAAATTGCGAATATTGTCACGGAGTACCTGGACGAAGTTGGGATTACGCGATTAGAATGGCCACCACAAAGTTCGGACCTAAATCCGATAGAGCACGTCTGGGATCAACTGAAACGACATATGAGAAACCGCGCAATAGTTCCAGAAACAATTGAAGAGCTAAGACGTGCTATTAAAGAAGAATGGGAGCAATTGGACCAAGAAGTGATTGCCAACCTTATTCGAAGTATGCCACGGCGGTTACAAGCTGTAATTGATGGCAGGGGAGGTAACACCCGCTACTAGACAGCTTATATACCCCACCAGTACCAGTTAACAATATTAAAAAAACTATTGCTAAGATTTTTTTTCTATTTTTTTTTGGTAGTTTTCTGTAACATTCGTTTATGTTCTAATTTAACTTATTAACAATAAATTTTAATTTGCCTTCTGTTGAATATATTCAGGTTTTCACATTGTAGTACAAAGTCTATAGAATACTGTGTCAAAATATGGTGCCCTGGAACTTCTTCATATCACAGAAATAATCAATTAAGAACTATGTGCTTGCCACATGTTTTTCTGAGTCCCGTGCATCACACGGGTTTCTTATTTAATTTTACATTGTTAATTTGAGAAAGGATTTTATTTCTTGGCATATGATAAGCAACTACACATTATTAAAGCACTGAATATGATAGATCAGTGAAATATCAATTAACGAACACACCAGACTCATTTAACCATATACGAATGTCCGGTGCATCACACAATCGGCCTGAATCTTTAAGATTTAATTTAGACACTGAAGAATGAATGACATTTCTTGATTTTCCCGTTGTGAAGTGTCGCTTCCATGACTTCCATCTGTTCTGTTGGTTTTGGTAATGGCGTGCGGCGGTGATTATGTCTCTGGTTACGTCTGCAATTGTCGCTCGAGGTTCGGTTGGTGATGGTGGTTCTGTGCAGAACCGGTGTGTTGGTCCTTAGAAGGGCCGACTTGAATTTTGGTCCTTAGAAGGGCAAACTTGAATTTTGGTCCTAAGAAGGGCCATTTGATGTGACAATTTCTGTTATTTATTTCTATTGTCTGTATTGTAACTGAAGAGAACCTTAATAACATATATAAGCAAATTTATTTAAGGAATAACGCTGAAACTTGATAGATTTTAGGTATATTTAGCGTAAATAAGGATAAAACGAAAGAAAATAACCAACAGTGCTCGTTAATCTGTGATAGTGCAGTTACTAGTTTTAAAAAATATATACATCAACGTGTATAACTTTTACTGAAAACAATTACGTTTTGAAGACCAACTAATGCCATCTATCAACTAAAATACCTATTACTATTCCATGCTTGGATGATTTTAAAAATTATATTTCATGTAACGTATTATTTTATTTTCCACGTTCTTGGGTTAACACTTAACAATGGTGATAGGCAGCCATCGGATTGTATTTACCGATACCGGCCGATACTGTTCCGGCGTTTTGGTCGGTCGCGGGGTCAGCAAAACTGCAGCAAGACACTTTCGTGGATTCTAATTATTCTAGTAAATTTAACCAAACGTTTTGTTAACAAATGCATCATTTTGTTTTCGAGAACCATATTTCGTCTGACCAATTTTTTTGGTATTCTTAAACAAAATTATTTAGTAATTACAAGCAACATTTGGTTATCGGGAACAAAAAGCATAACCAAACAGCTCAACCAAACTTTTTTGGTAATTCCAAACAATCCAGTTTCTGTGTGTAGTGGTTCGGATCCCACTTTAAATTGTAGGTCCAGTCCCGATTAGCCTTTCTGTGCATAAAGTGGACTTGATCTCAACCTACCAACCTCAAACAAACCACTTGAAGAAACAATTATTAACGACAAAGTTGACGAAAGACAACTGCGATGATTTATAGAGACTGCCGTCAGTACAAAGAAGTAAATGCCGATTCTCCTTCAAAACAGAATCAATCCTTCCCTGTTGCATGTAGTAGTAGAGGTCTGTCTCAGTTTAGTGCCTAACATTGGACGCTCAATATGAGGACATGACATTATATGACATTGCAAGAGTTAGTGTATTCGGTCGAACATAGCTTTTGTAAAAGGAGTGCTGAAGGGGGGGTGTGGAAGAAAATCAAGGGTGCGCAAACAGCCTTGCACACCCGCAGATGCCGCCCCTGCGATACAGAGAAATATATTTTTTCAACTCGAGACAGGTCACGGAGTGGTTAGCATAGGGCGCCACGACAAAAGGGGTGCCGGGTTCGAATCCCGACATGGGTATTGGTGTTCTTTGTGAGTACCTTGTCATCAATTCAATCATATCATCACTCATCCTCATCGTTGCGATTAGCCAAGAGTGGCAGAACAGCAACGTTATATATACTCTGTCCAGGGAATCTCTGGAGGAAGTAGTGACTTGAGAGAGGGCTCTACCAATGAAGGCGTGCGAGGAACGGGATTGCTTGGAGGGGGAAAATGCGGCCTGGGTTACCAGCCTTTCAGCAGGGAGTACTGCTTCGCTCCGCCCTCCCCTTCTCTATTGTTATGCACGACCTTGCTCCAGAGATTCCCTGGATAGAGTAGTCAAAAAATAACAAAAATTAAATCGAGACAAGCCGAGTACCATCCCTATTCGGAATACTTCAAAGAGCATAATCCACCAGCAATACAATGACGATTTTGCGCCGAAAAGAACCGTTCTAAAATGAAGAGAGTTGATTGGTGCTGTAAGGAGACCGAGCTGGTTAAATCCACCCGCGGCTCCCACCTTGTTTACCGTCTTTCCCAGCTCTTCTTTCTCTATTTCCACTACGGAAACCAACAAACGGAGAAAATACGGCCAAGGCGGTCGTTTCGTGTCTCCATGAATCAGGCAGGGCGACCTTCGACTGCATCCAAACCCTCTTCCCACCCCCTTTACACACCCCTTCCCTGTCGCGTCTCAGGATTGGTCGTTTCGTCCAACTACGAACCACTAACACGTCATTTCTTCTTTCTGGACCAGTAATGTCGCGTTTTTCGAAGGTTTTTCTTCTTAGTGGAAGAGTGTTTTTTTTTTTGTTTTTTTCTTTCTTTTTTTTTCCTGCGGTAACAGTGCGTGATTCACAACCTTGATCTGCGACCTTGCAAAACGTGGTGTGGTGGTCGGTGATACTGAGTGCGGCGTCGCCAGAAAGTTTTGTAGGGGGTTTCGAGGCAGGCTAAGTTTTACAGGAGAAATAATAAAGGGTGTTCCGTACAGGACGCCGAATTTGGATCGATTGCTATTGTTTTGTTTCGAGGTTGGCAGACCTGTTCTTACCAATGTTGGCATCTGTTGTCATGCCGATTAATGTATCCTCAATTGTTTTGACTTATTTGTTGTGGTTTCCTTCCGAAAATCCTCGAATAATCCAGGAGCTTGAAATCCATCCATCCGTTGAAAACGACTGTGTGGTGTGGGTTTTGGCAGGTGGAGTGGGATCTTACACCTGTGATTTCTTCTTATGGGGGGTTGTGAAATCACAGGCGTACGCCAACAAACCACGAACCCTTTTGGAACTGAAGGCGGAAATCATACGGGTGATTGGAGGCATCGGGACAGACATCTGCGAGAGGGTTATCAATAATTTTGTGGAGCGTATAAATGCATGCAGAGTCAGTAGGGGTGGACATATGCCTGACATTGTCTCTCATACGTAAATGGGAGATGTTACTCTGTGAAATATAACTACTTTCATGATATTTTCCCTATTTTTATTTAATTTTATAATTCGAAGTCCTATACGGAACACCCTATATGTAATTATTATTTTAAATCGACAGTAACAAACGGTTATTTTTTGTCAATTTGTTATGTGAAGAATTGTTACTTGATCCCCCATGAATTTTATAGGAGTACTTTTCTGTAAACGAGGTAGAAGTTTATGGACAATAGATTGATTTAATAAAGTTGTAGCCTGATTGGTTTGATAGCTTGATGAGACCAAGAGTTCAACCCTCCGCCACCATTATATGTGTCCATTATTGAAGAATTTGGTGTTAAGCAGAGTGAAGAGCCTGCTGGGTTCTGAAAACACTGAGGGGAGAAAGGGATGTGAACACTCGTTTTGGGGGTGAGTGTGGCTGTTACAAATGAGCATCCCCAAAAGATAGTCCTCACCCCACGTAGGAGTGAGTTTCCTCACCCTAGCGTAGGGTGTGTTTTGCTGTTTTCTTTCGTTTGAAAATGGTGGAATGAATTTTCAGCGCCATACTGTACGGAGTATTTTTACTCTTTTTGGGGATACAAGGTTGAGTATATTCTCGCTCTACCATGTAAAAACAGGGAGGAATTCTCCATTTTAGGAGTCTCTGGAGCAAGTTTGCACATGATGGTAGAGAAGAGGTGAAAGCGAGTGGGCGAAGTGAATCAATACATGCTTCTGCAAATGTCTGCAGTCGCTTCCCCCTCCACGAAATCCCGTTCCCTCTCTCTCGTTCATTGCTCTAGTCCTCTCGAGTCACTACTTGTGCGCAGAGACTTGTTTTAGTTGGCTTGCTCCACAGATTCCCGAGACAAGACTGTAACCGCTACGTTTTTTCCGCACCTGTTCATGCTACCGACTTAGATTGATTGATTTACCTAGTTTATTTCAGTCTACTCCTGGAGCCTGTAATGTATCAGTATTCAGTCTACTCCTGGAGCCTGTAATGTATCAGTATTCAGTCTACTCCTGGAGCCTGTAATGTATCAGTATTCAGTCTACTCTTGGAGCCTGTAATGTATGAGTATTCAGTCTACTCCTGGAGCCTGTAATGTATCAGTATTCAGTCTACTCCTGGAGCCTGTAATGTATCTGTATTCAGTCTACTCCTGGAGCCTGTAATGTATCAGTATTCAGTCTGCCACTTTTGAATAATTGCGAAGATGAAAATGACTAATGGTATGAAATTGATATGAAGACACACTCACAAAGACATGCCCAGTTCGGGATTCGAACGCGGGACGCCTGACGTCTCAGCGCTCTGTGCTAACCACTTCACGACGGAGGTCGGCTATCGACTTTGAATTGGGGAGTTGAAAAGTATCGTTCGATGCACTCTGTATCTCACACGGGATACACAAGAAAGGATGGATATTCGATAGAATAGCGTGCCACAGGTGACATTTTCTCCTAGACTCAATATCTTCCTCGATGCCAGAAACGAAAGGGTAATCTCAAACTTGTATTGCGAATCTAAGTGATTTGGCATGTTGTGCATTTGACCATGAGAAAATGGCATTTGGCCCGAGACAATTTCCTCGAAGGGGACACGCGAACATGCAAAGTGGCTTATTTCTCCCCTCCCCTTTCCCCTTACCTCGATCCAAGTCCCCCTCTGGGATTCGATCCAAGAATCCGAAAGAAAAATTAATGCTCTTGGTCTCCCTCCCTTAATGGCGCCACGGATGTGTTTACGTTCGAACCAAGCAGAAGGGAGATAACGCGTTCTGCTCCTGTGCGGAGGCTGTGTGTGTGTGGGGGGGGGGGATCATCTTCCATTCGCAGAGCCACATACTTATATAAAGCCGGAGATTTCTGGGAATGCTGCGCGCCTTTTTCCCTTTATGGAACCCGTTCGGTTATGCGGTGCTATTATGGAGACGTGCTTTGGGGGATTCAATTCTGCGGTTCCTTCTCAGGGATTGGCCCACATCCTCCAGGATGATCTCGGTGAACCTTTTGGGAAATTTTCTCCGCTTCTCTGGAAACTCTAGGAGAATGCCACGAGGCAAACTTTTTTTCTGTTTGTTTTTACCTCACTTTCTATTTCTTTGAGTTTTCCCGTACAAGGATGGCTGACTATGCCTCTCTCCTTCGAAGCGAGCGGCCCCTAGTTCGATTCACGGTGAAAGCTCCAAGTTCCTCTAAAAAATTAGAATAGGGAAGCTTCTTAGAAATAAGAAGTTACCGGCTAGAAAGCAAGGCAACAGCGGAGACGGGACTCGAGAACCTCCCCGATGGCGCATTGGTTCGTCGCTTTGTAATCAAGGGTTCCGGGTTCGATATCCGGTGGAGGCACATGGTGGTTTGAATCCCACTTTGAACTGTATGTCCAGTCCTGATTAGCCTTTCTGTGCATCAAGTGGACTCAAAACAAAAATTGAAATTCAAAGAGCAGAATAAAAACATTGTCTCATACATTACAGGCCCAAGAAGCATCATTGTCTCATACATTACAGGATGCAGAAGCAAAACTGTCTCATGCATTACATGCTATTGAACACTGTCTGGTACATTACAGGTTAATGGAGTAGATTGATCACACTCTCATGCATTTCATGCTCAAGAATGAGGTTGAAGTCTGTTTGATACATTACAGGCTCAAGGAGCGAATTGTACAGATACATTACAGGCTCAAGGAGCGAATTGAATAGATACATTACAGGCTCAAAGAGCTAATTGAACAGATACATTACAGGCTCAAAGAGTGAATTTAACAGATACATTACAGGATCAAGAAGTGAATTTAACATATACATTACAGGATCAAGGAGCGGATTGAACAGATACATTACAGGATCAAGGAGCGGATTGAAAAGATACATTACAATTTCAAGGAGCAGATTGAACACTGTCTGATACATTACAGTCTCAAGGAGAAGATTGAACACTGTCTAATTCGTTACAGGCTCCGGTAGTAGACTGACCACTGATACATTACAGGCTCCAGTAGTAGACTGAATACTGATACATTACAGGCTCCAGTAATAGACTGACCAGTGATACATTACAGGCTCCAGTAGTAGACTGTACACTGATACATTACAGGCTCCAGTAGTAGACTGTACACTGATACATTACAGGCTCCAGTAGTAGACTGTACACTTCTCACCGGGACCTTTAGATACATGACCTATGTTTGACACTTAGTCCGGAGACCGAAGTCCCCTTCCTAGGTGCCGGGCCCAGCTAACGGTTTTGATTCCAGGGTACGTGTGACCGGATCGGTTTTTACCCCCGACGAATAGCCGACTCGTGCATAAAGTGACGTTGAATAATAATAATAATCAATAGATGTAGATAATAATAATAATTGATGTTAGCCAGCGGAAATGCTTTGCTGCCTTAACGTTGAACTAAAATATAAATACCACCAGTTATGAGGATAAGTATACTATATGTTTAAACACAAATCATAGTCAAATCATAAATAACAAAAATGTATATTATATAACACACAAAAATAGACAGATTACACAACCCCTCACTATCATTCAAGCATTCACACACTCTCTCATACCGCAGGGGAATAATTACATTAAGATAAGTACATTGGCCCTTTTTAGACACCATGCAATATTTAGTTTTTCATAGGAATATTAAACTGCGCCCGAAGACGTTAATGTGCTTAGAATTAAAGATACTAAACTTTCATCTGCGCGTGCTCATTACATTCTGCCAACGGGCATGACACGTAAACTTTTATATTTTTGCAATTTATTAAAAACATTTAAATAATTGTTGTAGAATTATCACTAATGCGCCTTGGAACTTCAATAACATTAGGCTTAGATATCAACTGCAAGACACACATGTTTACAGACTGGAAAGTGAAGACACTTATGTATGAATATATATTAAAAATAGCACGAAGTTAACCTATTTCCTCCCTTAGCAAACTTGAGAGGTGATCTCTGCAAGAGATACACGATTTATGCCGTTTTAAACAAATATTTACCGAGTAAAGCATATAAGGTGACATAAATAAACCGTTCGTTACTCAACCGTTCGGCGCAGAGCGTGGAAAAACAACAGTATGCTGTGAATATATCTTCCGAATTAGAAATTGTCGTGAAATTTAGATGCTGCTGGCGAGAAATAATTATAATCAATACCTTTGCGACTTTTAATTTTTAAATACTGGCATCCTTTCGTCCGACGGCCGATCTTTGGAGGCTTGGGTAGATGATCACTCACACATATAGAAAATTAACAGTAGTATACTATACCATCTCGGCGTTCTAGGCGTTTCAGCGACGTTTACCGTAGTCCTCTAAACGGCGTGGTGATGTCAATCCGCGGTCCTTTTTGCGACACTAACACTTCCCCACGCTACTTCTTTGTAGCGGCACTTCGCAATCTTCTTTGACACACTTTCCTTCGATGCTTCTACATCACGGCGATCATAGACGAGGGAAAACAGCCTCTCTGTCATCTTGTCGGCCTCGTAATGGAGCGATTAATTGCTTCGCATCGTCTCTCTCTCTCTTTCTGGGGGGACGGCGAAAAACGGGCGAAGTTCCTTTACCGGGGGTACTCGTGGATTCTCGCTGCTAATCTCACGCGGGACGTCGGCGTCGTCTCAAGACGCAGTAGGTGTCGCTTCATTATCTCAATCTCTCTTCTAGACGGTAGATCTAAGTGTGGGCTGGTGTCGCTTCATCTTCCAATTTCTCTCTTCCTCTCTTTTTCTCTCTCCGTAGAATTCTCGTTGGGCGTCGGCGTCGGCGTCGAAGTACTCTAGGATGCTGATTCGGCTTCGGCTTTCGGCGGTATCATTTCCTGGCTTCTAATCGGGCTGTGGGCGTCGTTTGTGGTGATGTGTCGTTTGTGGCTTTTGTAGCGCTTGTGGCGGCGTTTTAGTGGTGTGACGTCGCGACGCTGAGCGATGATCTGCTGCGTTGTCGGCTTCATGCAGGCTAGTAAGACCCAAGGCCCTCCTTCTCTCGTGATTAGCCCGCCATTGTGGTATTAATGTTCCTCGTCACAAAACGAATAACTCGAATCCAGTGCACAGGTCACAAATTAACACGGCGTATTCGTACAACTAGTCACTGTCACTCACTCACGCAGGTTACAATACACGGCGCGGTAGAAAAAGACAAAGTCCCGAATCTTTACTCCGACTGTCGCAGAGGTGTTGTCGGTTCGAAAACTGGCGGTAGACTGTAGTTGTTTGTTCGTTCTGCCACTATATAAAGACAGCTTGAAACTTCGAATACAACGGACTGACTTTTAGGCGCGGGAACCTGGAGTTACGACGTTGGTGGTCAAGCGTCCATTTTTTGCCTGGTCCAGCTTCTTCAAGCACACGTGTTGCGTTAAAATGGGGTGAAAAGAATAGTTCTACCCTCATCCGGTACGTAACATGTTCCTCCAGTAATTGGCCTCCCACGTTGACTTTCCGTCGCCAAATGCACAAAAGTCGCTCAAAAACAGTGAAGGATTTATCACAGCATATTGTTGGTCCCGAGCTCCTACGACCGAAAGGGGGAAAAGTCGACAAAAGCAGAAAAACACAAAAGGTTCAGAAACGTGGTGTTTTTCTACCGAAGCTTCAAGCGGATACGAAGTTACAGAAAAATATAAAATAACGAAAACCTAGGATAAAAAAAAGTAGGTGACAAAAACTGATTGTCATATCTCGCCCCCCCTAACTTCAAAAAAAATTGTAGGCTTGAAAAATCGTTCTCGGCTGGGGAGATTTTTGAAGGTTACATATTTTTTTTAAAACACCCTGTATATGAATACTTTTTTTAAACACCCTGTATGTGAACCTATACATGAAAAATACTTTTTATGTGAGCACCCTGTATATAAATCGAATCTATACTTAAAAAATGCTTTTATGAGTAAATACACAATAACACAATCCTTAAAGGACGTAAAAAGATAATACATTGGAATATACTGATATAAAAATCAATAATGACACAAGAGAAAAATATAAAAATATAACTAGTCCATTAACATAAACTTGAAATCTCTAAGAGCGGTCTCCCGAACGCTGAAGTCCGGAGACGCCAGGTGTTGGAGAGTCACTTCTTGTTTGCACCTGATTTCGCTCTTCAGTTCCTCGGTCCGACTGCGGGCTTCTTGATCGACCGTGGGGTCGGTAATACCCATCACGTATCTGACCTCGTCGCAAAGTACCGTCGCGGTTATCCTGTTCTGTGCCGCGCGGCGGTCGAGGCATATTTCCTCCTCCACGTCTGCCTGTCTGGTACTGCCGGCGTTCTCTCTGTGGCGAAGGTGGTGAAGGGTGAAAGTTCTGGTCATTGGCGCGTGGATCGTGGTGCTGTCCTCGCTGAACCATCTGAACTCGCTGGCGTCGGTCGCGGCCGTGACGATCATCTTCTCTTCTGGGACGCTTATTCCAGCGCTCTGCCCTGTTGCGTTCTTCTTCTGAGCACTGGTACAGGTTCTCCAGCGTCAGCGACATCGAGTCGGGGTCGAACACACAACTGCCATTAAGGTGACGCCGGACATCTTGCGGAAAATGATATATCAGCGCCGCGATTATTTCTGGAGCCGTCATTTGAGGCTGCAGTGCCTTGAATTCATTATATTTTTTCCAGAAATATTGGGCGTAAGTAACTTCCGCGTTTCGGTTGTACCTCTCGTTGCGCAATCCCATTAACATCCGCTCTACTTGGATCGGCCGCTGAAAGTGCCCTAGCAACATCTCCCGGAAAGCTTCATAAGATGTGAAATGCCCTTCATTCGTTTCAAACCAATTTTTGGCCCGATCATCCATTAATCCCCGCAGTACAATTAATCGTTCGGCTTCCTCCATTGAAAGTTCCTCCGCGATTGTCTCGAAGTGACCTAAAAAGGAAGAAGGCAAAAGTCGGTCCGCTCCATTGAACCTTTGAAACTCCTTTTTATACTCAAGGGGCAAAAGGGCTCTTCTGGTCATAGCTGGTGCAGGGCCACGGTCTTCCCAGCTGGGTGCTTGGAGTGGGGATGTATCATTCCTTGCCCCCCTTTCGCCGTTTGTCCTCCTCGGCGCTGAAGGTTCAACGCGGTTGAGCAAAGGAACATTAGAAGTAGCAGGGGGTGGTAAAGTTCTCCTGGCCTCCGGCGTTTCTCGGTCGCGAGGGTGAAAAAGGTCCAAAATGTCAATTCTTCTTTCCAAAGCCTGTATCTTTTGGGAATGGTCATCAACCTCGCCTATTGTTTTCGCCACGCGCTCTCTCATACCTTCGAAGTTTTGGTGACAGGTAGCCTCAAGCTGCGCCGAGGATTTCCTCAATACTGCCAAATCCTGGTCCGTCTGGTCTGTCCGTCGCGACAGCGTTGCCAACTGCTGGTCCTGGTCATCAACACGGGAATCCAAGCGAGCGATTTCCGCGGTGAGTTTCTGCTCACTGTCTTGCAAACGCGTGGAAAAACGTTCAGTCATTTGTTCCACCGAAACACGCACCACTTCCTGGAATCGGGTCTCAAGCTGTTCTATCCGCTTTTGTGTCTCTGCATGCTCCGCTCGGATCAGCTGTCTTATCATCTCGAACATCCTGTCGTTGGTGCCGGCGCCATTATTCAATGCATCATCTGTTTTTTCCATCGTAGCGACTTCTTCCGGGGGGGAAACGGCCAGCTGATTCAGGTCTTCAAAAGGTGGCGTGGATTCAGTATTTACGACTAAGCCCCCGTGTCCTGACATTCCTGACGAAATAACACAATTACTACAACGCGGCTGCGCTTCGTTCAACGGGTCTATTACACCTAATGGGATTTCAATCCCACAAATTACACAATTCCGTGCTTCGCTCATGTTTCCGTAAATAATTTTATCACTTCGCAATTTCATTAGATTCTTAAAACAACTCACTATGTCCTGAGGTAGTCAGAAAATAAGTCTACACTTCAAAAACATGAAACGCACTACAGAAAAAACAATACATACAAATAACTATCAAAAGTGCAGAGAGGAGGGCACGACGGGTCCCCTTTCTGCTACCTACAAAGAAGCCTACGCACACACACACAAAACAAAGTCGCCACTAAATTTGCATGAAATAATTCCTAGAAAATTCGCCCTTGCCGATATTCGCCTACTTAATTGCCCTTACGTTAATCAAATACGCGCCAAGAATGAATAACGCAAACTCAAAATACTAAATGACAAAAAAAAAAAAAAAAAAAACGCCACAAGAATACACGTAAACACAAAAATACCCAATAAAAGTTTAACCAAAGCAATGAAAAAATCCTCACGCTATCTATCAATTTAAAAAATGAAAATGTACTTCCCTCGACGAGGGTAAAAGATAGACTGGTCCCTGTTCGGGATGCCAAATTCTCACCGGGACCTTTAGATACATGACCTATGTTTGACACTTAGTCCGGAGACCGAAGTCCCCTTCCTAGGTGCCGGGCCCAGCTAACGGTTTTGATTCCAGGGTACGTGTGACCGGATCGGTTTTTACCCCCGACGAATAGCCGACTCGTGCATAAAGTGACGTTGAATAATAATAATAATCAATAGATGTAGATAATAATAATAATTGATGTTAGCCAGCGGAAATGCTTTGCTGCCTTAACGTTGAACTAAAATATAAATACCACCAGTTATGAGGATAAGTATACTATATGTTTAAACACAAATCATAGTCAAATCATAAATAACAAAAATGTATATTATATAACACACAAAAATAGACAGATTACACAACCCCTCACTATCATTCAAGCATTCACACACTCTCTCATACCGCAGGGGAATAATTACATTAAGATAAGTACATTGGCCCTTTTTAGACACCATGCAATATTTAGTTTTTCATAGGAATATTAAACTGCGCCCGAAGACGTTAATGTGCTTAGAATTAAAGATACTAAACTTTCATCTGCGCGTGCTCATTACATTCTGCCAACGGGCATGACACGTAAACTTTTATATTTTTGCAATTTATTAAAAACATTTAAATAATTGTTGTAGAATTATCACTAATGCGCCTTGGAACTTCAATAACATTAGGCTTAGATATCAACTGCAAGACACACATGTTTACAGACTGGAAAGTGAAGACACTTATGTATGAATATATATTAAAAATAGCACGAAGTTAACCTACTTCCTCCCTTAGCAAACTTGAGAGGTGATCTCTGCAAGAGATACACGATTTATGCCGTTTTAAACAAATATTTACCGAGTAAAGCATATAAGGTGACATAAATAAACCGTTCGTTACTCAACCGTTCGGCGCAGAGCGTGGAAAAACAACAGTATGCTGTGAATATATCTTCCGAATTAGAAATTGTCGTGAAATTTAGATGCTGCTGGCGAGAAATAATTATAATCAATACCTTTGCGACTTTTAATTTTTAAATACTGGCATCCTTTCGTCCGACGGCCGATCTTTGGAGGCTTGGGTAGATGATCACTCACACATATAGAAAATTAACAGTAGTATACTATACCATCTCGGCGTTCTAGGCGTTTCAGCGACGTTTACCGTAGTCCTCTAAACGGCGTGGTGATGTCAATCCGCGGTCCTTTTTGCGACACTAACACTTCCCCACGCTACTTCTTTGTAGCGGCACTTCGCAATCTTCTTTGACACACTTTCCTTCGATGCTTCTACATCACGGCGATCATAGACGAGGGAAAACAGCCTCTCTGTCATCTTGTCGGCCTCGTAATGGAGCGATTAATTGCTTCGCATCGTCTCTCTCTCTCTTTCTGGGGGGACGGCGAAAAACGGGCGAAGTTCCTTTACCGGGGGTACTCGTGGATTCTCGCTGCTAATCTCACGCGGGACGTCGGCGTCGTCTCAAGACGCAGTAGGTGTCGCTTCATTATCTCAATCTCTCTTCTAGACGGTAGATCTAAGTGTGGGCTGGTGTCGCTTCATCTTCCAATTTCTCTCTTCCTCTCTTTTTCTCTCTCCGTAGAATTCTCGTTGGGCGTCGGCGTCGGCGTCGAAGTACTCTAGGATGCTGATTCGGCTTCGGCTTTCGGCGGTATCATTTCCTGGCTTCTAATCGGGCTGTGGGCGTCGTTTGTGGTGATGTGTCGTTTGTGGCTTTTGTAGCGCTTGTGGCGGCGTTTTAGTGGTGTGACGTCGCGACGCTGAGCGATGATCTGCTGCGTTGTCGGCTTCATGCAGGCTAGTAAGACCCAAGGCCCTCCTTCTCTCGTGATTAGCCCGCCATTGTGGTATTAATGTTCCTCGTCAAAAAACGAATAACTCGAATCCAGTGCACAGGTCACAAATTAACACGGCGTATTCGTACAACTAGTCACTGTCACTCACTCACGCAGGTTACAATACACGGCGCGGTAGAAAAAGACAAAGTCCCGAATCTTTACTCCGACTGTCGCAGAGGTGTTGTCGGTTCGAAAACTGGCGGTAGACTGTAGTTGTTTGTTCGTTCTGCCACTATATAAAGACAGCTTGAAACTTCGAATACAACGGACTGACTTTTAGGCGCGGGAACCTGGAGTTACGACGTTGGTGGTCAAGCGTCCATTTTTTGCCTGGTCCAGCTTCTTCAAGCACACGTGTTGCGTTAAAATGGGGTGAAAAGAATAGTTCTACCCTCATCCGGTACGTAACATGTTCCTCCAGTAATTGGCCTCCCACGTTGACTTTCCGTCGCCAAATGCACAAAAGTCGCTCAAAAACAGTGAAGGATTTATCACAGCATATTGTTGGTCCCGAGCTCCTACGACCGAAAGGGGGAAAAGTCGACAAAAGCAGAAAAACACAAAAGGTTCAGAAACGTGGTGTTTTTCTACCGAAGCTTCAAGCGGATACGAAGTTACAGAAAAATATAAAATAACGAAAACCTAGGATAAAAAAAAGTAGGTGACAAAAACTGATTGTCATACACTGATACATTACAGGCTCCAGTAGTATACTGACCACTGATACATTATAGGCTCCAGTAGTAGACTGAATACTGATACATTACAGGCTCCAGGAGTAGACTGTACACTGATACATTACAGGCTCCAATAGTAGACTGAACACTGATACATTACAGGCTCCAGTAGTAGACTGACCACTGATACATTACAGGCTCCAGTAGTAGACTGTACACTGATACATTACAGGCTCCAGTAGTAGACTGGATACTGATACATTAGAGGCTCCAGTAGTAGACTGACCACTGATACATTACAGGCTCCAGTAGTAGACTGAATACTGATACATTACAGGCTCCAGTAGTAGACTGAATACTGATACATTACAGGCTCCAGTAGTAGACTGGGTACTGATACATTACAGGCTCCAGTAGTAGACTGACCACTGATACATTACAGGCTCCAGTAGTAGACTGTACACTGATACATTAAAGGCTCCAGTAGTAGACTGGATACTGATACATTACAGGCTCCAGTAGTAGACTGAATACTGATACATTACAGGCTCCAGTAGTAGACTGAATACTGATACATTACAGGCTCCAGTAGTAGACTGAATACTGATACATTGCAGGCTCCAATAGTAGACTGAACACTGATACATTACAGGCTCCAGTAGTAGACTGACCACTGATACATTACAGGCTCCAGTAGTAGACTGAAGACTGATATATTACAAGCTCCAGGAGTAGACTGGATACTGATACATTACAGGCTCCAGTAGTAGACTGAATACTGATACTTTACAGGCTCCAGGAGTAGACTGAATACTGATACATTACAGGCTCCAGGAGTAGACTCAATACTGATACATTACAGGCTCAAGAAGCAGGTTGAATACTTGGAGACCGTCGTTCAGTGCCCTCTATATTCGCAGAAAACCTACCTCACTAGTTCCACGAAGCAATCGAATTTCAATCTAGCTCGAGACGGGTGTTTGGCCAGAGTCCTCATCGTAGAAAACAAACAAACAGAGAGGAACAGACTGCAATTATCAGCTAAATCGAGTTATACATCTCAACCTTGGCCAAAGCCATAAATCCAGTGCAACATCCGCTTGTCTGAGGAACCTGGAAACATTATCTGGAGTTCAACGACGTTAATTTCCATGGATCGGTAGTTAAGAAGGGTTCACGAGCTCTTTTCCCCCACCTATAGAATCGTGCAAAGTTCAGAATACGTTTTTCTACAATCTCTTTCAGACCTTGGGGTGCAATTTGTGGTCGGGCAAACATGTTGATAGGGTTCTTGGGAAGGAGAAAGATTCAATTTAGAGTTCGTAAATCACCGCTGCTGGCCTCTGGTGGCCGAGCCTTCAACTTTATTCTAGGAAGAAGGAGAAGGTAAGCAGCGAATGTTGAGAGTCTTAGTATATGAATTCCTCTCTCAAATTTATTATACTTTTTAGATACGTTCACAAGTAAATCTATACTTATCAAAGTGGATTGGTTTAAATCAGGCGATTGTTTAAAAAAATATATCACTCATTACATTTTAAAAAAATATTTTTTGGTGAAAGTACATTAATATGGTAATCATTGTATGGTGTTTATTAGGCTGTAAGATAGGAAAAGAAAGGAAACAAATGTATAGTCTGTAACAAAATAACTGCACCACCGCAGTTCATATTGAAATATGTTTAAATTGCCATTGTAATAATGTTCCTTGGTGCATCTCTGATTCTTTTTTGTTATTTTGCACTGCTGCCTTTCATTCCACTCTCTGCCAACAGGTGTCTCTGACGTCTGTGTGCAAATGGCTGCAGCCTGTTCCTGACGTGCAGCAGTGTTTACTGGTGGAAATCATGTGAATAGTGGGTGGAAAATCTGTGCAATGGATTTCACTCTATCGCTAGATTACCAAAGTGTGTCTGAGAGGTAGTCTGGACTATTCTCTATTACTAAAGTGCAGTGACTGTGACCAGTGTACAGGCATGGGGAAAATCCTAAGTGACACTTCACCACGCAAGCAAGGCAAGATTATGGCCCTTAAATCAGCTGGTTTTTCATATATGGACATATAAAACAAGGCCAAGGATTAATCTAAAGTAAAATATGAGCGGTATAATTGTCTACATATCACCTGAAACACAGTTTGCGTTCCATTGTGTTAAGTGATGCAGTTATTTTGTTACAGATTGTATGTTCTGATGGGGTGAAGCTCACACGAAAAGAAATATAAAATGTAAATACACTTAAATTTCTCTTCATTTCAAATTTAATAACTTATAGAGGCAAAAGCAGCAAACATTTTGTGCAGAATAATATACAAAATACTAATCATGTTAAACCGTAAATAGTGTCATTATCATTAAACTGTAAATAAACATGACAGCTGACATATTGCAAACTATAATTTTAAAAAATTTCCAAAATTCAGCTACGAAGTCTATAAATATATTTTCAGTTACAATTATATAGTGAATTCAGAATTTTTTACTTTCACTGGAAGAAAGGTTACTGAAATTAATATAGTTTCATTAACACACTCAAAAAATATTTCCATAGTAGGTTCATATAGTAACAGTATCAGAAACAGAAAAATGTATATTTACATGTAATTTTTATTTGCGATACTCAAACTGTTCAAATATTTTACAGTCTACACATTATTTTTTCAAATATTTACCAGATAAAGCCTTTCTATAAAAATACATGCATGGTGCCGAAAACGATACAAGCAATTATAAGCATGTTTTTATAAAAAAATAATCCAAAAAAACGATTTAAATAATAAAATCATCAATAATGATTTTTTTAATGAAAATCATTATCTTTATCCACCCTGGTACTTATTAAGTCAACCCTATTATGGCGCTACCACAACTATGTTGTTGAATTTTGGTGAGTTCAAGAGTCGATATTACGTAACTTGTCGGTATCGCAGGATCAGCAACAGCTAGAGACATTCGTTCATATGCATTTAGAAGTAAGGTCGCCCGCATGTTTTTTTTTCTTTTCTGAAAGGGGCACCAGTGCTCAAAGTGATGCTAACCCATCCTTAAGAAGGTTCTCATAAAGGATCCCCACCAATACGATAATTTGCATAGGTATTGCATTTTCTCCATGTTGATTCATGCAAGAATCCCTCCACTTTTCACCAAACTGGGAAAAAGCATCCCCCACCACAACTAGGCATTTAAATTTCGACCACTCGAGGGGCATAGTAACATTTCATGTATTGCCCTTCAGTCATAAAAACTCATATTTTCACTTTTATTATTATTATTTTACAAATCATAAGATTGAAGTTGAATTGAAAGTACCGAGGTGGCGTTGTTGTCAAGTTTACACTCGAGTTCATTATTTAAATAGAAACTGAATTCGAATTGCTTCTTTTCCATAAACATATTTGGATGGGAAGGTGCGCGGTGACTTTTGGTCGAAGGTTATTTCGTTTGTGGCCGCTGTACATAGCTGTAGAGAAATAACATCATCCTTTTACATGATCATGTTTTAGTAATTATATTAACCTATTAATTATAGCTGTTATTATTATAGCATGCGAGACGCTCGGTTCGGACCCATTCTGAAGTATAGTTCTACATACATCTATTGACGGAAAAAGGCGGAAGTATTACCGCGAATAGAACGGTGATCATCTGGGTTGGAAAGTACTGGAAACTTCGCCACAGGAAACGTGGGACATATCGTTAGTGTGTGCGCGCGCGTATGTGGCCTAACGTAATGTCTGTGCTCTACACATATGCCAAGACCTCTTCCGAATCAAAAGTAGGCTCTCGAGTCACGTCACCAAAGTAACGGAGTGGAAAAGCGCGATAATTACCCGTCTAAGAGCTCGGGCAATTAGAACCGTTTCCTCAACATCAAAGCGACCCGCGGTGGCAATGCATCAGACAAGCCGCCCGACCAAACAAGATCCCGAAGCCTCTGATGAAACGCCGACACGCACGCCCCTGAATGTTTCATTCGGCGTGTCCAAACGTCGCGTATCACGCATGCGTAAACCTCGACACGACGTCTAAGTCACTCCTGCTTTGAGTAACCTTCAGGGCTTCATTTGGAGAGAATTCAAGAATCGTGATATTTTTAGCGCTTAGGATCATTACCAAATCGCAGTTTAATCGCAAGAAGGAAATAAATCTGTTTATTTTTTTTCCCAGCTTTGGAGCGGATTATATATTACCAGCAGTCGTATTTTATTATAAAAATTGTTTCTCTGAGCATTTGAAGGCTAACATTTTTCAACCTCCGATAACACTGGTCGACATTTTGAAATAAAAAAGTTAAACCAATAGGTGATTCTGGAAGTATTTTGAATGCTGATCACGTCAAGACTTTACTGTGCCTAAGTTCAATCAACCCACCATATATTATAAGCCTTTTGGAGCAGGCCTCATCTCCAAGAAGCTATCAACTCGGTCAAGCCCCGGCACCTAATGACCTGTTGGGTGAGATGAGTCAATAATTAGGGTGGATAGTTAGTTAGATGAACTAACCGATCTCTAACTATACACTTAAACTTGAATTTAACCTCCATATATTATAACATTGCACTTCGAACATATTTGTGAAAAAAAATCATGCGGGATTTCGAAAAAAAACAACTTACATAATCAAAGTCATACAATTTCCATGCCAATATGTCATATGAAGATGGAAGACGGATTAAATACTTACAATTCCATATAATTTACAGTTCAAAATCGGGGGATTTGTATTGTAGAAAATTAATATTTTGCCACCATCTAAACAGAGCCATCTATTGGGAAAGTAATGGAACTACACATTTTCTTCTCAAATTAAGGCAGTTATTATATTATATTGCTGTCTTCTGGGGGGGGGGGGTAAACTGGACGTGATGAGGAAAAATTTATTTCATTTTTGGAATCAGCATGCTGAATTTATTCAGAGGCAGCAGTCATCTGCGAGACATCCAAACTCATGTCGACCAGTGTAACCGTTCAGGAACCACGATTTGAATTAGATGGCGATCCAATATCGTCTGCATATTGCTAGAACGCGCTATCACTAGATGTCACCTCGTGTGGTACGTACATGTAACTGCTAACAAGTCACATTGATTACTAAGAGCTCTAAACCTGGCCCTTTTAACCACATATGCAATTCCTCCTAGTTCTAATAGTGCCTATGTGGTTAGGTTAGGAGGGCCAGGTTTAGAGCTTAGCAATCAATTTTCGTGACTGTTAACAGATGGATGTGTCTGGAGACAAACCCTGTTACGTACAGTAGGTTTGAAAAGATGGTTAGAAGAGTAAAGTCAATTATTTTCATTCATTGCATCTCCACCAGACTACTTCAATCTGCTAGCGAGCCTACCCGGAGTGCAAAGCTCCAGCAAGAGGGTTAGCGATAGGTGCTGGCTCGAGATGACGTCATCGGCTCACTAAATGATTGGCGGCTTCGGAAGTTACAACTCGCTACCAAGCTACATATGAACAATAGCCATAAATGTTACTAAAGTAATCTCACTCTCCAGCGAGCCTACCAGCAGCGTTGAGCGTGAGTAAGAAGTTGAGATGACGTCAGAGGCTCTATTGTTAATTGGAGGGTTCGGCAATTGCGATTCGCTCCCAAGCTGCTAACGCAGAACAGCCAATGGTTTTATGAAAATAATCTTACAGTACCTCTTGGTCAGAAGGGACAAATCCTTGGCCTCGTTACATATATTCAGCCTGCTTGCGTTGAAATTAGAACCAAATATACATGAGCAGTTTTGGATTAGAAACGAATAACTTGACTTGAGTGACTCAATAATTATATATTTTTTGTAATGTTAGTTATTAAATGTTAATTAACGATAAATAATTCAAAACTTGCATCTATAATAGTAGTACAATGATATTTTTATGTAACTTTTTTGAGTTGTGATTCAGAAGCAATCCACTAGATGACGCAAGTCTTACAAGTAGTTTTCCATGCAAATGAAATTTGAAAGATAAGACCTACTGCATGAAGATTGACAAGTCACATCCACAACATTATACGTTGTAGACAAAAGGCCATTTTATCTTTCAATTTTTCTTCTTGTGTTTCGATTTTATGTTTCTTAGGCTAATTGCGAAGTTGAATATGAAGAGAAAGTATGTATGTGAATTCATGCTTAGCCCAAAGTGAAATCGGGTGCCTCAATGATTACACATTGCGAATGGAGTCAAGAATATTGAGTGCTAAGAACCAAATACCTGGTACTCCTAACGTAACCACAATATTTATGCGTTATTAGAACCAGGCGTAATTGTAATTGCAATAAATGAACATGTGGTTAGGTAACGAGGGACGGTTAAGGCACTTAGCAATCAGTTTTCATGACTGTTCTCTCTGATGGCGCAGTTGTAGCGTCGCCGTCTTGTATCAAGGGGTCCCGGGTTCCGTACCCGGTTCAGTCCCATAGTGGTTCGGATCCCATTTTAAACTGTAGGTCCAGTCCCGATTAGCCCAGTCAAATTCAATCTTTAGTGGTGAAATAGCAAATCGAACACTCCTCGCGTAACTTCGTACGTGCAACTCATTCAACATACACAGTCCCTAATAGAAATAATTTGACAATATATATATACTTTTTAACGTTTTAACATGTTTTGTATTTTTAAATAATACGAATGTATCAATCAACGAGTCATCCATGAAAAATCGGTATTTTTCTAACACTACAAAATCATTAGTTTCACGCGGCAGATTATAAAAAAGAAGAAAAATAAACTTGTTTTCAAATGTCAACACCAGTGCTGCCACCTATCCAGTGCTTTGACGATAGCTATTTCCTTTGGCACAAGGAACGAAGGAAATGAACCGGCTAAGAATTGATGTGAGGAACGGCAATTCCTGGGAAGTGTGAGGTTTTTTAGGCGTTTTGGAATGTTTCGCCCCCTCTGCAAGACGAACTTGGCCAAAAAAGAGTCGCGTAGGAAATCTCTCCACTTCTTCTCTCAAGGGCACGAGCTGGTTTGACGGAAATTATAGGAATGCCGGGAAATGAGATACATCCGTGGAAATGGGGACCAATCATGTCTCGCGTTGAAAGAAACGTTTGCTAAGGGTTCCAGCTCTGTGTATTGGTTTTTCTGCAGCTCTGGCGCCCAATTTTCTCCAAGAAATATGCTTTTCTCTCGTTTCCATTGCAGGAATATGTTTCGATCCAGATTCTGACATTTCACACTATATTTAACTGTAAAAATGGAGAAAGAAACTTCTGGAAATATTGTGACTAAAACCAGATTTTAAGTTCAGGAAATGTTTCATGAATTTGAATTTGCCGACCTTCGTGGCGGAGTGGTTGGCACAGGGGTCCCGGATTCGAATCCCAGCCTGACCGTGAGTGTTCTTTGTGAGAGTCCCTTCATCAATTTCTTCATATCGTCAATCGTCATCATCGTCGCGATCAGTCATAATCTGAAGAAAGGCGGCGTAAAATAACCTGAATCAATCCACGAATCAAAAATTTGAATTAAAGGAGGTTGCTCTGAATAATTAGAGATAGCCTATTTTGTTCCAGTTAGAAATAGAGTACCTTTATTCATGGGTGAAGTTCGGCTTACTCACTATTTTACCGTTCAACTTTAACACTCTGACTGCTAATTTGCAAAAACGGAAAGAAACCATTGTTTTCTCGTACTGCAGACTACTCTTGCTGAGACTAGAATGATCAATAAGCATGACGTCGATAACGCACTCATCGCACAACGCGATACCAACTTCGTGTTGTGACGTCAGACGTTGAATGCCTACCGTTGTTAGGTTAGGTCTGTTAGCAAAAGTATTATTTATGCTAAGAAAAATAAACGTACCAAGCCTAACTTAACGACTTAGGCATTTAGCGTAACAATGAAAGCCTTTCCGCGGTGACGTCATAACTCAAAGGTTGCTCTCGCGTTGTGCGATAAGGGAGACCCATGTGCCATTCATTAGTACGGCATTGAGACATGTAAGAAAATAATTCATAACGATCAAGATAAATATATTTTAAAATTTTGAATAATTCAAATTACATTAATTGCGGTTATCTGTGTAACAGCTGTTAACTTTTAAAAACGGTCATTTTAATTATTTTTACGGTATAGTTGGATAGCAACCAAAGTTGACCGTCGTTTCGCCAGTCAACGTTTTGTAGTGTATGCAAGTTGAGTCACTTTTCATGAAAGAAAATTGTTCGGCAGGTTTGGAACTTTTCAATCAGCTCTCGTATATGAACTAGATTATTTTGAGTTATATCAACATCTCTAATAAAAATTACAAGACTTGTTATCAAATATGAAATCGGACAATCGTCGGCGCATAAATCAGTAATTCTTCCATATAGTAGTTACATTTTGGGGTATTTTTATTTTCGAATATAACTTTTTTCAAGTGTGGTATCGTGTATAGTTTAGTAATAATTATTTAACAACGGATGAAAATAACAATTCTAGTAATATCTAATACTAGCCAAATGTTTTGCCCTTTAAGTAAAATAACCAAAATTAATAATCCGATCGAAAACAAAAGGAATGTAATAAATATTGTGGTAATTGGTATTATGCCATCTAGGAGTTCCTTAGCGAAGTTTTTTCTTCTGTATTAAGCGAAATGTATTTGCTTCATGGAACACCATATTTATGGCCCTTTAAAGTACATAAACTGGAAAGGAGTGTGTTGTCAAGTAGCAGATACTTGGTGTAACAGAACACTCCGTTTCGTGTAAATGCTGATTAGGCGTTATTGAACACCGAATTTGGTATTTTGTTACAACATTGAACGAAATAATAGTTGTTTTTTGGCGGGATAACATATTTTGCTGGTTCGATGTGTTCATACAGAGAATTTATTATTATTATTAAAAGAAAAGGTAAAGTTCCTGTGCCTTCAAGGCACATTTAGGGAATGTGGGGGGGGGGGGGGGCGCACACATTCTCGATCTCGGACATTTTTGAGGTAATGTGATACCTAAGCACGACGCTCCGCTTGCTTTCCCCCCCTCCCAGGGTTGCCCCCGAAGTACCCATTGATTTGAGGCTGGGTGAGTCCCAGAACGCTTTATGCGAGGACAAGGCCAGAAAAATTCCGACCTTAGATGACGCACCCAGGGAATCAACTCGGATCTCCCGCGTGGCGACTAAACCATAGGGCCTCACCGGTGGCGTAGTGGTAACGTTATGGCATTTTAATAAAGGGACTCTGTATTGGATACCCAGTAGAGCCACGTAGTAGCTCGGATCCCACTTTAAACTGTAGGTTCAAATCCGATTAGCCCATTTTGTGCATAAAGTGGACTTATAAACTAGAACACCTTCCATAGGCTACCGAATCGGTTCAATATCATCTCAAACCAAACAGATATATTCACTTCATATTCATCTTTTATCACCAACATAGAAAAAATTGTACGTAAGTAATGCTTTTGTGAAACTGATCCGTTTACCTTGGTACTGTTTTGGCTTGTTTTTGTTTATTTTATGTTATCTTTTTTTGTGTTTTCAATCTTAGTCTGTTCTTTTACTGTTTCTTCTCTCTGGTTTAAAATGGCTTCCGCTGTACTGGAAATTTCAATAAATAAATAAATAAACTACATGAAATTTTGCTAGCGCCATGGGGAAGTTTCAGGTGGGGGCAGTAGTTCCCCGACCCCTCCTTAACGACGTAGAGTCAGATTATTTTCACAACAACTCCAACTGTCCGCGCGAGTCCAGTTAGTGAGCCTACCAACAGTCCAGAGCGCGAGCAACAGGGATAGCGATAGGTGCTGGGTAGAGATGACGCCAGCGGCTCGTTTGTTGATTGGCTGCTCCGGGACTTACGACTCGCTCCAAAGCTGCCAATGCAAAACAGCCAGAGATGATACGAAAGTAATCTCACTCTACCTGTGTGCAGACCGAAAGGACCTTCGCTCTAGAATGGCGGATTCGTGCTTACTCTCCCGTGTCGCGAGTTCTCCGGTCTTTCAAGGTGGTCCGCGTGAGTGCGTACCTGGCAACGAGAGAATGAAATACGAGGGAGGATGTTTGAATCCCGGCCAAGAAGCTATTAGCATTCTCTCTCCTGGGAGCTGTCCAAAGAGTACGGGGGAGACGCGTTCGCAAATGACAACAGCCGATCGCAAGCGAAACCCAATTTACAGAATGTTGTACGGTTAGCTCTGGAAGTCGGTCATTAGTCGCAAAGTCAAATTGAGCCTCTACGGTCTGTTGAACATCTTCATTTCCTCAAGGGTAATATCTAAATTGAAATTCGCGGCCTTACTTCAGGAAAGCAGGTCGAAGTTTTGAACTGTAAAAACGGTCCAATACCGTCAATATCATCCAACTACCGTACAACAATGACCGTGACCGTTTTTTAAAGTAATAACCAAGGGCGTATCCATGGAGGGGTCCAGGGAGTCCGGATCCCCTCCAAATTCCTTTCTTCTTTTTGAAAATACAATGATAGATTCAGCATACTTTCCGATGTGACACTTGATGTGGCAGGTATAGAAATTTCCCTCTGCGAGCACGGTTTGTGGATTCTGAAAATAACGTCCTCTAAAAGTATTTTTAAGTTTCACACTGAGCTGAAAACCTGACTTCAGTGAGGTGTTTTGGTACAGTAAGTGAAGTTCGCGTTACTTTAGAAATAATACATGCAGAGGTGAAATACTAAAAACAAATATCTTACATTATGTACCAGATAGTAAAAACAAATTATAGTCAGTGTGTGAAACTCAATTTATAGAAAAAGATGATTCACTTAATTTTTTTGTTAAATTTCTTCAACATTATCAAATAACTTGAGCTGTCCGAGTGAACCATTCCAAGCAAGTGGTCTCCTAGTCGCAGTTGAAAAGGGGACTCTCTTAATCTTACTCTTTGTCTGTGAAAAGGTTTTCAGTTTTACTGTACAGTTGTCAAAGTATTTAGAGCCTTCATCACAATTTAGCCTCTGCTCTTTCTTATCCAAGGCCAAGAGACGTCACAGAACTGCTTCAGAGACTTCGGGAGATTTCAGATGAAGAGTTCAGCAAAATATTTCAAAGTGCTTCTGAAACGTGTCAACGGACATTCTATTCTGAAATTGCGATTCCAAGAATAACAAACCACCAAAAAAACAAAACAACTCTCCTCGTACTATTATAGAAGGGGGGAGGTGCATGCGCCATTGGCCTTGGAGGATTGACACCCCTGGCTGGACCCCCTCCAAATTTTCTTTCTAGATACGCCCCTGGTAATAACGGTCATTGCAGTCACTCTTATTAATAGAATGCAATTGGCCTTTTATTAAGAAGCGTGTTTCGTCCTCATGGACTGTTCTTTCAACCAACCCTTGTCACAGATACAATGAGTAAAAAAGAAAGATTGATTGGTTGGTTGGTTGGTTGATTGCTTGGTTGTTTGGTTGGTTGGTTGGTTGATTTGTTGGTTGGTTGGTTGATTTGTTGGTTGGTTGATTGGTTGATTGATTGATTGGTTGATAGATTGGTTGGTTGGTTGCTAGATTGGTTGGTTGGTTGGTAGATTGGTTGATTGATTGATTAATTGACTTTATGCACAGTAAGGCTAATCGGAACTTTACCTACAGTTTAAAGTGAAATCCGAACCACTCTGTGTTTCCACCGGGTATTGAACACGGGACCCCTTGATTACAAGGCGACGATGCTACCACTGCGCCGTCGGGGAGATCCTAAGAAAGAAAGAGAAAAACAGAATGATCATGATAATGCAATATAGACAATACAAGATTGTACAATAATAGAAAATGCATTAATGTAAATGTAATATACGAGGGCCAGGCCATAAGTTATATTTTTATCTCCAAGTTAAACCGTTAAACGCCGTTAACTACAATATGATCGTATGACTGAGTGGCTAGGGCGGCCTTAGCAACATAAAAATACATACTAACAGCATCAAACCTGACCTGCCTAACTTATCCAAGTATGCTTAGAATAGCTTAAGTAAACAAAATTTAACGTGCCTAACCTATTTACATGCTTATTTTTGCTATTATATGCCTACGTTGATAGGTTAGGCACGTCAGGTTTGATGCTGTTAGCACATATCTCACAAGTCGCTAAGGCAGTCACTAGCCGCTTGTGAACATGACACTCGTAGTATGTGGACACGTCACTAGATGGCAGTGTGATGAACGGTTATTGTACAGAGAGCAGTGGTAATTCATTGTTGAGTCTACCATCTTGCCACGCCGTGAACATCGTTTGTTTATTAAAATAGCCGTTATTGTGGAAAGAAATGCCAGAGAATGCCACAGGGAGCTGGTGGAAACTGTGGGGAATAGTGTCTTACCGTAGTATACGCCTCCTTTGTTCCTGTAATAGCCATTCCTATGCTTTCACAATTGAAAATAGAAAATGAAGGATCAGTGATCGGTTAGTTCATTTGAACTCTCCAGCCTAATTATTGCCTATTTTTGTGGGAGCAGGAAAAGGTTTATTATCCATTTTACCTTGACTCATCTCACTCAACAGGTCGCTAGGTGCCGTGGCTTGCCGCGAGTTGATAGCTTCCTGGAGATGAGGCCTTGCTCGAAAAGGTTTATTATCCTTCACAATTGAAAATACACATGTTGTTGGATCCCTTACCTATCCTATACATGATACATATGATCTCATTGTTCACATATTCCACAATACCAACACTGCCCATTTCATATGCATATTTCGGATTTTCGTGATGGTCCCCCATTCTCGCAAAAAGAAAAGTTGCCATGACTTATGCCCCAATCCTCGTATATATGGTGCACTCAACCTTAATTTGTAATTATTATTTATCCATACGTGATAAGATATTCAAAGTTGTTGACCTTCGTGGCGGAGTGGTTGTTAGCACAGCGTGCTACGACGACAGGGTTCCTTGGTTCGAATCCCTGCCTGAGAGTGGCTGTTCATTGTGAGTGTCGCTTCGCCAATTTCATCGTGTCATCGCTCATTCCCTTCTTCGCGATGTGCCAAAAGTGGCAGAAAAGCTAAGTAAAATAAACCAAAACAATTATCACCAATCTTCATCGTCGCGATTAACGAAAAGTGACAGAAAAGAGGCACCAAATAAGAAAATTCAAATAAGATAAGTTTGTAAGTCTACTTTATGCTCAGAAAGGCTAATGGGGACGGGATCTACAGTTTAAAGTGGACTCCGAACCTCCATGTGGTTCTACTGGGTTCGAACCCTAGACCTCTTGATTACAAGGTTACGACATATCGGGGAAGCCGATAAAATATTGAAATTTGATTTTCAAAAACATATGCTTCCCATTTTTGTGAATTCACAACAGACGGTGCAAAATTGTAAGTTTTACGTTAACATCCGACAGTGCATGATACAATTATTAATTATAAATCTTAAAAGAAAAAAAAGGACGCATAGTCTTAATACATGTTACTCTGGCGGTTGGCATGAAAATATCGAAGGCAGGGATTCCTCATGTATTCACAAAAAAGAACACCTCTGCCCAAGTAGGACTCGAGTGGGCTCGGCCAATAGGCACGTCAGAGGGAAAGTCAGTGAATGGAGGGGAAAATGCAGTTGGAGCTACCAGCCATTTGCATCAGCGCGCACTGTTCTTCTCTACTTTTATGCTCCACAGATTCATAAGACAAGAATGTAGCAGGAGGTAATTTGATTAGATTGTTGAAAAATCATATATGACAGTAGAAAGCTTCCAAATATTTCTGTTACTACTAGGTTTAATTTTGTGAATATATAAAGATTTCAAGCTTCTATTTAACAGCCATAGATGGAAGTCGAAGAAAGAACTAATTATACGGTCAACAAATAGTTTAAAGAATCTTAAAACAAAATTTAACGGAATGTTCATAAAGGAACATAAATTGTTTCCTAAAATATGGAGTAGAAAATGTAGCTTTCGATAAATGTGTTTATGTGCATTTATTATATTAAGCTGACTCAAGAAGAATTGTTAGTAAAGATTTGCCATATTTACAAGTTTCCGCCTTGTAATGAATATGTTTCCTCTGTTAAGGACAATTAAATTCCCTGAATAATTTTCAACACTTAGCAAACTTCATTACATTTAATTATTTCTGTATCTGTTATTTTGTATTTTAAGGTTGTATATGCTAAGGTTCATAGTCCAAAATAGAAATGTCAAAACCAAAAGGACTAGGATTATTCCTACCAGTGATGCAAAGCGTCGATGAAGTGTTGCCTATATTTATTTTGCGTACAAAAATCAGAAAAAAAATATAAAATTGACATGTTTTAATATTCACGCAGTGGGGGCGATTAGCGGAGCAAGGGGACACTTGTGCCCCCTCTCCTACTACTTTCTGCTCCACACTGTAGCCTCCTAATACTAAGCCTTTTCTACCAAGACAAAGCAAACTGCCATTGCTCCCCCTCCTCCATCATTGTTGGCATCCAAGGCCGCCACTGCCTTCCACCTTCAAAAATGTTGCTAAAGAAAGACATTTGACGCTTGGCCTTGAGCCGCGTCTATTCACCCAATAGGTTCAGGGTAGATGGGTTGACGCTTGACCTTGAGTCGCCTCTACTCGTGCTACAGGTTCAGGGTGGATGAGTAGTCGCTTGACCTTGAGACGCCTCTACACGTGCTAAGGTTGAGGGTGGATGGGTTGACTTGACCTTGAGTCGCCTCTACTCGCTCAACAGGTTCAGGGTGGATGGGTTGACGCTTGACCTTGAGTCGCCTCCACTCGCTCAACAGGTTCAGGGCGGATGGGTTGACGCTTGACCTTGAGTCGCCTCTACTCGCTCAACAGGTTCAGGGCGGTTGGGTTGACGCTTGACCTTGAGTCGCCTCTACTCGTGCTAAGGTTGAGGGTGGATGGGTTGACGCTTGACCTTGAGTCGCCTCTACTCGCTCAACAGGTTGAGGGTGGATGGGTTGACGCTTGACCTTGAGTCGCCTCCACTCGCTCAACAGGTTGAGGGTGGATGGGTTGACGCTTGACCTTGAGTCGCCTCTACTCGCTCAACAGGTTCAGGGCGGTTGGGTTGACGCTTGACCTTGAGTCGCCTCTACTCGCTCAACAGGTTCAGGGCGGATGGGTTGACGCTTGACCTTGAGTCGCGTCTACTCGCCCAACAGGTTGAGGTTGGATGGGTTGACGCTTGACCTTGAGTCGCCTCTACTCGCCCAACAGGTTGAAGGTGGATGGGTTGACGCTTGACCTTGAGTCGCCTCTACTCGCTCAACAGGTTGAGGGTGGATGGGTTGACGCTTGACCTTGAGTCGCCTCTACTCGCCCAACAGGTTGAGGGTGGATGGGTTGACGCTTGACCTTGAGTCGCCTCCACTCGCTCAACAGGTTGAGGGTGGATGGGTTGACGCTTGACCTTGAGTTGCCTCTACTCGCTCAACAGGTTGAGGGTGGATGGGTTGACGCTTGACCTTGAGTTGCCTCTACTCGCCCAACAGGTTGAGGGTGGATGGGTTGAAGCTTGACCTTGAGTTGCCTCTACTCGCTCAACAGGTTGAGGGTGGATGGGTTGACGCTTGACCTTGAGTTGCCTCTACTCGCCCAACAGGTTGAGGGTGGATGGGTTGACGCTTGACCTTGAGTTGCCTCTACTCGCTCAACAGGTTGAGGGTGGATGGGTTGACGCTTGACCTTGAGTTGCCTCTACTCGCTCAACAGGTTGAGGGTGGATGGGTTGACGCTTGACCTTGAGTTGCCTCTACTCGCCCAACAGGTTGAGGGTGGATGGGTTGACGCTTGACCTTGAGTTGCCTCTACTCGCTCAACAGGTTGAGGGTGGATGGGTTGACGCTTGACCTTGAGTCGCCTCTACTCGCCCAACAGGTTGAGGGTGGATGGGTTGACCTTTGACCTTGAGTCGCCTCTACTCGCTCAACAGGTTGAGGGTGGATGGGTTGACGCTTGACCTTGAGTTGCCTCTACTCGCTCAACAGGTTGAGGGTGGATGGGTTGACGCTTGACCTTGAGTTGCCTCTACTCGCCCAACAGGTTGAGGGTGGATGGGTTGACGCTTGACCTTGAGTTGCCTCTACTCGCCCAACAGGTTGAGGGTGGATGGGTTGACGCTTGACCTTGAGTCGCCTCTACTCGCTCAACAGGTTGAGGGTGGATGGGTTGACGCTTGACCTTGAGTTGCCTCTACTCGCTCAACAGGTTGAGGGTGGATGGGTTGACGCTTGACCTTGAGTTGCCTCTACTCGCCCAACAGGTTGAGGATGGATGGGTTGACGCTTGACCTTGAGTTGCCTCTACTCGCTCAACAGGTTGAGGGTGGATGGGTTGACGCTTGACCTTGAGTCGCCTCTACTCGCCCAACAGGTTGAGGGTGGATGGGTTGACGCTTGACCTTGAGTTGCCTCTACTCGCTCAACAGGTTGAGGGTGGATGGGTTGACGCTTGACCTTGAGTTGCCTCTACTCGCCCAACAGGTTGAGGGTGGATGGGTTGACACTTGACCTTGAGTTGCCTCTACTCGCCCAACAGGTTGAGGGTGGATGGGTTGACGCTTGACCTTGAGTTGCCTCTACTCGCTCAACAGGTTGAGGGTGGATGGGTTGACGCTAGACCTTGGGTTGCCTCTCTCGCGCAAACGGTACAGTTTAAAACGTCAAAAATTCGGCATATGAAGAACTTTGTACCCTTAATTGTGTGTAAGTGTTGTATGTTATGTAGTTGCGCTGCTTCATTACACTAAATCGATGTTTATTTTCCTTCCAGTTGCAGTGGTAGTGGCGTTCTTCATCTGCTGGGCCCCTTTTCACGCCCAACGCCTTCTGGCCATTTACGGGAAAGGAGACGGGGCTCCATCTAACTTCATGCTCACGATGTACAACACTCTGACCTACATCTCTGGCATTTTTTACTACCTTTCTACTACGGTCAACCCAGTTCTCTACCACATCATGTCCAACAAGTTCAGAGAAGCTTTTAAGGTACGTTTCTATTTCAACCGACGCAATAGGATGTTCAAATGTGTGTTTTAGTATCCTGGTGGTTATGCTTCCACAATTCACAAGAGTATGGACGTGTTTGCATCCATGCCATATTTTTCGTGAACTAATGGTGAACGCTGTACATTTTAAATATGTTTACAAATCTCCCGCGAAATTCTCCATCAAAATACGCCAAAGAGCACAGTTCACTAGCACAATATTTTATGCTAAAGGTGTAGAAAGTTTTAAGCGGCTCTGGGGCTCACTCAGGATCAAATCAATCGGTACCTGGGGCAACCCTGAAGGGGGGGGGAGATCAAAAATGTGTGGACTCCTAACCTCACATCCCTTAAATGTGCCTCCGTGGCAAGGTGCTATATGCACGGGGAACTTTACCGTTCATTTGTTGGCAGTGTGCTTAAAAAAAATCATCGGTTTTGCTTTCGATTTTATTGGCAATATCTCAACGCACGAAATAACACTTGCATCAAATATATTCACATTTGAAAGCCGGCATCGGTAGCGGAGTGGTTATCACACAGTGTGCTACGTCGCATGTGGTCCTGGGTTCGAATTCCGGCCTGAGTATGAGTGTTCGTTCTAAGTGTTCCTTCATCAATTTCATTACATCATCACTCATCCTCATTTTCGCGATTAGCTAGAAGTGGCAGAAAGGCGAAGTAAAATAAACCAAATCAATCAATTAATTTATTTTTAAAAATACTATGATACTCGCTTGGCTATATGATTAATTCTCATGCCTGTCAGGTTTGAAAATTTACCATTGTTGGCAGGCATAATAGAGTCTAGTTGGAAATGGGGAGTCTCTGCCCCCTGGGCATAGAAGTCGCCAGAGGGGTCCGACGGGTTACTAGAGCACCCCTTGTATTCAGTTTAAAACCCCTTTTCACACCCCAATTTTATCTTAAGAGCAATAATAGCGAGAATAATGAATCCAAATACAGGATGATTATAAAAATGTTAACACTATATGGGAAATAGAAAATATACTACTCACCGTCTACGTTTACTTCTTTGATTGAATTATATTGAGCAAATAGACAGTCACACACTAAACATACTGTATAAAACACCAAACACGAATGAATTTTTGTCATTGCAGCAAAGTTTCCTCGTTTAAGCAAATCTTCTATTTCCCATATAGTGTTAACATGTTTTTGAATCACCACGTACATATTGCTATAATATGATCTGCTTCTTCAATTTAGGTAGCTGTAGACATGACTTCTTTTTTAAAAAAATATAGTAATAACCAACAATTCTCTTTCAATCAGTAACGGTCAATTTTCTTGTCTTTTTCTAAAGTCATTAATGTATTTTGTTTATTTATTATAACTATATTTTTATGGTTTGTTCACAGTGTGTCATCTTTTCACACCTATGTCAATTTCACTTACTTGTAGTTAAATATATAGTTATATAATTTACTTGACTGCTGGCAAAGAAATTGCAGACAAAGTTAGATAAATTTAGCTATACTTAATAAAAATAACCTATACAAACACCACACCCAGTAAGAATAGAAATAAATCACATGTTACATAGAAATTTCAGCAAAAATGCAGGACCAATCAGGACTCGAACCTGTGTTTCCTGCATACCATGTCGTTTCCCAACCTACCTCTATCCGGATTCGAGTCCTGGTCGAGCCTGCATTTTTGCTGTGTGTCAAGCAGAAGGTATTTTTTACATATGTATAAAACAAAGGTAAAATAATTAAAAAGCAAGGAAGACAAACTAAAAGATCATTTCTGATTGCTTCAATAGTAAGAAAGTTCAAGTGTAAATAGAAATCTGGAAGAATATTTCTTCAAAATTTTGTCCATTACTCTTATTATCCAAGATATTTAAAATAAATTAATAGCTTATTCGATGACAACTTGTTTCGATGTTGTTTAACTGTAGGTTTCGACATTCATTACTGTATTCGTAAAATAAAGATTCCAATATTATACCGTATGCAGATAATATTCTTTGAGCAACCTGTTAATTCGATAGACCTTTGTACAGAAATGATAACTAACTTTATGCGAGAAAATAAAGCTTATGTAATCAATGTTCATGCAGTGTTTTTGTCAAGATATGACGTGAATGTGGAAATTATATTAAATGTTTATAATTTTATGTCATTTATAGCTCAAAATTGGAGGACTTTTTATTGTAGAAAATGAATAATTTTCCACCACGTTTATAGAGCCATCTTTTGAGAAAATAATAGAACTACACATTTTATTGTGAAATTAAGGCAATGAATATGTTATTGTTTTCTGAAGAAACTAGACGTGATGTGTATAAGTGGATTTCATTTTTGGAATCAGCAGCATACTGAAATTATTAAGAGACGACAATCGGCTCCGAGACATCCAAACTCATGTCGAGCGGTGTAATAGACTGGGCATGCGTATTCTAACACTGGCCTTATCATTATCAAGCAAATAAAAGTATTCGCAGTATTCATCTTTCTCCATCCTTTAATTAGGGTGCCCATATTTAAATTAGATTTTATCACTATTACTTTAACATGATGAATAGTTTGGTATCAATCTATTTGTCACAGTTTGTTGTTCCTTACAGCATTTTTACCTACAGGTAGTCCACCCAAATTATAATTGAACACAGTGTATTGTGTTTTATTTGTAAATTTGGTTTTATTAATGTCAAATTCGCTTTAATCTACATTCCATTTCATCTGCATTCTACATCATATTTTAATTTTCTAAAATTATCCAAAGTTGTGTCTTAACTTTCTAATAAAAGTTGTGTGTTAATTTTCTAAAATTGTCCAAAGTTGTGTGTTAATTTTTTTAAATTATCCAAAGTTGTGTGTTAATTTTCTAAAATTATCCTACGTTATGTGGTTTCCATATTACATATATTACATTACATTAGTTACTTGCGTGTGTAAAAAAAGTAACAAAATTTCTTATATTGTGTTGCTGTTTTATTACTATTATTGATTGCTTATACACCATCAGAATTTATTATTATCAAATAGGACTGAGCCGATATCGCTTTGAACCAATACCGATACTCTTAACCGATTCTCACCGATACCGGTGCTTGGAAACTGTAACAATTAACATGTGTTCAAAATATTTATTAATATTAGCGTATAAGTAACCATTTTCAATTATAAGTGAATTTATCAGTTTGATTCAAAATATTTAAGAATTACAAAATAATATAAAACTATCTGTTATGTAATCACAAAATACAGTTTTTTCACACAATCCTGGGGCAAAAAAATTAACGTGGACAGACAATTTGGCATAATTTTCAGGATAATTAGTTAAAGTGTGCAATGCAACGTGCCACCACTCGTAACTCTAGGGTATGGAGATCCGAATTGGCAACACACCGCTCCTTGCCCCGGCTGGTCAGTTGGGAGCACCAGCTCTCATCCAGGGTTCGGGATTAAGACGATCCACATTCCTCCAGGAAGGAAACCACCGAATTACGACACGTGACAGTAAATAAAATTCAAATACTTTATAATTAAAATGTCCAAAATCTTTAATCACGAATCGCGCGCGTACATACTGATTCGTACAAGTTAAAAGTTATAATTTGTTGGGTCATGCACGCTCGCAGGCAGTGACAAGCAATTTATTTAACACGAGAGTCCGCGCACCGCCTTCACAGTTAATAGCAAGACCTCAACTGCCTACCTCAAGCGCGAGGCGCAGCATAACAGATTGTTCTAACTTACAATACAAACTCATAACATAAAATAACACAAGAAAAACTGGTAATTTATACAACACATCAATGTTAATTGTGGTTGGAAACAATTAAAAATGCCAACGTGGAAGTTTTTACATCGCCAAGAACACGAAGCGTGGTTCCCCCACTCCTAACATAAACAGCCAATAGAAAAACGATATTTTATTGAAAACGAGGGAGAAATACTTTGCTATAATATTACAATGTTAAACTATATAGAAATAACTAAACTGATTTTATCAAATAAATCATATTTGCCCTTGTACATAAAAATGATTAAATAAAGATATAGTTTATAACGAAGATAAATTACTTCAATCTTGTACATTGTTGAACAAAAATCGATATTAAGAAGAGATGTATTTAACTTGTGCTTAAACAATGAAAACGTTGCATATATTATTTGGGATAATTATTAGCCTATAAATTCTGAATAAATGTTGCAAAAATACGCGAATAATATTATAACATAAGATAAAACGTAAATATATACATGAATTATAAAAACAATTAAGTATAAATAATTTAATCCAAGTTCTTAACTTGAAAGTATACGAATAAGATAAATGACAATATACAACTTAAATCTGCCTAACATGGCGGTCGTTACAAGTGGCGTGCACCAATTTTGCGGGCCCTGTGAAAGACGAAATTGCCGAAAGAGTATCGGCTGGATTTTGTTTACCGGTAGCGGCAGATACTCTCTGATACCGATGTCACTGGTATCGGTGGACACCAATATATCAGCATCGTTACCGAGTTGACTTATTGTTTTAAGTCCACTCAATGCACAGATAGGCTAATTCGGACTGGTCCTATGTAGTTTAAAGGGGGATCCGAACCACCTGATATCGAACCTCGAACCCCTTGAGCATCGGCATCGACACAGCCCTAGAATAAACATTATAGTTTTAATATGTGCAGATCAACAAGATACACCGTGTAGTTATACGAGTTCGATTTTATTTGATATGATTTGTTTCATTTTACTTCGCCTCTTGTGCAACTTTTGGATAATTTGCAAAGATGGGGGTGAGTGATGATATGGTGAAATTGATGAATGGACACTCACAAACACCCATGTCCAGGCCGGGATTCGAACTCGGGACCCCTGGCGTCGTAGAACGATGTGCTAACCACTCCGCCACGGGGCCGGCTGATACGGGATCGAAATCAATAATTGAAGCATAGGTACTCCCTCACTCCGAGTAAGAAATAATTTAGAGATTTTTTTTTTTCCCAATGAAGGACGCATCACACCCTTCATAGTTAGCGTCCTACCTGCCCCTACGCACCCTGACAAACAGGGGTGCGAAATTGGAGCAATGGACAAGAAATGATAAGGTGAAGTGGTAACAGAGGGAGAGAAGACGATCCTGGGTCGGCCATATTGAAAACATGGCTGCTCTCTCGAAAGGCATGAACTCAACGATAAAGGCATTCTAATTTTAAACCTTTGCATCCCTCTGATCAGGGGCGGCTCAAGATTTTTGGCGCCCCCTATACTTTCAACCCTTACCCCTCCCTCCTATATTTCTACCCTGGTTCTTCTACTTCCTACCTTCCTCTAATAAAAACATGACTATGTTATACACAGATTACGGTTTTAACGACAAAAGATAGCCTTATTTCAAAAATACATTAGTGTTACTGTTAAAGAACACGTCTATTGTAGGTATGTGCTTGTATAATACGTACAAAATGACATTACTATCTTAACTTAAATTGCTACATCATTTTGCAATGCGCTTATTATGTAATGCAGTAGTACCAGCTTCTATCAATTCTTGTCTACACTAAATCCAACTCTTTTTATAACAAACAGCCACGCACCCAACGGAGGAACATAGTGGTTCGGATCCCACTAAAAACTGTAGGTCCACTCCCGATTACCCTTTCTGTGCATAAAGTGGACTTAAAATGGACTCAAACACACAAATAGCCACGTTTATGTAATCAGAAATAAGGTCTATCGCGCTACCCCGATTGCAACGCCCCCATTTGTGATGTCCAGTGGCATCATAGATGGCGACAAAAGCAAGTGTTAGATGTTAAGTGGACAAAAGTAAGCACCACCAACTCACTTTTTATGAAATTCATTAAGTAATTTGAAATGTTTTCTTCCTGTTTGACATACTATTTAAAGACGACGATTAAGCTGCGCTAAATAAATATTATAAAGCCTTTTTATAACAACGCACTGTATGTACAACAAAATGCGTTTTAATAAAAGTAAGTCCGGCTCGATGTAATGAAATTTGCCGAAGTAATCGTCCAGTGAAAACTTTGATGAAACACGCAACTTGAGGTTGTCACTCCGATCGCGCAGTGGTAGCGTCTTCGCCTCAAGGTAGATAGAGATTAGGTAAAGCCATCCGAAGATTGCCGATCTTGCACGAACGCGTGACGTCAGCAGAGAGTGAGCTCGGCTCAAGCAGACGGCCCCTAGCATTTATATGGGAGATTCAGAGAGCGAAAGTATATTATTACTTTTAGGAGGGGAAAATTATTAATTGTCATCCTCCAAGATGGTATTGAGGCATCCTTTTAATGATTAGTAACATAATTGAAAACGCGCTACTTTTAAAAGGGGACAAATTACATGTGAAAAAATGTATTTTGAAAATCCATATTCCTGAAACTTTCTGACCGATGCGCTACAAAGAAAGTTGCGTGTTCTCCTTTAGAATTTTCATTTTACAAATCGTAATATAATTTTAACAAAAACGTGACATGCTAAAGAAGAATGAAAGAGTTTTAAAAAATAATTGATTAATTGACTTAGTTTATTTTACTTCGCTTATCTGTCACATATGGCTAATCGCAAAGATGAGGATGCGTGATGATATGATGAAATTGAAGAAAGGAAAGTAGACCATGCCCGGGCGGGGATTCGAACCTGGGGGCCCTTGGCATCGTAAAGTGTTGTGCTAACCACTTCGCCACGGAGGTCAGCATTACAAGGAAATAAACAGAAAATGACGATCATATGGCATCTACGTTTTAATATGCGAGAAACATTTGCGAGGAGGTTATTGAAGTAACAAATAATTATTACTAGACGTTGTGATGAAAATTATTAATATATCTGAAATATCGAGAGTTGACCTTGCAGTCTCTAAATGTACTTTTAGGGTTACGTAAAACCTTTACTCAAAATTGCTAGTGTAAATTTATAAGCTATTAAAATTTAAAACTTATTCCTGTTCGAAAAAAGAAACTGCCAAGTCAAATTAATATTTCGTATCAATACATATATTTTTCTTTCATGAGGCCAGGACAGTATTTGGAGGAGACTGTGGCTTGGGAAGGCTATAGCCCCGGATCTCGAACTGCAAAGGGGCTTCCAGTGGGAAAACATCGTCCAGAAGAAGGGGCGAAATGATTCTTTTTAAATGGCTCAAGAATACAAAGATATAAGTGGACATTTGACAAGCTTAGTCTAAAACTTACAACTGAAATCGTACATACGCGCGTGTGTGTGTGGGGGGGGGTGGCTACGTGAGGTAACACAGTGGAATATGATTCACAATACTAAAATTAAAATAAATATGTGGGAACAATAGAAATCAAAATATGTTGTAGCTAGTGACTGCGCAATAGAAAAGATGGAGGGGTAAATCATATTTTCCCGGGGCAATCATGTTTATTATTCCGTTACATACGACACAAAAATGCATATTTTGGCTAAAAGAGCATTCATTCATTTATTTATTTTTGTCGTTATACTGGGGGCAGATAAGAGAGAGAGAGAGAGAGAGAGAGAGAGAGAGAAATTCTCCTGCCCCCCCCCCCCTTGTAGTGTGGTCACTGTCTATAGCTATGCTGGAGAAGATTGCACCAATTAATACGTTATTAAATAAAACAGATACTTTTAAAACTTTTAATCAAATTATTTGTGAACTATGTTTAAATTTAGAGAGAGCACATACCTATTTAATTTAATTTGGATCAGTTAACTTCTGAAGCCTGCCATTTCCGAGCCTTCTTCCGGTGTAACTGCACTGCCCTTTGATCCCTAGCTGCTGCGTTCAGGTGGCGGAACGAGCAGAATACTAATTAAAACAAATATGTGACAAATATATATAAAAAAAACAACGTGTTGAAGCTATTGACGGCGCCAAAGAAAAGACAGAAGAGAAACGTGGAGAGTGCAGTGATATTTTACGGGAAGTAGTCATCACGTTTATTACACCCTTACATTTACATACAATATTAAAATGTTCTGCTTTTAGATCTCGCACAATGCCTTTTTCACAAAAATGGGCAATCCCGCATTTTTTATAACAATCTTGTCTTTTCGTTTACTTACGCAATTACCGACTGGAAAGGCTGTGATATTTTAGATTTCTTCCGTTAGTTTTCTGATAATAGTTTTCACAACTTTCCATAGCATTTAGGCATGAATTCAGTTGACAAGAACAAAATAATCTTATTTTAAAACATAGAGCAAAAAGAAATCCAACGCGCTTAAGTTAAAACTCCCTTATATTGGAAGCCTGGAGAGAACAAAACAGGGGTTCCTTCGTAACACGATTTCTTGAAAACCATTTTACACATTTGAATCAACTTTGTGATAAATTGATTAGAAAGGATGAATATTAACAGTAAAAGTTGTAACTTTTCCCCTGTTACTATATTTTAGAAGATATTCGTTGTCAAATATCTCAATATTTGCATAAAGAACCAGCCTTTTCCGCGCCGAGCTTCTCGATGATGACGTCATGTATCCACGGACAACTGCGCATACGATCTGCGCCGCCGAACGAGCACCCCCTGTCTTCGCCTTGTAATCAAGGGGTCCAGGGTTCGGATCCCACTTTAAACTTTAGGTTCAGTCCCGAATAGCCTTACTGTGCATAAAGTGGACTCAAAACATCAAATCAATCAATGAATCTTTGTATGTATGCGCTTTTTGTGACAATTATGATCCTGCCTGAATTTTCAACCCTTGCTCCGCCTCTGAGTTAAGTATAAAACAATACTCATCTTCATGATTTTTGTTTATTTTTGTTACTGCAGCTACTAAAACCAAGAGTCGTCTTCGCGATTAGCTAAACATACAAAAAAGCGAAGTAAAATCCTTGAAACTAAAAGCAAGAGTACATTTTTAGTAGATGATGTACACAGACCTTCACTTGACACCCATTGAAATAATTATAAATTGGCTATTTATTCTTCTCTCTTTTGCAATTCTTCAAATGTACCTTCTTCCTGCTTCCTCACTCGTAGTCTTGTAGTCCCGTTTCGCCTAATCCCCTTATGACCTGGACACCATTTTAGGCCTTTTGCCAAATCCCATTTTGTCTAAACTGGATGAAAGGGAAATATTTCAAAGGTTGTGTTACGTTAATTAACCATTACATGTCACGACTGTGTGAATTAAGATTTTTGCTTTGGGGGGATGCATATTTGTGGTTTTATTTGGGGAGTTAGTTTTCTTTTGTAAACAAATTTGTATATTTGTTACCAGTCAGTAAAGTAAACTATTACCATGCGGTTGTAAGTACCTACGAACAGTGGCGTAGCAAGGGGGGCGAAGTGGGCGACCTCCCGGGGCCTCGCGCCTCATGGCATTGATACAAAAAAATGTATTAACAGAAGCGAGGGGGAAAGGGCTCATTTTTTGTAGGCAATAAAATTAAAACATTCTGTTTTTATCTGGCTTTAAATTTTTGTTAAACGTTACAATACGTCAAATCAAGGGCGAAACATACAGGCGGCGGGCTCTAAGCCTAAGGGGGTCCTGAAAATGTAAAAATTAGTGTCATATTTCTCATGTGATACACTTACGCAAAAATTCACGATAACTTGCGTGGACATTTTTACCCATTTATTATTTTCTCGAATAAAAAGCAATTTGTCTTGTCCTTTCTTCTTTCTCTCAACCTTGCACTCCCGATTTTAATATGTTAACAATAAAGCACCTCCAACTGCCACGAAGCAAGTGCAAGGCATTTAAATGCTTGGGTTGTTCGCAACTCAAGAAGGCAATGGCTAATAGAAGCAGTTCTTCCTTCCTTCCTACAGCTTCATATTTCAACAAACAAAGAAATACAATTTTAGGGTGAGTGAAATTATTAAACAAAATTTCCTTCAGTAATTTATTATTACTTAAATAAGATAATTTGCTGACGCATCCCTGAAGATTTTGTATCGATTCACATTGAGATTTCAAATATGTTGCTACGCCACTGCCTACGAACGTTGGCTCTAACCTAATTCATTTGCCGCAACCAAATTGCGCACACTTTAGAGCCAGAATTGCGCACAAATCTTACTGTTTTGCGCACAGATTTTGATCCAACGTTGCCACTTTGATAGCTTTAAAGTCTGTGCGCAAAACTGTTTTTTATCTTTAGACAAGAAGAGAGGGAGGAATTAGAAATAAAATAGTAAATCTCTTAAGGATAGGTTAGGTTAGGTTAGGTTAAGACGAACAGGCGTGAGTTTTCTTCGAATGCAGTACATAGCTTGTCTACACCTATTCATATTCTTATGTGTTAATTCCTCTACATTTTCTGACTTAGAGAGCTCACTGACAACATCGCCTCATTTTTTGTGCGCAATCCTGTACATTGTGACAGCTTGTCAACGGCTAATCAGAGACCACTGATAAAACCGGAAAAGTGTGCGCAATCCGGCTGTAGCCAATGCATTAAATCCTATGGTAACATTTAAACGTGTTTTAGAAAGACTTGATTTAATTTCTAAGAAAACCCAACCTCTTGTACGAAAAGAGCTATCGAACTATGAGCACCAGAAACTTGACCAAATTTATTTTGCCAAACTTAATGTCCATCCAACTTACCTACAAGTCTCTTGTGAACGCTTTAATTCATGGAAATACTACACTATGCCATGAAAACTAAAGTGGAAGACAACCTGCTGTTTGTATTGGCTCGGTGAGGTTAGTCATTTGCAGAAACCACAAGGCTGCATACTTTTCTGCAGGGAAGTCTTTGATGACTGACACTGGACCAATTGATTTTTCAATTGTGTTTGTTATATAGTTCAGAAATGGTATACTACTATATGCTTTTCAATTGCATTTGCTTTGAGGGGGATAGAAACATCCCTGGCATCTCCCCCCGTTAATTCGCACACTCGCTGTTGCACATCTGATCCAGCGATTGGTCCAGCCAATAGAAAAAGGACAGATTAGGGTTAGGTTAGGTATAGTTTCTTCTACGTAAATCACAAAAAAATACAACAAACGCGCCCGTCTGCTGGGTGGTGTGACAATTCTCCATTTTAGAAGCAACACCTGACCATTTAGCCCATGTGACTGTTCGTAATTAGCCTCGGCGCATGCTCCGATTTGTTGATTGGTTACGTTGATCACCTTCAAAATTTCCCTCACTTGAAATATTCCCCTTCCAACCGGGTTAGGCGAAATGGGATAACCCATTTCGTTTAAAATGGCTGACAGCTGTCGGAACTGACTGACATTACGATAAGCAGACCACGGATTTTTAAGGAATACCAAAGTAGAAAATATATACATAAATATGTAACAATAATGGATAAAATATGTACCTAAATATGTATTATCAAAAGGATATGTAGCTAAATATATAGTATCATAGAATATTGTAATATTAATAATAATCGAGTATCCAAGCAATTTCAAGAATTCTGCTAGATATTTATTTTAATTGAACATATCCAACATAATTTTAAGGACATACAGTACTGGCCAAAAGAGTGTCAACTTTTGGTTTTTTGGCTGTAACTGAGGTATTTATTGCGAGAATTACACAATATTTTCACCAAAACATCTTCAAATGGATTACATTCGACTGATAACCGAGTGGTTCGGCAAACTATGAAATGGTCTACAAAAGAACAAATTTATGTAAATAGAAAGAAAATACACACCATCGAACATAAAGAAATATTGCACTTCAGTTCACCGGGAAAGGTCAAAACTGGCGTTGATCAACACAAAACTAACAAACAGCATCTAGCACTTTGTGGCAAAGCCTTTAGCGTCAATAACTGCTTGGCAACGACGCGGCATGGAGTCGATGAGGTTGTGGATAAAAGAGACTGGTATCTTCTTCCATTCCTCCTCCAACTGAGCAAACTTCTCATCAACATTTCGTGCTCTCTTCCCTGCCAGACAACGCTCCAACTGCTTCCACATGTGCTCAATCGGATTGAGGTCCGGGGATTGGCTGGGCCACTGGAGAACATTAACGCGACGACGGCGGAACCAGTTGCTGATGTGCTTGGAGGTGTGTTTTGGGTCGTTGTCTTGTTGATTTTTTTTTTGATTTAGTTTATTTTACTTCGCGTTTTGTGCCTCTTGGCTAATTTGCGAAGATGGGGATGAGTGATGAAATGATGAAATTGATGAATGGACATTCACAAACAACCAAGCCCGACCGGGATTCGAACCCGGGACCCTTGGCGTCGCAGCGCGATGTGCTAACCACTCGGCCACAGGGTCGGGCCGTTGTCTTGTTGGAGGGTGAAGTTACGGCCAAGGGTTTGGAGAGCAAATGGTCTCATTGTGTTCTCCAGTATGTCCTCGTACTGGAAACGGTCCATAATACCATTGATTCGGCGTAGTGGACCGACGCCATTGACAGTGATGCACCCCCACACCATCACAGATCCCCCTCCATGCTTGACTGTGGGAAGTTGAAACTTGGGATCAAATCTCTGGCCGACAGGACGTCTAATCCACACTATTCCGTCTGTTCCAAAGAGGCAATACTTTGATTCATCACTCCAGACCACATCTTTCCATTCTCTCCTGGTCCACGCCAGATGAGCTTTTGCCCATGCAAGTCTGGCCTTCTTATTCTTCGCCGAAATCAGCGGTTTCTTGACAGGCCGACGTCCATTGAGACCGGCCGCTTGGAGACGACGTCTGATGGTCCTTCCAGATGGCGACAGGGTGGTTGGGAACGATAGCTCCCGAGCAATGTCGGCTGACGTCAGTCTGGGGTTGCTTCTGCTGATGCGGAGGATGGTCCTGTCGACGTGTCTCGACGTGATCCTGGGTCGTCCTATATGGGATTCCTTCACAACACCTCCCTGTTGCTTCCACCGCTTCAGAAATTTCGATACTGCACTTCTAGTGATTCTAAACTGTGTTGCCAGTTCCTGCAGTTTTTGCCCTTGTGCGCGTCCGTTAGCAATGCCTCTCTGCATGTCCGGAGACAGATTCGTGCATCCACGGCGAGTACCCATACTCTGAAAACATAGAAATGTGTCATGATCAACACAAATTGGACAATGTCTGGTACACATTGTTACAATCATTAACCAGCATGGATAGGCACAATAGTTATTTTTCGGCTGGTTTTGTAATTCCTTAATATTATGGTGAAAATGGTACACTTCGACCAAAGTACATGCGTTGAACATCAGAAACATCTTCAACAACATACCATGCGACGTTCATTCTCATTGGATAACATTGGCAAGAGGTATGCGAAAAAAACACGAAGTTGACACTCTTTTGCCAGTACTGTAAGTTGTCCAAATTAAAATTTGAATCACATTTATTAACTCAAGAAAGCACAGGAACGAATACACCAATTTTATCAACTATTAGCACATCGCAAATTATTGTATAATATGTAAATATGTAAGGGAGCTCTTTGTAACTTCCGAAACAAATTGTAAAAAGAAGCATCTACAGAAAGAAGAATCGAATAACTACTTTTGTACTTTTTGTACAAGGAAACATATTGTGTAACGCGCTACGTACAGGAAAGTAGCTTTCTTGTCCACCGATGCCACGTTCTAGGTACTTTGCCTAAACCTAAAAGCGAAACGAAAATACATAACCATTAGGAGGGGGGGGGGACTCCAGCATCATTCTTCAGCCTGTCTTTCAACTTCACAGTCAATTGTAGGTGACCGAGAGCGCTATGCATCTCATTGATTAGAAAATATGACATCACATGAGATACAAATTTTCTTCATCATGTTTCAGAGTTCGAAAATATAGGAAAAAGGATTAAGATAGGAAAAAAATTACCAAATTTTTGTTGTTTTATGTAAAGTAAATTAGCAAATATGTAGAATATGTAATATCCTGGCCAATATGTGAAAATATGTAACAGAAAACGTATGCAAACTCATGTCAGTTATGTAATTCGTTGACATTTTCCTGTTCAAGGTATGTATCTAGAAAGGAATAGAATATGTAATTACATACAAATCCGGGCTCTACTGATAAGCCATTAGGCGAAATGGGATTTATCTTCGGTTTTCTGTCTGTCTTCTTTATTCCCCAGATATTCTCCTATTTCCCTTCAATTTCTTCCGCTCTTTCTGTCTATCTATCTCTGTCGCTCTCTATGTGCGTCCAAATTCATTATATTTATCTTTTCTATTGCCTTGTGTATATTTTTGTTCATCTTGCCTCTTTATTTCTCTTCTCATTCCTTTTCTCCCTTTCTGTCTCCCTTTTCCCCTGTTAGTGTGTCTCACCTCTCTCTTGTTTACTCTCTTTCTCTTGTTTTTTAAAATTTCTTCTATTTCCGTTTTCTCTCTCTCTCTCTCTCACTCTGGTTTCTTTGTTTCTTCTCTTACCTTTCCTCTCTCTCTCTCTCTCTCTCTCTCTCTGGCCTTTTTATTTCTTCTCTTTCCTTGACTTATTTCGCTCTCTTTCCTTTCTCTTTCTCCCTCTCTTGCTTCTTAACTTCTTCTTTTCCTTTATTGTTTCTCTCTTTTTGCTTCTTTATTTCTTCTCTTCAATTTTCTCTCTCTCTCTCTCTCTTGCTTTTATATTTCTTCTCTCTCATTTTCTCTTTCTCCCTCTCTTGATTCTTAATTTCTTCTCTTTCCCTTTTCTCTCTCTCTCTCACTCTGGTTTCTTTGTTTCTTCTCTTACCTTTCCTCTCTCTCTCTCTCTCTCTCTCTCTCTCTCTCTCTCTCTGGCCTTTTTATTTCTTATCTTTCCTTGACTTATTTCTCTCTCTCTTTCCTTTCTCTTTCTCCCTCTCTTGCTTCTTAATTTCTTCTCCTTCCCTTTCCTCTTTCTCTCTTTTTTGCTTCTTTATTTCTTCTCTTCAATTTTCTCTCTCTCTCTCTCTTGCTTTTATATTTCTTCTCTCTCATTTTCTCTTTCTCCCTCTCTTGATTCTTAATTTCTTCTCTTTCCCTTTTCTCTCTCTCTCTCACTCTGGTTTCTTTGTTTCTTCTCTTACCTTTCCTCTCTCTCTCTCTCTCTCTCTCTCTCTCTCTCTCTCTCTCTCTCTCTCTCTCTCTCTCTCTCTTTGGCCTTTTTATTTCTTATCTTTCCTTGACTTATTTCTCTCTCTCTTTCCTTTCTCTTTCTCCCTCTCTTGATTCTTAATTTCTTCTCTTTCCCTTTTCTATCTCTCTCTCTCTCTCTCTCTCTCTCTCTCTCTCTCTCTCTAGTTTCTTTGTTTCTTCTCTTACCTTTCCTCTCTTTCTCTGTCTCACCTATTCTTCCTTGCTCTATCTATCTTTTTCTTTCCTTTTCTCGCGCTCTCTCTCCCTCTGTCTTTCTTCTAGTGACATGTAAACGTGACGAATATATTCCACTTCAGCATATTTTCCCCCATCTCCTCCTTAGAAAATTCTCTGATGTTCCTGAAAGTTCACGTAACAGGCAGACTTATTTCTCTTGCACACGATTAGTCAAACATTTAATTTTAAGAAAATGTACGGTTCCTTCGTCCAGGAAGAAAATCACCAGGATACTAATCTGAGAGGAATTTTTGGAAACCGCTGCCAAATTTTTGCAGCCATGCCGTGATCTCGTACTTGGAATTCTTGGTCTGCTGTACAAGGTGCAAATATAGACATCAATAATTTCACAAGTGGACAGCGCGTTTAGCGACTTCATGTCTTCATGACGGCGCTAGGTGTGACAAAAATGGTCCAGCGGAAATGGAAACACGCGAGAGAAACTTCAGATGTCGGTAACATAACTGTCAATTAGCAGAAACTACTGGGGAAATATCTTCTTAAATAGATTACGCTCGAAGTACACCCTTGGTGTAGCTTACACAAATAGCCACCAGATGGCTCTGTATATTCTATTCTAGCCTGAAGGACAGTTTTGCATCTCGTGCTTAAGATTCAGTAAGAAATTAGAAATACATTTGTACGTGTATTTATCTTGTAAATTACAAAGTTGTTTAATTACTATTTTCAGGTAGCTAATGTGTTTAATCTGTACAGTCATGGTGGAACACTTTTGACGTAAATTAAGTTTTAAGGTTTGAAATGTACGCGTTCTGGTATATCCACACAATCACAATGTCATTATGTGGGAACCCCTTTAAATAAATATTTCTCAATGAAGACTAATTTTGCATTACTCTAATCCGTTACTCGTTGTCGATAATTCTTATTGTTTTCGTACTGTACTTATTTTGTTGTTATTATCATTATTAAGAATATTATTAACCACAGGAGAATGGGTTATGTCCGTAGAGCGTCTGGTAACAACGTTCCCCGTTCTAAGATTTCTAAAATTTATTTCCAAGGGGGGACCTTATTTAACTGGTTAAATTCGTTCCCCCTCTGGTAAATATTGATTTTTGTTTCCCAGGGGATACCATATTTCACGGTGTGATATTCGTTCCCCCTTATAAGATATTCGATTTATATTCCAAGGCGGGAGCATATTTCACTGGCGTAAATCGTTCCTCCCTTAGTAAATGCTTAATTTGTTTCCCAGGGGGGCATATTTCAGTGTGATATTCGTTCCCCCTTATAAGATATTTCGATTTATTTTCCAAGGCTGGAGCATATTTCACTGGCGTAAATCGTTCCTCCCTTAGTAAATGCTTAATTTTGTTTCGCAGGGGGGCTATATTTCAGTATGATATTCGTTCCTCTTCTAAGATCTTTCGATTTTATATCCAGGAGGAACCATATTTCACCAGGTGATATTAGTCCCCCCTCCCCCGATAACCTCTTTCCAAGTTTGTTTAGCAAGGAGACCATATTTCACGTGTAATATTTCACGGTGTGATATTTGTTCCCCCTTCTAAGTTTTTTTCAAATTTGTTTCCAAGGAGGACCGTATTTCCCTGATTAAATTCTTCCCCCCCCCCCCTGGTAAATGTTTATTTTTGATTTCCCAAGGGGGACCATATTTCAGTGTGATATTCGTTCCCCTTCTAAGATATTTCGGCTTCTTTCCAAGAGGGACCATATTTCACTGGTTAAATTCGTCCCCCTCCCCTTAGTAAATGTTTTAATTTGTAGCCTCATGTCAATGGTTTTCTTACAGGACCGTAGTTTCGGGGGGGCGGACCAAATATTCGTTCCCCCTTGCTGTGAGATTTGGTCCAGGGGGACCATATAAACAATGACACGTGGTTCGATCCCCAGGCTGGGTAATTTCAATTGGGGAACCTTTCCACCAATGTCCGTGCATGACGCGGCTCAGGAGATCACCCGGCCTCCCCCTGAGGGCAGTCCTGGGCGGCAGGGGGAGTAAAAGCAACAAGAGCATGGTGCTCATCACATCACCATCACCTCCACAGATAGCCGAGGTTATGAGTGTGTCGGGCCTTACCTCCACAACCCTCAAATGAATTCACAGCAATGTTCCGTAACAAATACGTTGATGCGAATGATGCAAGAAGAAAGTCGTTCTGGTTTAAGTCTGGTTTATTTTTGTTTCTCTTTCTCCATGTTACTCATCTAGTGCTCTTACGGTGGTGCCATCTATCTTGGAAAACATCCATATGGACTTTTTTGTTCCTTGTTCTATCAGGAATCATCTGCTGAAATTTGTCCCCATTGTTTCGAATCACCCTGTATATAGAGGTCAATGATATTATCACAGTAATGTAAATAAGTAAATATACTCTCGGAGGATGTGCGAGGAGGTTCTTGGCCTGTTTTATTCATAGCGAATGTGGTTCACTTCAATGTGGTTTTATTTAAATCACATTGATTTAATTCGAAATCACCTTAAAGAAATAATTTAGAGAATAATGTACATATGGAATTTGTAGATACAGGGTGTACACAAAGTGTCTGGCACGTTTCAATTATGAATAAATCAGAGACTAATGAAGATACAATAAACTGGTGGCAATGACAGATAGATAAACTAAAAAAAAAATGTCTTGTAGAGGAAAAGATCTAAATATGGGCCCTCCTTTTTATTTTGTCATTTTCGGAGGGGAAAAAATAACATATCAAGCACCTGCCTTTAAAATGCATATCTATGAAATATATACTTAAATGTAATAGCATGCTAAAGTATAGAAGGTCTCCATTTTTTTTTAAAAAAAAAAGCAATTTCCAAGAAATGGTAAAATGGTGTATGTCAAAATTGTGATCTAAATATGGGCTACTAGTGGTAATATCACAAAAAGCAATTAACATTTTAAAAAACAGTCATTTATCGCTAAAACAATATAAAATTCATATTTATGAATAATCTGTTGTTTTGAAAATCACGCGGGATGGGAAAAATCGAAGTTAAGAGAAACATCCAAATATTTGTTGAAAATGTGATCTCAATATTAGACCTCATGTCATAGCCCATATTTAGACCATCACGCTATTTCTTCTTCAATTTATTTTCGCTCTCTGAGGTACATATTTCTCAAACAAATCATGGCATTATGAAAGCCCACATTTGTTTTATGTTCCGCTAATATCATAACCTATACAACGCAGATGAGAATTCAGAAAACGCTGAGTTAAAACATATCCGCACAAAGTTTTCGGAAGTCGGAATTCTATAACAGCGTCCAAGACCGAAACTAACCACCACTTTCTCTTGCGAATTAGCGCCGCAACCTTTGTCCTTGACAGATTACCAGTTCCTATAGCCTCTGCCAAGCTGCAGCACTCGGGAGCGCTGATAACTCTAAAACCCATATTTAAACCTTCGCCCATATTTAGACCTTCTCCTCTATCAGTACACTTCTATGTGTGATCAATTTGTCTCACGGAGAATGTCAAGACGATAATCGATTCTTTCACACATTCGGATCAGCATTTCGACATTCACAGTAGATATCGTGTTATTTATTCTGGCTTTATTAAATCACTTTTGTTGGGCCTCCCTGACGGCGTAGTGGTATCGTCGTCGCCTTGTAATCAAGGAGTCCCGGGTTCGATACCCGGTGGAGGCACATAGTGGTTCGGATCCCACTTTGAACTGTAGGTCCAGTCCCGATTAGCCTTACTGTGCATAAAGTGGACTTAAAACACAAACTTAACTTAACATCATCACTTTTGTAAGGTTTGTGAACATTGTTCGTTGTGTTTCGAACGAACGCTTGCCGGGAAAATGAATTTGCGTGGTGGTCCGACTTCTTGGCCCACGAGATCACCCGACAAAAACCCTATTGAACTTTTCTTCTTTGGAGATATGTGGCAGAAATTTGTGGGAAGCAGAAGTGATTAACATATGAACTGAACGCCAGGATAAACAACGCGATAGCGACTGTGTATGTCGACATACTGACTCGAACGTGGGAAAAAATCGATTATCGCCTTGAAATTCTCCGTGCGACAAAAGGAGCACATACAGAAGTGTACTGATACAGGACATAAAACTTTTTTTTAGTTTATCTATCTATCATTGCCACCTGTTTATTTGTATCTTCATTAGTCTTTGATCTATTCATAATTGAAATGTGTCAGACACTTTGTGTACACCCGGTATCAGAATCACTTTTGGTGAAAGTACATTAATGACGTTATCATTGAATTATATTTATTAGGCTCTAAAAAAGGGGGAAAAGAGGAAACAAATATATGTACTTATGGGGTGAAGTTCATGCGAAAGGAAATGTAATATGTAAACTGAAAAACACTTAGGCCTAAATTTCTCTTGATTTAAAATTCAATAATTTTTATGGGCAAAAATAGCAATCAATTTGTGGAGAATAATACACAAAATACTAATCATGTTAAACCGCGAATGGTGTGGAAATAAACATGGTAGCTGACATTTTGCTATCATTAAAATATCTCCAAAATTCAGTTACAAAGACCATAAAATTGTTACTAATACATAGTACATCCAGAATGTTTTATTTTCACTAAAGGAAAGGTTACTGAAATTATTTTAGTTTCATTAGCCCACTCAACAAACATTTCCATAGATATAGTATCAGAAACAGAAAAATGTATATTTTATTATTTGCTTTAATCAGACTGTTCAAATATTTTACAGGCCGCTTATTAGAAAAATACCTTTCTGTAAAATTATATATATATATCTTATGTACAGTGCCAAAAAAACATACAAACAAGTTTAAGCAATTTTTTACATACAAGAATCGATTTAACTAAAATATCATCAAAAATGATTTGTTTAACGGACTGCCATGAGAATAGGCGGATGGGCAGAATTGCGCTGGTGCCACATATGGGAAAAGCAAAGCGAGGGCGGGACAAAAGTTGCTGGTTCCAGCGCACTGTGTGACAACGTCAACCGGGCTGCGTTGCCTTGTTCGAGAGTCAGACCGACTCTCTCCGGTGCAACGAGATCTTTCATTCTCTTAAACCTCCGAACACGCGGGGTTGTACTCCGACGTGGCAACAGCGCGAACTTCTGCCACCCGCCAAATTTCATGGCCGTGCGTGTAGGTGTCTAGTTTTAGTTCGTGTTGAAAAGAGGGAGTGATATGTAACGTTTTATTTTTATCTTGTTTCAGCACACGGTGTCGCAGCAATGTGTGTGCCATCGTGACCAGCAGAAGAGAACGTACTCCGTCCTCTCGGCATATGCCAGAAGCAACCACAACCACCACCAGCAGGAGAACACCAACAACCACCACAACTCCAGCCACCACAGAGAGTCCTCGCCCTTCTGCGAAGCCGCTGGCTCGATCGTGTGGCCAGAACATCCGTTCCGTGGTCGACTGTCGTCTGTCTCCAGCGCCCAGTCTCAACCAGGCTCCAGAGCCGGTACCTTGAGGGCCGTGGGCAACTCCAGGACAATGGCTGGAGCTCGGAACGAACAGCCGAAGAACGAAGAGACGTTCACCGTAAGTGCAGCCAAAGAGGACACTAAGGGGGAGTTGGTTAAGTGTAAGTGCAAGTGCCGAACATGCGAAACGTGCGAGGGCAGACTTAAGAAGAACTCGGTGGGTGTGCTGTCCAAGTTTAAGGTCCTCCCCAGGAACCACTACCTCAGGCCTGTGCGTGGGCTTCAGCCGAGTGTCAAGAAGGGCACCCATCAGTGTCACGGATGCAATGGTGACTGCTTGGAGACCGGGGACCATGTGACCCGGAGGGATGAGGCGGGGAGGAGGGGGTGTGCATACAAACTCGCCAGCCACATCAGTGTGGACAGTGCAAAGAGTACGAACACCATTAGCAACAGCAGTCTTCAGGATCTTGACGATACAGAGTTCACGGGATCCGAACTGGCTACCTACATGGGGGAGCTGAACGAGAGGAGTGTCCGCTGACAGGAGGAGGATCCCGAGAGGATCATTGTTGGACGAGAAACGAGTGTTTAGCAAAGGATGCTAGGAAAAAACCTCGCCGAGCAACACTGCGGCTGCTGTGAAGAACTTACCATCTTACAGGGTTTTTTTAATGAAAAAATTCCCATGCTGAAGTTTGGTAAGAGGGAATTTTGAATGAAGAATTTTCCATCCTAAATATTGGACATAGGGAACTTTTAAGAAAGATTTTCCCAACCTGAAGTTTGGTCAGAAGGAATTCTTAATGAAGAATTTCCCTTCCAAAATTTGGGAAATTTTCCAGATTTGAAGTTGGAGAGAAATAATTTTTAATGTAGAATTTCCCATCCTAAAGTTTGGTCAGAGGGAATTTTTAATAATTTCCCATGTTAAAGTTTGGTAAGAGGGAAATTTTAACTTCCTATTTTTAAAGTTTGTAAGAGGGAATTTAAAATGAGGAATTTTCAATTTTTAAAGTTGGTAAGAGCCAACTTTAAATGAAGAATTTTCCATCTTAAAATTTGGTAAGAGGGAATTTTTAATGAATGTCCCATCTTAAAGTTTGGTAAGTGAAAATTTAAATGAAGTATTTCCCATCTTAAAATTTGATAAGAGGGAAATTTCAATGCAGAATTTCCCACCCAATAGTCTCATAAGGTGTAGTTTTTATTAAAGAACTTCTCTTCGTAAAGTTTGGTAAGAGGGAATTTCTAATGACAAATTCCCCATCTTAAAGGTCAGTAAGAGGCAATTTTTAGTGAAGAATTTGCTATCCTGAAGCTTAGTAAAGGGGGAATTTATGTGAGCAATTTCTCGTCTTAAAGTTTGGTAAGAAGGAATTTTTAATGAAGAATTTCCTATCCTCAAGTTTGATCAGGACGATATGAATCTCAAATGCTCTCATTTAAAGCAGAGAAAGGTAAGTTAGTGCTTACTTGCACTCTAAAGCTCTCTATTAATGCTGTAATCTATAAGACGTGTCTTTAATCAAGAGCTGGATTATCCACGCTCATGTGTTACAGTATGTACACATTCGATGCGAGTCTGGTACCTGACGTCACAGAGTTGGCTCCGCCCATTAGCTGCTTTCCATTGCTTTGCGCATATCTCTGCGCATCTTCAAAACTTCCAAGCGTGACAGCTTCGTTTTTTTTTAAAAAAACTTTTCAATAATAAATTCTTAAATGTTATTAGCTTTTACGGGCTTATCCCTTCTCTTGTATTATAATCTCTACATATATGTATAGGGCCTCCCCGATGGCGCAGTGGTAGCGTCGCTGCCTTCTAATCATGGGGTCCCGGGTTCGAGGCACAAGTGGTTCGGATTCCACTTTAAACTGTAGGTTCAGTCCCGATTAGCCGTACTGTGCATAAAGTGGACTTAAAACACCAACTCAACTCAACATATATGTATAATTAAGTCTACGAAAAATTACGCATGCATTATGTTTTTATTAAATTTGTATAACTTTTAGACCGAGTTCTGATACACCAAAGATAATTTTGTTGTTTAGATTTTCAAAGGAGAAGGCAAACATGACACCGATTGTCCTAAATCAGTTCATATTACTTATTCACCCACGCCCATCGGCATTTTGTAACAAAATTATTGTAATCAGTCCATTTCAACACTTTTTTGCACTAATTACAACTTGTGTCATATGTAATGACATACAATCTAGTCGAATGTTAAGCGTTCTTGCCTCTGATGCGAGCCGTCCCGGGTTCGATTTCCTGTGGTAGCTCCAATCTCATCCATTTATCTGTATTGTGAATTGACCTCTCATCCATTTATCTGTACTTTGAACTCACCCATTTATCTGTACTTTGAACTCACCTCTCATCCATTTATCCGTACTTTGAACTCACCTCTCATCCATTTATCTGTACTTTGAACTCACCTCTCATCCATTTATTTGTACTTTTAACTCACCTCTCATTAATTTATCTTTACTTTGAACTCACCTCTCATCCATTTATCTCAACTTTGAACTCACCTTTCATCCATTTATCTGAACTTTGAACTTACCTCTCATCCATTTATCTGTACTTTGAACTCACCTCTCATCTATTTATCTCTACTTTGAGCTCACCTCTCATCCATTTGTCGTGTTGATAGCACGGTGAGGACTCCTGTCTCTTAATCTAGAAATAGCCGGCGGACTAATTTGAAGAGAACTAATTGTGTGCTTGACTTTTGTTATTTAGCATCGCTTCTCTGCCACTTTTGGCTAATCGCGGCAATGAGGATGAGTGATGACATGATGAAATTGATGAAGGGACACTCACAAATAATGCCCACGTCGGAGTTCGAACCCGAGACCCTTGGCGTCGTGGCGCGCTGTTCTAACCACTCAGCCACGGAGATAAGTCTTTGAATAAGAAAACAATAAACCAAAGCTTATGCCTTTTCAACACAACAAACGTTTGGCAATATGCAAGGCATGAAACGAGACAGAAACAACGGAAACTAAAGTAACCTAGTTTCTAGAGTGTTTACTAGAATAATCTTCAACGCCCCATTACTTCAACGTTGTTCAGACATATTGTTGAACTATCGTAAATATCCTTCGATTGGTCACTACAGAATTTCTTCTTCTAGGTTCGACAGCCAGAATCTTAACACTTTTCTAGAAATTAAAGAATAGTAAAAATTACATGAAAAATACATGGATTATAAATAATATTATAAAAATAGCAGTTCCATTATTGCATAAATATAGTAAGAATCAAAGGCACTGGTTTGATACGAGTAAGACTAAAATTGTATAATTTCGCCAGGTTGCACACAGCATCACCTGTAACACGAAAGGAGAAATCATTGTAATATTAATAACATTTCAAAGAGTGATAAAATTAATAAGGAAAGAAGGAAAATTGAATAAGTTAGGCCTAACATTTGCCTATGCTATGACACATATCTCATTCATTTATCTTTGCTGTGTACACGCCTCTCATCCATCTATCTGTATTGTGAACTCACCTCTCATCCACTTATGTGTATTGTGAACTCACCTCTCATCCATTTATCTGCATTATGAACTCACCTCTCATCCATTTAGCTGTACTGTGAACTCACCTCTCATCCATTTATCTGTATTGTGAACTCACCCGTCATTCATTTATGAAACATTCTCGTAAATTGTGACGTGCTGCTGTCTCTTCTGAACACAACATGCGACACAAACAAGCAATTCCCAGCCTTCAATCTTTTCTTCAACTATTTAAGGGATTATTGTAGAACTTATGCACATATGGATATCTGAAATGAAAGGATTCTGCATCTTTCTGTAGCAGTGGCCTTGGTCATCTTGACTGTAAACTTCTCATGCTTTCTCTTTCATCATTTTCGAACAACCCAGGTGAAGCAGAACAGATAAGTCACTCCCATCGCGAACTTACTTCAACTGTCCTTTCTGGGACAGAAATCAAACTAGTTTTTGGTGCAATTACATTATGATGGAACACAACATAGCAATGGTAGATACAAGGGGAACACAGAACACTCGCAGTGCAACACAGATTGAAAGATAAAATTTAAAAAAATGGTACTTAACGTAACCTGGGCCATGGGCTCATCTGGGTCGTGGGCTATTCTGCGCCGTGGACTTTTCTTTAAGGGCGAGATCCTGCAATGTAAAGTTTGCTTCTCTGGACTAATTCTTTTTTTGGAAATAACTCACAATAGCAATGCTACACCATGTCTGGATCCTGTACTTCTTGGAGCCAGAATAGTCTTATCCCAAAAGAGATACAAAATGTTCTTATATATATATATATAGGGTGATCGAAAAGTCCCCGAACCCAAACTTCAAATTTTTTTTTCGCCGGTCGTTATTATGATAATGTCAAAATTTCTGTGGAAGCTGGTTTGCGAGGGTCTTGGCTGTACACGACACAAGAGATGGCGCTGGGGAGTGGCGCTAGCAGTCGTGGCGAGGAAATGAACTACGAGCAGTGCTGGTAACAAAATAATCACGCCAGTTGCAAGGATGACTTTGTCGGTGGAAGAGGATTTTTTTTCGAAAACCGAGTGAATTCTATTGTGTACCAGGACATTATACAGCAGTTTATCGCGCTTTTGTACGCCGATGAACGAGATGTGTGGTTGCAACAAGACGGGGCAACATGCCATACGTCCAATGCCACCATGGCAGTTCTGCGTGAATTTTTTGATGACCGCCTGATTTCATCAGGGCTTTGGCCGGCAAGATCACCTGATTTAACAACACCCGATTTTTTCTTGTGGGGTCACAGTTTAGGTTAACTGTTGGTTTGGTTTACCTGATTATTTTGTTACCAGCATTGCTCGTAGTTCATTTCCTCGCCACGACTGCTAGTGCCACTCCCCAGCGCCATCTCTTGTGTCGTGTACAGCCAAGACCCTCGCAAACCAGCTTCCACAGAAATTTTGACATTATCATAATAACGACCGGCGAAAAAAAAATTTGAAGTTTGGGTTCGGGGACTTTTCGATCACCCTATATAAGAACATTTTGTATCTCTTTTGGGATAAGACTATTCTGGCTCCAAGAAGTACAGGATCCAGACATGGTGTAGCATTGCTATTGTGAGTTATTTCCAAAAAAAGAATTAGTCCAGAGTGACTAATATAAGTGACTTTATGCTGGTATGTGTAAATATTACAGCTACAAGCTTTGAATATTTGTTTCTAAAATAAATGTTTTGTGTCTTTATCCATAGATGGTGCAATTTTACAATAAAACATACATTCCTTGTAATATGTTTCTTGGTAATTTATATGTTTTAAATCAGAAATTCTTTTTTGTTCAATTATTGTGCAGTGTTCTAATTTCAGTCAATAGTACTTCTATTACGTTCTACAGTAACTTGTATCATATCTTGTGCTATTTCATTAATGTGTCTTCTTCAAAATAAAGAAAATATTAACGTTATTGTTTCTTCTTGAACTAAGGTTACCAACTTTTGGTAAACGTTCCGTTAGGACGTATGTGAAAAGAATTAGCAATTACGTATGTGCGAGTATTGAAGTGCAATACGAGACTTGTAATTTAAAAAATATAAATAATGAAGTTCCTTCAATTAAAAAAAACATACCACATAATTTGGAAAGCATCACGTTAAAGTTGAGGTACTTTTGGAGCATAAATTGACGCAATTATTTTTAATTTCCTTGAAATTATCGTGCAGGATTTTCTCAACTGATGCATTTTAATGCATCACACAAAACAGCAGCTCATAAAAGCACCCATGTATGCATTTTCGTGCATCGAGCATTCCACGAAAAGTGAATGAAAGTGTTTGTGAATGCTTATAATTTGCATATTTCACCAACAAAAATTATTACCATATCTAAGCTTCACAGACAAATGAAGTCAAACGTTGCTATATATTTTTGTTAAAGCGTCACACATTCAACTTATTTTTTCTCATTTCATTGACACGTTTATGTATGCAAAAACCGAGGCGCAAGACACAATTGTCATCATGTACAGAAGCACAAACTGTAACAGCCAACGAAATTATAGAAACGTTCATAAATATCGAACCATACTCAGCAATTTAAAAGTTATTTGTGTTCTGAAAGCAATTGAAAAGGTAATCATGTAGTTATCACAGCGGAGTTATGCCTGAAATGTAAAATTATATCAGAATAGTATTTTGTTAATATTACAGTAAGAAACGAAACAATGGCCATGTGAAGAAAAGTAGATAGCTAAGTCAATGCTAGTCAAACTACAGAAAAATTAAATTGTAATTGCAAAATGTTACTAGACATGAAAATGTGAAAGTACAAAAAACATATGCTTTGATGGAAGTGTCAAATGCAGGAAACGAAATAAAGTATGTTGTAAAGTCAGGTACAGCATCCACATGGTAGGAAATGATACCACTACTTTGCTTACAACAGAAAATTGACTTACTGTTTTTTTTCCTGGCCCTTCATATTATCCAATGGTATTTCCATAAATATGGTTGCTAACCGACGATGCATTGTTATTGTACTCTACAAATGATAAACTATTATTGTTGATTGTCAAGTGTAAACGAACTCTAATAAATCCCATCAACAATACAATCTTTTATTGCATTTTATCAGGACTTCATTGTTGATACTTATGCCATAAAAGTAGACGTATGCATTACGAACACTTTTCTACCACCAGGATTTTAAAATGTACTTTCTTCTCTTATGCATTTCTTACATGTTTCTACTTCCAGATTTTGAACATGCTTAGATAAATATAATTGCAATCATTGACTATAATCTCGCATTTTTAAGTACAATTTTTACTATACTATTCATGGAAATCTATCAGTGGCACAACACCTAAGGATATAATCAACATGTGTTTTCCACACATAAATATTCAACTGTTATGTATATACACGTTCCTGATGTAAAGTACTTGTATCTGTATTGTGAACACATTTTTTGTGGCGGCTAATATACTGCAGTCGTACAACCAAGTGAAATCTTAACTTTGGAAGCTTAAAAAAAATTCAAAATGTTGTATCAAATAGTGACTATATATTTGTAAATATTGTTCAGTGTAACGCAATTGTATATAAAATATATTGGACAATTCAACAGCCATTGGCTGATTGTGAAACGTTTTCGATGCGTGCAACAAATGTTAATATATTTTTTGTATAAAGTACACGCTTTTGTTTCTTCAAATAAACTGTGATCATGTGTTGTATTCGTTACGCGTGTAAAACTGCACTTGTAATTATATATGTGCTTCAACTCATCAAAATATGAGACAATAAAAGTAATGTGAACATTTTGCGTGTTTTTGTTACCAGCTTCACACAGAATCCGATACGATGCGACGCGACGAGTCATTCTTGTCGCAAACTGTCTCGGGAAAAGTCTTTCTTTTGGACGACTGCACACCATATGAAATGTTTGACTCGGCTGTTTGCGACAAAACAACGAAGATCCGTGGAATTGGGTCTCGCGTGGAGCAGCTTGCGACAAAACGCTCTGCGCATGCGCGAATGCCAATTTCCGTATAGCGGAGGAAATAAACGATTTAACATGGAAATAATTGCAATACAAATAATTGTTATGTCAGAATTGGGGGAAAATATATATATAATTTTCTTTATTTCAAAACTCCGTTACCTATCTCTTTGCGGAAAGTCCGCCATCTTGGAAAATGGCGGTAAAGAAAAAGCTTTCTATATATTACTTGGGAACGGTTGGCCTGTCCAACAAATACTTTCATAATCAATATTATCAGAAACAGTGATCGGAAAGTAATGTCCCGCAAGGAAATAATTAGAACGTATAGTTTTTGTACTGGCAAATTATGCGAAAGGTTTATTTTTTCTGCAGCTTTTTTATAGTGTATTTTTTAATGCGCAGTTTCTTTTTAGTTCTTACGCCTTTGGGGTGTTTGATCGTTGACCGCAACACAGTCGAATCTCTCCACGAGCTTGGGAAGTTAAGCTGGACTTCGCTTCACCTTTACGATAGTAATGCCTGGATCACACGAGGCTAGATTTCCTCGTTGGATTTCCCAGTTGAACTTGGGCTAGTTGTGTGGTACTGGCTCATCTGCTAGTTTTCGCCTCACGCGGTTTTTGTTACCGTACTTCTCGGTATGCTTTTGTTCCCACAAGGCATTTCGCAGAGCAGACAAGCTAAAAGGATGGACGAGCGCTTTGAAGAACCTTGTAGGAGAATAGCTACTGCTCTTATTAAAAATTAAAATTAATAGAATTAAAATAAAAGTATTTATATGGGCCAAAAGTTGGCTCGAGAGAAAGTATGGAAATCAAGGTGTACTCAACAAGCTTTTTAATCAACTCTGGTATGCATATTCATACATGAGATTCGCAGGATTCATTCATGTCAAATATATAATACACTAAGGATTTTTCATTATCGGCTGTCGTGTACAAATCGCATCGCTTTGGATAAATTCCTAAATATTAATAAACTCAAATGCACATAATCTCTGTTCTTTTCCTTCATCGAGCAGCGAACAAAGCAAACAACACCACAGACAAGAAACTTTCTCTTTCAAACTCTCAGACTATCTTCATATGACTAAACTTCGCCCTGATTGGCTGTTTATAACCGATGTACGAATTACCATTACCATCGGTCTTCCTACGCATTCCCCCCAAGATTTCATTGTTCTGTTCTCTGAGAAAAAGACAGCCGTCTCTAGAAACCAGCATTCTTTCCCATGAAGGCCTGCATATATCACCGCCCCTACTTCGAGATAAAGAAGCCAGTGTGTCCCGCAATAAACTCTTATATCCATCCAGTCCACATTCGGCTCACGTCACAATCAATTAGAGTTCAGCATGATGGTTGAAATTTAGAGAAGCAGCAAATCACGGAACTTCAGGCATTTTAAAATTTAAAACCTCCAACGAAGACCCTCACCCTCGTCCTGGACAAGGACCCTCTGTTCTCAAGGGAATTCGCAGCTGGCCAGGCCCAGAATCCGAACAATCGTCGTACACATAACAGGCCCTCGCAGATGGACATAAATTCCTATAATTCTACGAGCGCGCCCGCCAGTCTGGCTCAGTGACAGTGAAGTGACAAAGGTAAATAGTACGGAATCTTGAACTACAACCCTGCCCGAAAATATCTCTTCGCCTCAGTGAAGTTTAGACAGCCACAGAAGGCATAACTTTAACGAAGTCTCCGAGTTGTGAGCAATAAAAATTAATTAGAACGAGGTACTTTTCGTTCTCGACATCAGCTCTCAAACAAGGTGTTATTGTGTTTTTGTGCTACGCGATTATCACCCTTCAGTGCAAGCATTATCACCCTTCAGTGCGGACATGACCACGTGTGGGCGGAGTTAAAAGTTCGACGACCAATAGAGAAAGCGACAATTCTTCCGGGAACGAAGGAACTCAGGGAAAAGGAAAAAGTAAAGACTTGAGAAGAACATTCAGATTCAGACAGTTCAACATTCACATTCAGACTCTCGTTTCAGCACCTTTACAGGTCGGAGAGGAATTTATTTTCTCCTCTGTTGACAAAGTCAAGATTCTTAGCTTTAAGATTTCAACTTTAACTTTTAAACTTATTAGGAAATGGTGCTCAAGTAAAGACTAGTGTTTGTACGTAACGCCGGCTATCAGCGGTCAGCGCTGCTAAATTGTTTTAACCCAGTGCATCACTGTTAAGTGATCGTGTTTTGTCTGCATGGTGCGTGTGGAGATGAGTTGCAAGGTGGTGTAAGTATGTCTACTGCAATGTATAAATACTATGTCATAACATGTTTCAGTGTTCAGTGTCTTGATTTCTGATTTCTGATTCCTTCTTGTAGTAATAATTTTGGCTCGTAAATGAAGACCAATGTATAAGGAACCTGTGCATCCTTATCCATCGGCCGAACTCTTGGACCGTCGACACGATGTATAATCCTGTGTCTTAATTACGTTGGTACATTTATTTATTTTACATAAGTGAACATCAATGCCTAATTAACGTAAGACCAAATTCGAACCGCAAAACAACCACCTTATTCTTTATTACTAACATATGTTCTACAGAATCTAGCAGAGAAGCCAGCTGCAAAAGGAGTCTAGCAGCCAGTTTGGCTGGCAACTATCATTTCCAGCAAGGTAGCCAGTCCAGCGCCAACTAGGGCATTGCTACTGGAAACCAGTTCCGTGTGATTCGGGGTCCGGCCCTCAACTGCAAGTTTTGAACCAGGAAGGAACCAACCCCCCGGTTGGAATGTTTGATCAATCACCGCCACTGGGGCGAAACGATTTTTTCTTGTAGTTCTAAACCTGAACGAAATGCCTTCGTTCCAGGTGGTTGGCAAGTTGGACTGAATCGTTTCAACACCACGAATAGGGTGATGACAAAATTAAGATATTGGATATGCCAGAATACGCTTATTTCTTGTGTGCAGGGAACGAGGAACCTACTCAAAGTGTCATTGTTGATATCATCCACAGATATGCCTCGATGCATGTAGTATTATTTTATTTATTCTCATTTTTAAAATTATATTTAATTATACCTAATTACACTTAATTTAAATTTAATTGAACACAAGAGGTAAATGGAATTTTAAAATATTAGTATTGTTTTTTTCGTAGTATAATTTGATGCCTATGACATTCCCCCAGTAAAGTTTGATGTACCCCTCCTCCCTTCCTTCCCGTCGGAGGAAAGTTGCTGGATTTAGAGTAGGTGGAATGCTTCGTTCTGGCTGGGTCCTTTGACCTACTTTTTATTTTACGATGTTTTATGCACTAAACTAACCTACAATGAAAGAAAAAATGGACAGAAAAAGCTCTGGCATTACTTTTTAAGCTATTTTTTACCCTATTACAAAAAAGGAGAGAGAGAGAGAGAGTGAGAGAGGAGGACGAGTTAAACAACCGACAGTGTTGCCAACTCCTCACTCGAAAAAATCACCAAGGTTTTTTTTGGGTCTAACCTAACCTCAAGCAAGAAGCTGGCAACACTGCTTGAGGCTTTTCTCGCAGTGTTGCCAACCGAAAATGGGGCTCGGTGAGGCTCGCAGTGTTGGCAACATCTTACTTGAAAAAATAACCAAGGTTTTTTTGGGTCTAATCTAACCTCAAGCAAGGAGCTGGCAACACTGCTTGAGGCTTGTTCTGCAGTGTTGCCAACATCTTACTCGAAAAAATCACCAAGGTTTTTATCTTGGTCTAACCTAACCTAAAGCAAGGAGCTGGCAATACTGCTTGAGGCCTGTCTTGCAGTATTGCCAACATCTTACTCGAAAAGTCACCAAGGTTTTTGTTTTGGTCTAACCTAACCTAAAGCAAGGAGCTGGCAACTTTGCTTGAGGCCTTACAGTGCATAAAGCAATTTGCCAACCTACTGGTACTTTTGCCATAACTTTTTACAAAAGAGAGAGAGGAGAAAAAGAGAGAGAGGGAAGAGTTAAACAACCGACAATGCTGCCAACTCCTACCTACAGCTTTTTTTACTTGGCAAGGGTTTAGCCAATTTAGCAAGGAGTGCCGGCAACAAATATATACTGCCGTAAAAGAGAGAGATGGATGGATGGATGGATGGCAACACAGTATGTGTGTGCGTGTGTGTATAATATGTAGTATTATTAACTAGATTGTGTTGGCAACCCACCTACAACTAAAAAAGATAGAGATGCCAATGTTGCTGTAAGATGAAGAGAGAGACCTATTGCGACTTTTGTAAACCTCTCTCGGGGGGGAAACACGATGTGCTGCACATGCACACACATGTACGTATTTTTTTTTATTTCTGTATTGTGATGCAAACACATCTAGAAAAACTACAATTTTGTTCCCTCTTCTCTCTGTGTGTGCTATCAATGTTGATGCAATGACACAAATTCAACAATACATAGGCCTTGGAACCTAACCTCAAGCAAGGAGCTGGCAACACTGCTTGAGGCTTGTCTTGCAGCGTTGCCAACATCTTACTCGAAAAAATCACCAAGGTTTTTATTTGGTCTAACCTAACCTAAAGCAAGGAGCTGGCAATACTGCTTGAGGCTTGTCTTGCAGTATTGCCAACATCTTACTCGAAAAGTCACCAAGGTTTTTATTTTGGTCTAACCTAACCTAAAACAAGGAGCTGGCAATACTGCTTGAGGTCTGCCTTACAGTGCATAAAGCAATTTGCCAACCTACTGGTATTTTTGCCATAGCTTTTTACAAAAAAAAAAGAGAGAGAAGAGAGAGAGAGGGGGAAAAATTAAACAACCGACAATGTTGCTAATATTTACCTACAGCTTTTTTTACTTGGCAAGAGCTTAACTAATTTATATACTGACGTAACATACATACACTGGGCAAGGAGAACCGGCAACAAACACACACAGCCATAAAAGAGAAAGAGATGGATGGATGGCAACACAGTATGTGTGTGCGTGTGTGTGTATAATATGTAGCATTATTAACTAGATTGTGTTGGCAACCCACCTACAACTAAAAAAAGATAGAGATACCAATATTGCTGTAAGATGAAGAGAGAGAGACCTAGAGCTGGCAACAGTGGTGAGCGAATATGCATTATTTCCAAGTCCCCGGGCGCCAATGTATATCGTGATTTTTGTAAACCTCTCTTGTGGGAACAATGTGCTGCACATGCACACACACGTACGTACTTTTTTTTATTTCTGTATTGTGATGCAAACACATTTAGAAAAAACTGCAATTTTGTTCCCTCTCCTCTCTGCGTGTGCTATCAATGTTGACGCAATGGCACAAATTCAACAATACATAGGTTTTGGGACGATGGAAGTTAATTTTCTACCCTACTGATGTATACAATACACATGATGCTATCTGTACAGCAGGTTGTTAACAAATTCAACAATACGTAGGTTTTGGGGCTACTGCTATCTATGCTGCTAACTGACGTCACTATTTCTCAACAATTGCCAGAGCTGATGTTATCCCTATTTCAAATGTAGCTCTTATGCTACTTTGTTTTTTAACCTATTTTTGAAATGACTTACAATATTTTCCTATAAGGCTGCTGTCTCCTCTTACTGTAAGGTTCCTCAGTGTAATCTACTACGACCTAATAGGCTTCTGCTCTCAGTGTAATCTGCTATGAACTAATATGATGTTTTTTAAAACTTATGTGTGATCTTCTACAATGTGCCCCCACTGCTACGACCTAGTGCGACTTCTCCTACGATGTTTTGGGTCCCTGCTACGATGTTTTTTCTGTAAAAATTGCTCCTAATGATCCAAAATTGTATTGTAGTGGTATTTGAAATCGACTGTGGTGTGTGAAGGGGGAAAAAATGTTTGTGTTCAGTGACCTATTTTTGAAATAACTTATGATATTTTCCTATAAGGCTGTTTTTTTTACGATGTTTTCCTGTAAGGCAGAGATTGTCTGTCAATGGGGTCTCAGTGTAATCTACTATGACCTAATACTAATTTTCTCTCCATGTTTTGTGCTTTATTTATTGTGCTGACGATGTTCCACAGCGCAGAAAAAAAGCCGGTACGAGTAAATGTATTTTTTTGTTTCAACGTCATCAAGTGGGGTTTAGTGTTGCCAACCCACCCTAAGAAAATTTTGTTTTTACAGACGAAGCTATCCTACAATTAGGAGTTGGCAACACTGACTAGTTGCTTCACAAACCTCTTGTTTTTTAAACATATGATATTTCACAGGCGAGGCTAACCTACAAGTTACAAGTTGACGGCGTAATCTTCTATAAGATGATAAGTATGCAATAAGATGAAGAAGACGCTAACTGGCAATAGCGGTGTCAATGTTTCCAGCTCTCTACCCCCCTCTCACCGGGCCTCCTCCCCTATGGCGTAGTGGTAGCCTTGTATTCAAGGGTTCGATACTTGCACAAGTGGTTCTTGAAACTGTAGGTCCAGCCCTGATTAGTCTTACTTACAGGGGGCTCTTGTAACGCCATGGGGGTGAAAAAACATGCATACTTCTGTTTTTTCCACATGTATGTATGTATGTAATGCGATTTGTGTGGGGGCCAAAATTTTGTACTTTCGGCTTAATTAATCTGCATGAATGCTTAATGTTTGATTTTTTTATTTCTAGTTTGACATGAGATACACACAATTTTTATTTTTTGAAGTACAGTTAATATTACCTAGTTTGGGTTAAGCTGTAACATACAACTAGCGATCGACACGACCACCTGACACACAGACAGAGAGAGTGTGAGCAAATTCAAAGTGTGATCTATTGTGAACTAAACTAACCTCACTCACCCACCTACATATAGTCTTACAGGTAACTCAAAAAGCAGAAAGTAGTACATAGCATGTCAGGTTGATCTATCGTAAACTAAACTAACCTCACTCGCCCCCTCACATATAGCCTTACAGGTGACTCAAAGGCAGAAAGGCAGCTATGTTGCTTGTAAGGGCCAACACACAAGATCTATTGCAAACTAAATTAACCTACGACATAAGCCACGGACACATCTTCCAGATAGGGTATAAGCAACTCACTTTTTGCAATTGTATAACGGGGAAAATTAACCTACAGCTGGCAACACTGTTTGAGTTGCTTTCGACGAACCAAACTTACATTTTGCTAATAGGCTCTACAGCTAGAAGCTTGAAACATATACCCTCGCAGAGTATGCCATCTTACCTCATGTAAAAATATTACCTAGTGCGGTTAAGCTGTGACATACAACTAATGATCGACACGACCACCTGACACACATACGGAGAGAGTGAGACAGCTTATATGCAATATATTCCTACGCATGTACTGGGTTTAAAAGGTAACTTGCAACAACTATTTCACTCACTCCCTATCAAAATCTCCTAACTACATGTTTTTGATACTTGCTGCCAGAACATGGTGGTTTTAGACTGTAAATTCAAGCTGATTATTCTATTTGTGCATGATGCCTGCATTTGGAATATTTAATTCTTGGCATACGGTATTTTGCGTGCTCCACTAACCTTGCGCTCGATTCATGGAAGCTATGATGTGTATTTCCTGTTTCGCGAACATGCGAGAATTTTTCACAATAGATAATATATTACAAAAGCGAGTTGTTTGTGTATATAAATCTAGCTTTGGAAATGGACATGAATATAATGTCAAAAATTATTGCATAACTTAAAAACATTGACATTTATTGCACTAGCAAAGGTAAATGTGGAATGCCCCGGCCCCTCAGCTGTTAGGTTAAACAGCATAAAAATTTCATTACTGATAGCAAGCATTGTCATATGGACAAAACAGATCTAGTAATGAGCTGTCTTGCATGTCTCCTGAGTGGAAGGAATATGATGCCACTATAAACTGTAAACAAGATATGCAGTCCCTGGCATGAGATGCATGAGGCTTATGAACCTCGACCTATAGAGTTGTACAATCGATGTTTTTTTTTTTAAGCATAGCGGTGTGTTTTTTGCTTATTTCAATGTCATCGAGCGTGCATGTAAAGAAGGGGGGAGGAAAAAAAAAAGAGGAGGAGGGGTTATAACGGATAATTCATAGTTCGATTTCAATATTTTTGCTAGTCACGATTCACCTGCTATCTAGAAGGACACTGGACGATGGCTAAAAACGAGGGAAGGAGAGAAATGTTATTTTTTTTTATTTTTTTTATTGTGTGTGATGAAATAGTTTTAGATAATAATAGTAGGCTAATAGAATTGTAGAAAACAACTGTATTGTGATGCGAGGCTGAAAGTAATTTCGAAAGCAGTCTCGGGCATCTTCGCGTTCAGCCAACAAGGAAAAATGTACATGGAAGGGGCAATGGTATTATCCATGGATGGTTTTTCTGAATAAACATACATATCAGTTTTTGCTGTCTCCAGATGGGACCGGAGCTTTTGTTTTGCTTGGACAGGGGGGTTCAGATAAATGCATGGACATCAAAAATAAAAGAAAGAAATTTTACTCCACTGCTCACATGTATTGAATCTTCCAATAACACACCTCGCGGGGGCGTACCTACATGTATGTAAAATATAGTTAATGTCTTATTTTTCGAACCTGTGGTCTGTAGATTTGCTTTTGTTGGCAACAGAAACAGAAAAAATGGCATCATGTTATTGTATACTGATATGGGTGTACTGTAATCACATCAATTTTTCTAGTTAAAAATCTATGTCGAAAAGCAATGTTGGGTGACTTGTCTGTGTTGGGTCTTATTAACAACTTCACAGCTGTACCTGCACAACTCATCGACTACAAGGCAACAATGTTAGGAAATGTGCGCATGGCTCCGAGAATACAATTTAAAATCACTAATGTGGCATGAACCCCCTCCACTTGTGTGTATTTGAATATGCGAAAATTAGACATTTTGAATAATCGAGGAGAACAATCACAAAAACAGCTTGCACCGGTATGACGTGTTCAAACTTCAGACGATTTTTGTTAATCTACAAAAGCCAAGTGCGAACGGAGATCACTACGAAAATTGGTGAAAAAAGAAAGAAGCGAGGCTATTTCGGCTAATGGCAACGATGAGGATGAATAATGGTTGTTTTAATAAAATTGACGAAGTCAATATGCCTAGCCTAAAATAAAATTCAACAATTAATGTTAAACATTTGCCACTCTGAAATGGCGACGGCTATCATCATAACATCACTTGTTTCTAACCTGTCCATATTGGCCCTCTCTCTACCCCTCCATAAATTCGATTCGAAAGGCACAATCATTCCAGTTTTTGAATAAGACTTGCATATGCCCTCAGAAAAAAAAAAACAAGAGAAGAAATAAATAAATCAAGTCATGTATATTCCTCATCCCCCAACTTTCTTCCACAACACCGCACGAAGCCTCGAGTTTTGGATATTGTTGTTGTGCGACAGGATAGGATAGATGAACCGTATGTTTACCGAGGACCAGACGTAATCAAATATTTTTTTTTGAAAAGATAGTTGAAGAGGTTGAGACTATTGGCAGCCTCTTACGCGAATCAAAACCAAATGCTCCTATTATCCAGCGATGAATTTCAATCTCACAATAACATTGAAATGTGTCCGGTGTGCGATCAAAGGTTTCACCGGCGAAAACCGGAAAGTAATTTCATCATAATTATTTTACTGGAAACTACATCGGTGGAATCTGTAACATAATGTAATCATGTATGTGTTTGACAATCATATATCACTCACTAGAACAATTTTCATATTGTTTTCACTACGTGAGATGATATTTTATTTATATTTACGATAAAATAGAGGTTTGGGTGTAATAACAGTTTTTATTAATTAATTTAGAGATGTATTTTTTATTTGTTGAGTTAATGATTAGGTTAATTTGTTATTTCTCGCAAAAAAAAAGAGGGAACCACAGCTGAAAGAAAATACACAACTTGTATTATTGAGGTCAAGAGTTTGTTTTAACATTATTTTTTGCACACATAGGCTAATCACGACTCGGGATATGTTTAAAATAGAATCTGAAACATTGATTATGCGACCTGACTGGAACTCGTAATAGGACACACTGATTACAAGACGTCGATATATTACCACTTGGTAAGAAATTGTAGTGTTTCAATTCACACACACACTCACAATTTAAAACAACTAAACTGATCGCAGGCCCAACTGGTGGCTGGCATACACAACTATCCATCCACCGGTTGTCTTCTGGGGCGTGTGTCTCGATGAGTGTCAACAACCTCTATTGTGAAGTAAAATCTGTAGGGGCAACATCACTTTCCAATTACAATGTTGGCAAACTTTCCAACTTCATCGTGAACGACGACAAAGGTATCGGCTACCTGATCAAAATTATCAATACGCTGCCTCCGAGATTCTGGAACGTTGCCGAAGGAAAGGGGCTCGTGAACGACATCATCAACAAGTTATTTTTCGAGATGCATTTACTTGGCTACCAATACTGCGGACCGGGTACCAAACTCGAGAAAAGATTGGAGAGAGGAGACAAGGGTGTGAATCTGTTGGACGCGGCATGCAAAGATTACGATATTGCTTACAACACGCACACGAATTTGGATGCACGTCACGAAGCAGACAAGAAATTGGAGCATGCCGCTTTCAGGAGGGTCATGAGCAGAGACGCTTCTTTGCGAGAAAAAGTTGCAGCATTGGGCACCACCATCGCCATGAACACGAAACAAAAATTTGGATGGGGAATCCTACCTAGAGTTATCTTTAACTGGCAACGAGGTGATCTTGGTCAGCACGACGAACCCTCAGCCGTTATAGAAGATATCTGAAACCAGCTTACACCAGTCACTCATAGCTCCCCCAATTTTCTCACGATGGTGGGTTGTTACCGGCCCTATACGTAGGCCGAATAAATTCCGACCAGAGCCGGATTCGAACCTATGCCGTCTCGCAGCGAACAATCTCAAGACGAGTGAACGCCGTAACTCGCTCAGCTACGGAGGACGACTCTCTCTCTCTCTCTACTCTTTCTCTAATTTTCATCATCATTGTTAAAATTAATCCAAGAGAAAATATATATTTTGTGTTGACATGGGAAATATGCAAAAAAAAAATGCATGATCAATAGTTAAGGTCAAAATCTGAATAAACAGTGAGGGTGATACACGCAAGCTTCCAGGCATGTGATTTGCACAGAATTAAATATAAAATGAGAGATGGAAGGTTTTTGTTACTATTAGAATTTAAGGACGGAAAATATGTACAGCGAATGAATACTACGTTTGACTAATCGTGAAGATGAGTATTACAGTACGTTTTTATCGTTCTTATATAAACGTTGAAACGTTTAAGAACGTATAAGAACGTTTACCGAAACGTTGAAACGTTGGTAGGATTCCCCATCCAAATTTTTGTTTCGTGTTCATGGCGATGGTGGTGCCCAATGCTGCAACTTTTTCTCGCAAAGAAGCGTCTCTGCTCATGACCCTCCTGAAAGCGGCATGCTCCAATTTCTTGTCTGCTTCGTGACGTGCATCCAAATTCGTGTGCGTGTTGTAAGCAATATCGTAATCTTTGCATGCCGCGTCCAACAGATTCACACCCTTGTCTCCTCTCTCCAATCTTTTCTCGAGTTTGGTACCCGGTCCGCAGTATTGGTAGCCAAGTAAATGCATCTCGAAAAATAACTTGTTGATGATGTCGTTCACGAGCCTCTTTCCTTCGGCAACGTTCCAGAATCTCGGAGGCAGCGTATTGATAATTTTGATCAGGTAGCCGATACCTTTGTCGTCGTTCACGATGAAGTTGGAAAGTTTGCCAACATTGTAATTGGAAAGTGATGTTGCCCCTACAGATTTTACTTCACAATAGAGGTTGTTGACACTCATCGAGACACACGCCCCAGAAGACAACCGGTGGATGGATAGTTGTGTATGCCAGCCACCAGTTGGGCCTGCGATCAGTTTAGTTGTTTTAAATTGTGAGTGTGTGTGTGAATTGAAACACTACAATTTCTTACCAAGTGGTAATATATCGACGTCTTGTAATCAGTGTGTCCTATTCCGAGTTCCAGTCAGGTCGCATAATCAATGTTTCAGATTCTATTTTAAACATATCCCGAGTCGTGATTAGCCTATGTGTGCAAAAAATAATGTTAAAACAAACTCTTGACCTCAATAATACAAGTTGTGTATTTTCTTTCAGCTGTGGTTCCCTCTTTTTTTTTTGCGAGAAATAACAAATTAACCTAATCATTAACTCAACAAATAAAAAATACATCTCTAAATTAATTAATAAAAACTGTTATTACACCCAAACCTCTATTTTATCGTAAATATAAATAAAATATCATCTCACGTAGTGAAAACAATATGAAAATTATTCTAGTGAGTGATATATGATTGTCAAACACATACATGATTACATTATGTTACAGATTCCACCGATGTAGTTTCCAGTAAAATAATTATGATGAAATTACTTTCCGGTTTTCGCCGGTGAAACCTTTGATCGCACACCGGACACATTTCAATGTTATTGTGAGATTGAAATTCATCGCTGGATAATAGGAGCATTTGGTTTTGATTCGCGTAAGAGGCTGCCAATAGTCTCAACCTCTTCAACTATCTTTTCAAAAAAAAATATTTGATTACGTCTGGTCCTCGGTAAACATACGGTTCATCTATCCTATCCTGTCGCACAACAACAATATCCAAAACTCGAGGCTTCGTGCGGTGTTGTGGAAGAAAGTTGGGGGATGAGGAATATACATGACTTGATTTATTTATTTCTTCTCTTGTTTTTTTTTTCTGAGGGCATATGCAAGTCTTATTCAAAAACTGGAATGATTGTGCCTTTCGAATCGAATTTATGGAGGGGTAGAGAGAGGGCCAATATGGACAGGTTAGAAACAAGTGATGTTATGATGATAGCCGTCGCCATTTCAGAGTGGCAAATGTTTAACATTAATTGTTGAATTTTATTTTAGGCTAGGCATATTGACTTCGTCAATTTTATTAAAACAACCATTATTCATCCTCATCGTTGCCATTAGCCGAAATAGCCTCGCTTCTTTCTTTTTTCACCAATTTTCGTAGTGATCTCCGTTCGCACTTGGCTTTTGTAGATTAACAAAAATCGTCTGAAGTTTGAACACGTCATACCGGTGCAAGCTGTTTTTGTGATTGTTCTCCTCGATAATTCAAAATGTCTAATTTTCGCATATTCAAATACACACAAGTGGAGGGGGTTCATGCCACATTAGTGATTTTAAATTGTATTCTCGGAGCCATGCGCACATTTCCTAACATTGTTGCCTTGTAGTCGATGAGTTGTGCAGGTACAGTTGTGAAGTTGTTAATAAGACCCAACACAGACAAGTCACCCAACATTGCTTTTCGACATAGATTTTTAACTAGAAAAATTGATGTGATTACAGTACACCCATATCAGTATACAATAACATGATGCCATTTTTTCTGTTTCTGTTGCCAACAAAAGCAAATCTACAGACCACAGGTTCGAAAAATAAGACATTAACTATATTTTACATACATGTAGGTACGCCCCCGCGAGGTGTGTTATTGGAAGATTCAATACATGTGAGCAGTGGAGTAAAATTTCTTTCTTTTATTTTTGATGTCCATGCATTTATCTGAACCCCCCTGTCCAAGCAAAACAAAAGCTCCGGTCCCATCTGGAGACAGCAAAAACTGATATGTATGTTTATTCAGAAAAACCATCCATGGATAATACCATTGCCCCTTCCATGTACATTTTTCCTTGTTGGCTGAACGCGAAGATGCCCGAGACTGCTTTCGAAATTACTTTCAGCCTCGCATCACAATACAGTTGTTTTCTACAATTCTATTAGCCTACTATTATTATCTAAAACTATTTCATCACACACAATCAAAAAAAAAAAAAAAATAACATTTCTCTCCTTCCCTCGTTTTTAGCCATCGTCCAGTGTCCTTCTAGATAGCAGGTGAATCGTGACTAGCAAAAATATTGAAATCGAACTATGAATTATCCGTTATAACCCCTCCTCCTCTTTTTTTTTCTCCCCCCTTCTTTACATGCACGCTCGATGACATTGAAATAAGCAAAAAACACACCGCTATGCTTAAAAAAAAAAACATCGATTGTACAACTCTATAGGTCGAGGTTCATAAGCCTCATGCATCTCATGCCAGGGACTGCATATCTTGTTTACAGTTTATAGTGGCATCATATTCCTTCCACTCAGGAGACATGCAAGACAGCTCATTACTAGATCTGTTTTGTCCATATGACAATGCTTGCTATCAGTAATGAAATTTTTATGCTGTTTAACCTAACAGCTGAGGGGCCGGGGCATTCCACATTTACCTTTGCTAGTGCAATAAATGTCAATGTTTTTAAGTTATGCAATAATTTTTGACATTATATTCATGTCCATTTCCAAAGCTAGATTTATATACACAAACAACTCGCTTTTGTAATATATTATCTATTGTGAAAAATTCTCGCATGTTCGCGAAACAGGAAATACACATCATAGCTTCCATGAATCGAGCGCAAGGTTAGTGGAGCACGCAAAATACCGTATGCCAAGAATTAAATATTCCAAATGCAGGCATCATGCACAAATAGAATAATCAGCTTGAATTTACAGTCTAAAACCACCATGTTCTGGCAGCAAGTATCAAAAACATGTAGTTAGGAGATTTTGATAGGGAGTGAGTGAAATAGTTGTTGCAAGTTACCTTTTAAACCCAGTACATGCGTAGGAATATATTGCATATAAGCTGTCTCACTCTCTCCGTATGTGTGTCAGGTGGTCGTGTCGATCATTAGTTGTATGTCACAGCTTAACCGCACTAGGTAATATTTTTACATGAGGTAAGATGGCATACTCTGCGAGGGTATATGTTTCAAGCTTCTAGCTGTAGAGCCTATTAGCAAAATGTAAGTTTGGTTCGTCGAAAGCAACTCAAACAGTGTTGCCAGCTGTAGGTTAATTTTCCCCGTTATACAATTGCAAAAAGTGAGTTGCTTATACCCTATCTGGAAGATGTGTCCGTGGCTTATGTCGTAGGTTAATTTAGTTTGCAATAGATCTTGTGTGTTGGCCCTTACAAGCAACATAGCTGCCTTTCTGCCTTTGAGTCACCTGTAAGGCTATATGTGAGGGGGCGAGTGAGGTTAGTTTAGTTTACGATAGATCAACCTGACATGCTATGTACTACTTTCTGCTTTTTGAGTTACCTGTAAGACTATATGTAGGTGGGTGAGTGAGGTTAGTTTAGTTCACAATAGATCACACTTTGAATTTGCTCACACTCTCTCTGTCTGTGTGTCAGGTGGTCGTGTCGATCGCTAGTTGTATGTTACAGCTTAACCCAAACTAGGTAATATTAACTGTACTTCAAAAAATAAAAATTGTGTGTATCTCATGTCAAACTAGAAATAAAAAAATCAAACATTAAGCATTCATGCAGATTAATTAAGCCGTAAGTTCAAAATTTTGGCCCCCACACAAATCGCATTACATACATACATACATGTGGAAAAAACAGAAGTATGCATGTTTTTTCACCCCCATGGCGTTACAAGAGCCCCCTGTAAGTAAGACTAATCAGGGCTGGACCTACAGTTTCAAGAACCACTTGTGCAAGTATCGAACCCTTGAATACAAGGCTACCACTACGCCATAGGGGAGGAGGCCCGGTGAGAGGGGGGTAGAGAGCTGGAAACATTGACACCGCTATTGCCAGTTAGCGTCTTCTTCATCTTATTGCATACTTATCATCTTATAGAAGATTACGCCGTCAACTTGTAACTTGTAGGTTAGCCTCGCCTGTGAAATATCATATGTTTAAAAAACAAGAGGTTTGTGAAGCAACTAGTCAGTGTTGCCAACTCCTAATTGTAGGATAGCTTCGTCTGTAAAAACAAAATTTTCTTAGGGTGGGTTGGCAACACTAAACCCCACTTGATGACGTTGAAACAAAAAAATACATTTACTCGTACCGGCTTTTTTTCCGCGCTGTGGAACATCGTCAGCACAATAAATAAGGCACAAAACATGGAGAGAAAATTAGTATTAGGTCATAGTAGATTACACTGAGACCCCATTGACAGACAATCTCTGCCTTACAGGAAAACATCGTAAAAAAAACAGCCTTATAGGAAAATATCATAAGTTATTTCAAAAATAGGTCACTGAACACAAACATTTTTTCCCCCTTCACACACCACAGTTGATTTCAAATACCACTACAATACAATTTTGGATCATTAGGAGCAATTTTTACAGAAAAAACATCGTAGCAGGGACCCAAAACATCGTAGGAGAAGTCGCACTAGGTCGTAGCAGTGGGGGCACATTGTAGAAGATCACACATAAGTTTTAAAAAACATCATATTAGTTCATAGCAGATTACACTGAGAGCAGAAGCCTATTAGGTCGTAGTAGATTACACTGAGGAACCTTACAGTAAGAGGAGACAGCAGCCTTATAGGAAAATATTGTAAGTCATTTCAAAAATAGGTTAAAAAACAAAGTAGCATAAGAGCTACATTTGAAATAGGGATAACATCAGCTCTGGCAATTGTTGAGAAATAGTGACGTCAGTTAGCAGCATAGATAGCAGTAGCCCCAAAACCTACGTATTGTTGAATTTGTTAACAACCTGCTGTACAGATAGCATCATGTGTATTGTATACATCAGTAGGGTAGAAAATTAACTTCCATCGTCCCAAAACCTATGTATTGTTGAATTTGTGCCATTGCGTCAACATTGATAGCACACGCAGAGAGGAGAGGGAACAAAATTGCAGTTTTTTCTAAATGTGTTTGCATCACAATACAGAAATAAAAAAAAGTACGTACGTGTGTGTGCATGTGCAGCACATTGTTCCCACAAGAGAGGTTTACAAAAATCACGATATACATTGGCGCCCGGGGACTTGGAAATAATGCATATTCGCTCACCACTGTTGCCAGCTCTAGGTCTCTCTCTCTTCATCTTACAGCAATATTGGTATCTCTATCTTTTTTTAGTTGTAGGTGGGTTGCCAACACAATCTAGTTAATAATGCTACATATTATACACACACACGCACACACATACTGTGTTGCCATCCATCCATCTCTTTCTCTTTTATGGCTGTGTGTGTTTGTTGCCGGTTCTCCTTGCCCAGTGTATGTATGTTACGTCAGTATATAAATTAGTTAAGCTCTTGCCAAGTAAAAAAAGCTGTAGGTAAATATTAGCAACATTGTCGGTTGTTTAATTTTTCCCCCTCTCTCTCTCTTCTCTCTCTTTTTTTTTTGTAAAAAGCTATGGCAAAAATACCAGTAGGTTGGCAAATTGCTTTATGCACTGTAAGGCAGACCTCAAGCAGTATTGCCAGCTCCTTGTTTTAGGTTAGGTTAGACCAAAATAAAAACCTTGGTGACTTTTCGAGTAAGATGTTGGCAATACTGCAAGACAAGCCTCAAGCAGTATTGCCAGCTCCTTGCTTTAGGTTAGGTTAGACCAAATAAAAACCTTGGTGATTTTTTCGAGTAAGATGTTGGCAACGCTGCAAGACAAGCCTCAAGCAGTGTTGCCAGCTCCTTGCTTGAGGTTAGGTTCCAAGGCCTATGTATTGTTGAATTTGTGTCATTGCATCAACATTGATAGCACACACAGAGAGAAGAGGGAACAAAATTGTAGTTTTTCTAGATGTGTTTGCATCACAATACAGAAATAAAAAAAAATACGTACATGTGTGTGCATGTGCAGCACATCGTGTTTCCCCCCCGAGAGAGGTTTACAAAAGTCGCAATAGGTCTCTCTCTTCATCTTACAGCAACATTGGCATCTCTATCTTTTTTAGTTGTAGGTGGGTTGCCAACACAATCTAGTTAATAATACTACATATTATACACACACGCACACACATACTGTGTTGCCATCCATCCATCCATCCATCTCTCTCTTTTACGGCAGTATATATTTGTTGCCGGCACTCCTTGCTAAATTGGCTAAACCCTTGCCAAGTAAAAAAAGCTGTAGGTAGGAGTTGGCAGCATTGTCGGTTGTTTAACTCTTCCCTCTCTCTCTTTTTCTCCTCTCTCTCTTTTGTAAAAAGTTATGGCAAAAGTACCAGTAGGTTGGCAAATTGCTTTATGCACTGTAAGGCCTCAAGCAAAGTTGCCAGCTCCTTGCTTTAGGTTAGGTTAGACCAAAACAAAAACCTTGGTGACTTTTCGAGTAAGATGTTGGCAATACTGCAAGACAGGCCTCAAGCAGTATTGCCAGCTCCTTGCTTTAGGTTAGGTTAGACCAAGATAAAAACCTTGGTGATTTTTTCGAGTAAGATGTTGGCAACACTGCAGAACAAGCCTCAAGCAGTGTTGCCAGCTCCTTGCTTGAGGTTAGATTAGACCCAAAAAAACCTTGGTTATTTTTTCAAGTAAGATGTTGCCAACACTGCGAGCCTCACCGAGCCCCATTTTCGGTTGGCAACACTGCGAGAAAAGCCTCAAGCAGTGTTGCCAGCTTCTTGCTTGAGGTTAGGTTAGACCCAAAAAAAAACCTTGGTGATTTTTTCGAGTGAGGAGTTGGCAACACTGTCGGTTGTTTAACTCGTCCTCCTCTCTCACTCTCTCTCTCTCTCTCCTTTTTTGTAATAGGGTAAAAAATAGCTTAAAAAGTAATGCCAGAGCTTTTTCTGTCCATTTTTTCTTTCATTGTAGGTTAGTTTAGTGCATAAAACATCGTAAAATAAAAAGTAGGTCAAAGGACCCAGCCAGAACGAAGCATTCCACCTACTATTTAGCATTGACTCTTAGTGTCCGATATGCAACATTCTCGTTAAGATTGTTTGATTGCTGTTTTTACATATTATTGGCAAATTACGACATCGGCTAGGATGCACACATAAGGACAAACGCAGGACAACACAGAGAATTATTCTGGTCGTGCACCCAGGCGCCAGAACATCGTTGACCTGCAAGAAGCAGTTTGCGGGGTGTACTACTGAGTGTCTTACCAAAGGTCCCTCTTACATTCCTCTCGTCCATCCTCCAATATATATATATATATATATATATATATATATATATATATATATATATATATATATATATATATATTTATATATATATATATATATAAAGCCCCAATTGCACTCATTCACTTACATAAATGTGCTCCATAAAGAAAGCCCCGGAGGCAACAAGTGCTCGGTTACGATCCCCACGAAATTGTCCCAAAATACCGAGGGCTATACTGCACAATCGACCCTTGTGTTTTTCCATTTCGGCGTAAAAAAATATATGTTTACTCGTAGTACTACTCGAGCTTCGATTTGGCACTGTGCATTTTTCAATTAGATGTTCCTGTTCTGTGAAATAATAATAAACTTTCTTGCATTACCTACCATAGCTTCTTTCCTGTATCCACATTCATGTTGACACACAGTATTGCCAGGTCAAACTTTGGTTTTTAACGTGGATGTAGATGCTAATTTCCACTAGGAATCAACTTTGTTTCGTGTTTCATCCTCATTTATGGTTTCCATTTTATTTTTGGATGTTGAAGTTTCTATTTTTTAATAGGTGTAAATTATTTTCGTTATTTTAAGATGTTTTCCTTCAATTCGTTTGGGAAATATATGTTTTTAAGTTATTTTATTGTTGTTTGATCGTTGTGCGATAAGGGAGAACCTGCCTTCAGTTGTCTTCTTTATCGCACAACTTGAGGACAACTTTGCGTACGTTGTTAGTTTTGGTTCTCTTAGCATAAATACATTGTAAATGTATTATTTATGCTAAGATAACAAACCCAACAACCCTTAACAAATTAGGCATTTAACTTACATCTTCACGCAAATTAGGCTCATTATGTTTCATTTTTAATGGACGTTCCTCAAACTAAAAACTATGTTTTCTTCCACTTGCAATCGTTTCCTCACCATAAATCCTACATTTCTAGAATCCTTAATTCACACCCTTTCCAACGATGTATCATACATATTTGTAATAGGAAGGGTCGATTCGACATCCTTACCAAACCGAGAAAATTAATAAATCATTCAACTAGCCCTTTTTAAGGGGTGAAAATGCCCTTTTTCATGGCATTAGCAACCAATTTCCACGGAGCATTTATTCTCACATTATTTGCTTCATTCTTCATTGTCTAACTACAATGTCTCTCACAGATAAATAACACACAGATGAATCAACTCCTGGTTAGAGAGGGCCTCCCCCATGGCGCAGTGGTAGCGTCATTGCCTTGTAATCAAGGGGTACCGGGTTCGATACCCGGTGGAGGCACAAGTGGTTCGGATCCCACTTTAAACTGTAGGTCCAGTCCCGATTAGCCTTACTGTGCATAAAGTGGACTTAAAACACCAACTCAAACAAACAAACAAACAAACTCCTGGTTAGAGAAGGTGCTTCAAACAAGAGTGACATCTACATAAGAAGATTTAGTCCAGATACAATTATATATTGGTACTCATTACGAAAATATCTACATCGTGGTTGTTTTAATTAAATGTTTAGAGGTATAGCAAACAATTCTTTACAGTTTGCCATGTTTGTTGCTGACCATTGAACATTGCTAGAAAACTTAAAGACATTTTTATTTTCTCCTTGAAAACTACGATCAGTAAGTTATACTTGAATTTTCATATTTCAAAATACGAGCGTCGGGATTTATTACAGAGGCAATTTGAGGTGAATGGCGGAAAACAATTATATTTCAATTACGTTTTAAAATATGTGAAAATGACAAAATACGTAAATATTGCTTTTCCAATATAATGTCGCTATTGAATTCGTTTACACAAAACATCTAATTATTTTGAAACGGATATTATTTACCCAGTTTACTATTAAGAAAATAGACAATAGTACAGCGTGTCCGAGACGAAACGCCCTAATTTGAAACACTTATACTGAACATAATAAACAACCAAGACAATTTTGTTAGGTAGTATATGGTAGATTAGCTGTGGAAATTTTAATTATGTAATGTAATAGCAATATCATTTTCAATGCAGGTGCTGAAAACCGAAAAAAGGAAAATGACAACGAATGCTGAAAATGCACAAACCGTGTGGTGGTATGCAGACATTACTGATATTACTCCCCTGGATTTCTTCCTGTAGGGGTATGTTAAGGACAAGGTGTACTCTATCAAAGTGACAACTGTGAAACAGCTTCGTGAGAGGATTGGAGCTGCTATTGAGACAGTTATGCCACAGATGCTACAGGCTACCTGGTGTGAAATCGAGTATCCATTAGACATCCTCCGTGCCACTCGTGGGGTACATGTAGAAATGGTGTGATTGCACAAACAAAACTTCATAACTATGTGTATCAATTGTTGTATCAATCTTCTTTATGCATCGAATACATGACGTATTACAGACAGTTCAAATTAGGGTGTTTCGTTTCGGACACCCTATTTGAATATTTGCACAATAATATTAAAGGCCTTACACACATAACGTTACGTTCTATACTTTTCAATTTAGCGAACATACTTACTCCTTTCCCTTCCTCCAATAATACATCCGGTATTCTCAAAGGCTTAAGAGCATTGAGGAACCCAAAATCGTTGCCGAAGGTCAACGTATTCGAGCGCACAAGACGTCGAAAGTGCGCGAGTCCAGTTATAACAGGACAACAGAACAGTTGAAGACATACAAAGAATGTCTACGTTATTTCTTCAACAGTTGTATTATCATCTTGTTGCCATACCATTGTTTTATTGCTACAATGGACACGAGCAGTATCACCGCAACACATGCTGAGAACTCGTTTCGAACAAGCCTAAACGACGGGTAGAGACAAGAATGCAAGCAAAAGTTCTACCCAGTGGGGAACCACAAGAGCGAAGTGGTTCGTGGGTGTCACAAACCCAAGAAATGTCACAAGTAACTGCCATCTTAACAAACGGTCCGCTGGAACTGGACAATAAATAGGCAACGAATTTTGAAATAATATTTCAGACTTAAATGGCTTTGGGTGTGGATAAGTATATCTTCAGCGATCTTTAATCCGTGCCTATAAACAATGACTGAAGACAAGAACTAGCTTTAATGGCTTGCTCAAAGTCCCACTCGGCAATCGATGTATTTGGAGAAGACGAATTGTCAACTTGTTCCTGGTGATTCTCTCAAGGTTGGCTGCAAGTGTAGTGATGCGTAGGAGTTATGGAATGAGAGGAAATGATTGGTCAGTCAGCTTGTAGGGATGCAAGTTGCTAAGCAATCTTCTTTCCTTCATTTTTGTGCTGATCTTGTGTCTACGAAATGTCTGCAGGAAGTGCGTGGGACTCGTAGAAATACATGGAAAGTAAAGGAGAATGCGCAAGCGACACGAGCCCATTCAATCTAAGGAGATTTCACACCGAATCGACAAACGACATGCTTCAGGATTTCACCAAATGAACGGAGGCTATTAGTGCGGCCTATCAGGCGGTACGATGTGAAACGTGGCAGTTGATTGGCTCGTTTCCAAGCGTGTGTCGCTTGCTGTTTCGGTCGGAGAACTCCTTGAGGGGTAACTGGAGCATGCTACGTTCCCCGGTTTATTCTCAATGGATCTACTTACTTTTATTCCTCTACGGCGAGCATGAGACTTATCAGCCTACTATGAAGCCCTTAGGTTGTGGGAAAACAGATAAGGGTATGTTTACGTAAACCTTACTAACTCTCCCACAAACAAAAATATATTTAGATGTCAGTTAATATTAATATATTACACTTGCACTCGCAATTAAACTCCTTATTACAAACAAAATTGTATTAAGATCATAATTGTTCTTGACTACACAAATTAACAGATTCACATTTCCAAAATCACTTCAATCATCCAGCAACATCCATAATATCTCTCTCATAACAACCCACAATCAAATGTTTTAAGGTTAGTCCATAACCATAACAGACTACCCAATTGAACAAAACAAATTATGTCATCATAGACATTTAACATATTAAACACATAAAATGATACAATAAGTGGGTGTGTATCAAGCAGGACAAACAAAGTTTGAATAAAGCGTGCTTCACTTCGCTAAGGGAGCTTTCACTTTAAAGTCATAAGTGAAACATACCCCTTGTCGCACTTGTCGCGCTTGTGAAGCAACCAACCGAATACCGGTATATGCAGCGCGTGAGGGATGTTTCAAAACGAAGCGACATGTGTTAACTTGGAAACGAAATCACGATAATGAGGAAGGGGCCCAGTTACAGGTCGTAAGCGGCTCTGGGGCTCACCCAGTCTCAATCAATGGGTACCTGGGTGCCGGTCGGAGCGTGGTGCTGATCACATCACCTCCAAGTGGCCTAGATGTAGAATATGTGGGGCCCTACCTCCGCATCCCCTAAATGTGCCTCCATTGCACGGCGCTATATGCACGGGAAGCTGGGTTCAGAATTTGCGTGTTGTTTCCTTAATATTGCGGTGCAAAAATTAAAAGCACACAATTTAACTTCTTAAAGTAATTTTTCACTTTAAATAATCCAATACAAACTCGTTTAAAGCTTTTTAACACATTTTAAATCAATCTTCCTGCATAACAAAAACGAATCGAAATCAACAACTTTGAAAAAATATTGACTTTGATGCAGCCTTTTTAATCTCAGTAGATCCCTGTTAATTTCGTAATCAAGGGCCGGGTTCGATACCCGGTGGAGGCACATAGTGGTTCGGATCCCACTTTAAACTGTAGGCCCAGTCCCGATTAGCCTTACTGTGCATAAAGTGGACTTAAAACACCAACCCAATCAATCATAAACATGTGTTAAGCCAACGGCAAAGATAACAGTATGCGAATTGTCTGTTGTTTCAAGGCATGGAATTCCTTGAGAACACCAATGCTTTACAACATACTTTCGCCATCCCGGTACTTCGAGAAATTTCGTACTCCAGACTAAGTTAATATACAGTATATCTGTGCTGATTCTATACGCATTCCTGAACACTTTCTTCTGTACATTTTCAGTCTATTTCTATAATTTCAAAAATACCCAGTTCAATCTTCGCAGAGCTTTCGACCCCGGATATTTATGCCCGAAACCAGTGAAGGTCTAAAACATCTGGTGAGCTTTCCTCGGGTCTCCCTCCCCTTTCCTCCCGGCTCATTAGTCGAGAACGTGGTTCCGTGAGGAGCCGACTGAGCTCTCTGCAGGGTTGCCCTGTCAAGAAAAGTGGAAAAAATAGTAAAATTAATTAATTAATTTTCGGGACGTTGACGTAAAAAAAATGAAAATATTAATCAGTGGTTCTCTAGAAACATCCCTTCTCAGCGTTCAGTTAAAATTTGAATTTTCTTTGTCGGCTAGTTCTCGAGATAATCGTGACCAAAATCCCCCATAAGCTAACATGGAAAATGCTCAAACCTTCGTCGGGGTAGATGGCCTTAATGGGAAGCACATATTGGTGTACAATAGAAATAATGGTAAACCTTGGTTATTCGTGATTGTACAAGGCAGTCATAGGGTAAGGACGTGTGAGGGCGAGAGGGAGGTTGAATCAAAATAAACGTCTCTGGTTAGAATACATCCAGCATTGGAGGGTATCCCACTTCCCTAAAAAAGCAAAAGTTTAAATCGTTCAATGCTAATAATGAGAGGAGTCGATAAATAAACCCAATTTTCCTCACCTTTATCGATCGTTTTGAAGGTGACAGCCCACGTGCGATGCAAGCCTCAGGTTAAACCAAGCTCACCGATTCTGAGACGATAAGACTGGAAGTATTGTATGAGGGAAACGACAAGCTACATAGCACCAGACACCTCGTTACTCACGCCTTCGGAAAGACCTCCGATGACTCGTCGCATTCATCAGAGCCCACAAGAGAGAAGTTTTATGCAGAAATTTAGGAGAGAGACATACATCGTTGTCGTTCAAGGATGCTGAAGAGGGAACTCGTTGCTCCACGGTGTAGAAAAAGGCGCAAAACGGCGACAAAAGTGAATAGGAAACTAATGAGTGTCATTCAGAGCGTGGAGAATGGAGTCATTCATGCGAGGCTTGTTACGTCGGCGATGTATGTTATTCCTTTGCCCACACGCTCGCTCAGGGTCTAAATCAAAGTCGGAAATGTTGCTTGATCTCGCCTTCGCCGTGCTGGGTATTTCGAATGCAACGCCCGAATGCTAGAGCGTTTTGTCTCCGCTCACCTTGTCACGTGCAAAACGTCGCCCTCGTTTACATATTTTGCTGCAAACAACCCCCCACACCCCCACCTCTGACGCCACGGCGTTGGAGCTGCATCGTGTTGTATGCTGAAATTTAATTCTCAAAAGTTGATATTAATAATTTTAATCCTTTATCATTATCATCGTCCTCTTCCTCTTAATTTTTATTACACATTAATTTTATTAAAGAGACACGGATTAATTAACCCTGGTTTACCCGTGCCGTACGAGAAACTCACTCACCAGAGGGGGATCGTAAGCCAACACTTTTTTTATCATTAAAATTCTAGACACCATTTTGTTATTGAATCCCTGCTACTTTCTTGATTATATATGTATGGCCATTTATTAATTATAATAATTACAAACAATTATCATCATTAACAAGAAATAATAATCAATTATTGCATGAGTGTCACACACATATTCTACTATTCACTGAAACTCACATTCTTTCATTAATGTTTTTTTTATTTATACAGGTGTACTCGTAGCTAACTAACTAACTCTCTAGCCTTCTTAAACCCGAAGGTTCATGGCTACAGCAACACAGGCCTTCCATCTGTCCCTATCTTGAGCAAGATCTATATACTCTTTTCCATCGCTACCGATTTCCTTTAGGTCTATCTCAACGTTGTCCCTCCATCTTCGTCTTGGTCTTCCTACAGGTCTCTTGCCATCAGGTTTCCCAACAAGAATCCTGTAAACTCCTCTTTCCTCTCCCATTCGTGCCACATGTCCTGCCCACCTAAGTCTTCTTCATTTAATTATTCTAATAATATCTGGACATGAATACAAATTATGTAGTTCTAAATTATGTAACCTTCTCCACTCACCTGTCTCCTCATCCCCTCTAGGCCCAATTTTTTTCTGAAGGACCTTATTTTCAAATACTCTCAATTTATGTTCCTCTTTCAATGTAAGGGACCAAGTTTCACACCCATATAATACTACAGGCAAAATTACTGTTTTGTATATTGTAACTTTTAGTTTCTTATATATTAAACGAGAAGACAATAGTGTATGAAGAGAGAAGTAACATGCATTTCCTGAATTAAGCCTACTATATATTTCCTCTTTAATATAATTTTCACATTTTAATATTACTCCTAAGTTATTTGAATTTGGAAACTGGTTCCAACGAGTTGTTATCAATAATTAGATTTTGATTATTACCTAACACTTGGTTTCGGCCTGTAAGCATATATTTAGTTTTCTCTTTGTTAACTTCCAAACCTATCTCTTTAGCAGTTTTGAAAAATATTTTAGCATTATTCTTAATTGTATTTATATCAACTAATAAGTCTACATCATCTGCATATGCTAACAACTGAGTCACACCATTTAATTTTAGTTGTTCATAAATTATAATAATTATCAAAATTACCATCATTATCAATCCTTCTACACTTTCACTGGCATGAGCGTCTTAAATAACAGCATTCAAAGATGGCCCCTGATAGGCCCACCTAGTACATTTTGCCTCCTATTTATATTACTTTTATATTTTTATGAACAAAAGCTGTATAGAAATATTGAGAACACCCTAGGAAACAATGTTATTCATTTTCAATCTTTTATAAAAACAATTTAGAGGTGAAAAGTCGAAAAAATAGAGGTGGTGGGGTGACAGCCCCCCCCCCTCTCTCCTTTTTCGGGTAAAATAAGTTTACGGTTGATCCCATGGACTTCCGCAGGATATTTTTCCACGGAGGGGCAAGCAAGGTAATTTTTTCCGAAGGGGGAGCAAAAGAGGCACATTTTCCCTCATAATAACGATGCCCCCTCAAAAAACACAGTCTGAAATAAAATTATGTGTGAAACATGTAATTTTTAGATAGACATTCATTTTTCAGTGGTACTGTGACCCCCCTCCCTCCTTCCCCCATTCCAGTCGCCCAACGAGACTAGTTACATTATTTTGCCACTTAGGGCGAATTGCGACCAGTGGCGGCAAGTTATATGGTCCTGTGGGGCTCTAGCACACCCAATAGCTTGCCTGTTGTCATATTGTATTTTAAAAATAAAGACCCCGCGCCTCAGAAAACAAAATGTTTCATCATTATACATTCAGTGAACTCTCAGAAATTAATTACTAACTGAGTTTGAACAAAATACTTCATAATAATTCGTCACTTTCAATACGATACTTTAACTGTCCCATAATATTTACCACTATCCGTGGTCACATCGTTACTAGGAAAAAAATAGAGGATAAAGACTTGTAACCAGGATGAGCATGGGTAAGCACTGAAAACTCAAGACAGGCAGGCAAAGGAGCACCGAAAGATACAAAGTAGGCAGTAAAATGGATGAATATGGACAGATTTTTCATTTTCATGGATTAGGTGCTAAAAGAAGCAGTTACCTTCAAAATAAGCGTGTATATCTGTAATAGGCAAAAACAACGACAATGAAATGCATGTATTTCTCTCAGAAATGTCTGAAAGGGTTTTTAAGTGTGTAAAGGCCTACATTTTCTGGCCAAGGAACAGAAAAAGTCATTTTAGAACAAATCCTCAAAGCAAATAAAGCCTACTTATGAGGTATATTATTGCATAAAAGTATGAAACAAATCTTACAGTCCAGCCCACCCTATGTTTCTAAAGAGTTGGCGCTACTGATCGTGACGATGATGACCGTTCACCGGGAAAAACAAGTTCTGATGCCGGGCCGCTTGCTGCCGAGCCTCGTAGCGAATGTCAGGGAATGAATGCTCTGTTGAAAAAGATGAGGCATATAGCGTAGTCGAATGGTGACGAATGTCAAGTTCGTTGTGACGACGTGTCCCGTGTCTGTGATTGTGTTGCGATTACATAATTTTTCAAATAAGTACGCGGGTTTACGTTCAGTTTGCAGATCATGAATGAATGATAGATAGTGCAGTAGCCTCCTGTTGGCCATTGTTAAAATATTTTATCTGTTTAAGATGGGAAGAATGTGATCGCGTTTATCCAGGCCAAAAGTACATTTGATGCATGCATTTTGTGCGATTTGAATTTTTCTGCTGAGTTTTTTTCGCAAGTTTGGGCTCATACACAGTGTCACAATAATCAAATAGTGGAAAAATTAAAGATTGAACTAGTCCAAGTTTTCATTCTGCAGGTAGTTGATCTTGGAAACGGTAGAGATTTCTCAGAATAAAATATGCTTTTTTTACATTGTGCATTGATGTGGTCCGGCCAGTCCAACGTATCGTTAACAATTAAGCCAAGATTTTTTGCTGAATTTTTACATGGAATGGTTTCATTATTAATTTTAAGTTCAATTGGTTCAACAATAGATTTTTTTTTAGATTGTTTCGTTCCAATTAGCATATAAAGTGATTTTTCAGGGTTTATCTTAAGTACATTTGATGTACACCATGTGTAAATATTATTTAAATCGGTGTTGAGTGAGGAAATACTACTTTCTAGCGCTGTACGTCTAGTTGAAAAATACAGTTGTGTATCATCTGCATAGAAATGTGGTGTGAAAAATTTTATAACTTTATTTAAGTCTGCGGTGTAGAGGGTGAAAAGGAGAGGCCCTGAAATTGATCCTTCCGGAACCCCTGCTTTTAAACTACTGCTTTGGAGATCTGCGAGGATGAATTTTGAAGGAATGTTCTCTGTTTTCTATCAAGTAAATAGGATTCAAACCATCTTACGGCTACAGAGTCAAATTTATAGTATTTGAGTTTAGATATTAACAAATCGTGTTGGACTGTGTTGAAAGCTTTACTAAAATCCAGTAATACGAGAAGTGTAGAACAACGGTTGTCCATTTCGCAAAGAATATCATCTGTAACTTTTGTGAAAGCTGTAGAAACACAAGTAGAGTGGCAAAGATAAATAGAGAAAGGAATTAGAGTAGAATGGAATGAGAGAGAAAGCAGTCACCAGTCACAAACTTTCAAATTATCATCCTGCCATATTTCTTACTCCCGAGAAATTGTCTTTCTGAAAGAAAAAAAAAATCACCCTGGCTTGAGAGTAATTAATTTTTAGAATTTCCTTCAAGGAGTATACTGACGACCGAAAGCATTTAAGAATATGTCAGTGCACAGGCTTCATTATATTAAAAAATCTGTGTAAATACTGCATATCGTATAAGCTTTTTTCTTGCAAGGTTAGGGTTGCGCAACATTTGAAAAGTTTGTGTTAGTATTACCAGGCCTGGATTAAGACGAATTTGGGCCTGATGCTTGAAATCTTCGATGGACAATAAACACAACGACGTTATAGCTACGTCACAGCGCAAAGAATAATAGTAACTTTATAATAAGTAACGCTGTGTCTAGGTGTCCGAGATTGGGGCTCCAAATTTCATTCCAAGATTTATTTTCAGGTTAATATAGCAAAAGAAAACTGTTCAGCTTTTGGAAAATTCTCGTCTGTTTTCATCTGGGGCCTATTTCAGGAATGGGCCTAATCCTGCAGCATCAATAGCACCCGCCTTAATCCGGCCCTGAGTATTACTATTTAGAAGTAACACTAAATGAAAGCCTCCCGACACCCATGTGTAAAAGAAGGGCAGCATGCCACTGTTACGTGTGTGACATTTCACACACAAGATGTAAGGCTCTCGAAATGCCATTGGATAAAAATATTCATAATAAACTGATTTTGTAGAATTATGAAGTACTTTTTGGTGCCTACTAACAAATTTAAAAAAACTTGAGGTTTCTGTTTCTTAACATAACTATTTCACAGTGAAGGGTTGTCAGCGATACGTTTAACCCCAAATATAAATGTAGAGAGAGGTGGGAGGGGAGAGGAGAGTTTGCAGAATCCTTGTTGGGAAACCTGATGGTAAGAGACCTGTAGGAAGGCCAAGACGAAGATTGAAGGATAATGTCGGTAAACATGGAATAGATTGGATTAATCTTGCCCAGGATAGGGACACATAGAAGTCTTGTGTAGCTGCAGCCATAAACCTCCGAGTTTAAGAAGGGTAGAGAGTTAGTTAGTTATGATCACATAACCTGAATGCATGAAAAGCATTAACGGAAGTGTGTTACGTGTGTGACGCTTTAAAAATGAGACTTTGCCTTTTTTGTGTGTGGAGCTTGTAGGCTACAGATGCTAATGTGTTTTCGGGGTGAAATATGCAAATTATATGCATTGACATTTAAACCTGAATGCAATTAAAAACACTAATAGTTTTCAGATTAATTCATTTTGTTATTTACATGGAATAGAAGCCATTTTCGTGGAATCCCCCAATGGTACTTTCTTCAATACACAAATTCCATATTCCTCCCTGATAAATATTTGACATACATACCAGTTAAGTATTCAAAAACAAGTACTGTAATTCTGAATAGTTATGTTGAGGAATTACCAAGCAACTTGTTGTCATGCGAAAAACTGACCTTTCTCATTTCACGAGAGCGGCAACCTTGATAGCTTCTTTTTAAAGGAAGCTTAAAAATTACGAACAAGACAAATGACCCAGTTTGACAAATGACCTCAGCTGCTAAATCCTCGATGACAGAGAATTACGCTGTCAAAGATGCTAAGACAAATGCTCTGTGCAAATTTGGCAAGGGTCCTCTTCCGTAGTGATTTTTTTGTTGTGCGTAGAAGGAAGGAAACGAAACAAAAGTCCAGAAGCTTGTTTCTTGCTCGTAAAAGGAAGAAACCGCCATTATAATCCTTGGCGCCAACCTTGACAAATGGCGTCTCACATGTTGGGATCTTATCCACCGCTACTTCGCGAGATGTGAGTCAAAGTTGTAGTCAGGGGAAGTCGATATTCGATCTAAACATCGGTCAATATGTAAGCAGTTTTCTCTATACACGGTTGCAAAGCGGCATGGCCTTATTTGTAGGAAAATAATGGTAGGGGTTCAACTTTCAGCACTGCCCACCTCCGTGACGGAGTTAGCACAGCGCACCCTGGTGTCAGGGGTGCCGGGTTCGAATCCCGGCCTGGACATTGATGTTTATGAGTGTCCATTCATCAATCGTATCATCACTCATCCCCATCTCCTCAAATTAGCCAAAAGTGGCACAAAAGGCGAAGTAAAATAAAGCAAATGAATCAATCGTCACTCTTCGCGATTACCCAATAGTGGCAGAAAAGCGAAGTAAAACTAACTAAATCAATGAATCAACGTTGATTTCTTCGAGTACAGTAACATTTAAATTATGAATGTTGTTCACTAATGGTACACTGGTTTATACCTACATTATTATTGTCTTTAAACAGCGCTGTACATATCGACGTGCACTAATTACATTAACAATTACAATATTACTTTTCATTATGCATATTTAGATTTTCAAAGCATATATAAAAAATATCTGTGCGTTTTTCTTCTGAAGAAATTCAAATGTTAGTGATTTGATCAAATGTCGATGTGTTATTCAACAAACGCGAAATGCTCATTATAAAGTGGCTTATTTCAGTATTTATATTGTGGGCTTAGCCTGTAGAATTCTCGGTGTCGTCTCGAATTTCAAAACTGCACCGAGACCGAGACCGAGACCGAACACTCCGAGACTTGTTGAAGCGAGATCGAGACTTAAGCTGTCCGTTCGCGATCAAATGATACACGAATAACGCATCGAATTCCACGCTTACAGGACGGCTGGACGACGTGTCATTGTTTGCCCATCGTTGCACCACTTTGGATACGTGCTCACAACATCAGCACGTAGAGCGGCCAACAAGCCGCTGGTACGTACCAAGGTGCCGCGCCGTTTCAGAGATGCTTGTACCAAGGTGCCATGCCATCACAATTTCACCTCTATCAAACTAGGAGAGATCGGCCGCTTTTCCCATTCTGACGCCAGAGACACAACTAAACAGCGAGCCTGTAGACCTGCACAACATATACCATGCTGCCAGCGTGTCACGTGTTACTCTCCGCGTCTAGGCGTGCTAAATGTTCCCGGATCGGGGTGGTCATAATGTAATGGCTCATCGGTGTATATTCTGCGATGAAGAGAAAGCGACACAGGAACTTTAAATACGTGGTTGTGACTTACGACAAAGAAAAGGGGGAATGGTCGAACGCTCTTGTCTGCATTTATTTAATCGCGATTACAGCAATTATGTTTTAGAGTGAGTAATAATACGCATGTAATGATGCAGTGAGTGAAGTGATAATAAATTATATTCGACAAAGAAACCTTAAAATATAATATTTTGTGTTGATCTTGAATTTCAGGTTAATTTAAATTATAATACCGAGAAAACAAATAACTTTTGATTTGATTTTCAGATGAAAATCTTCCTTTGAGAAAGAAAATTATTATCTTTACCGATAATCGTTTATTCCTTATAGCTACAGACTTCCACCTTTCGGCAAAATATAGAATTGTAGTCTAATTTTTCTTTGACCGTGTACCGTTGCAATTTCACACGACAAACAAAAAGAGAAAGGCATTCTCCAATGTACAAGTAAACGCTTTCTTTATCCTTTTCTGGCTATCTCTCATTCTTTCCCCTCTGTTTCATTCTTTCTCTCAACCTACCAGCATTCTCTCTCTCTCTTTCTCTCACGGGCTGTTCTATATCCCTATGAATTTGAATAATATTCACTTCAGTGCCTTCATTTTGATATTGTGCCGTTTGAACGCGTGTCCACGTAGCGGTTGGAAGCATGACACTTGCCGGCGAAATCCGATGTGCGTAACCCCTCGATTCAAACGCTTAGATTTATTTTTATTAAAATATTTCACAATTTCATGTAAAGAAAATACGTTAATTTGTCACAGAAGATGCTTCTATTGCCACAAAATTCTCTCACGTCTTTTTTGAGAAAGTACACTTAAAAATGGCCTCCTCGCGAGTTTGTTTTCACATAAGAATCACACATAAAATTTCTTCGGCCTAAATGTACTTATGTTGCGGCATTATAACAGCTCTAATAACACTTATCAACACTCAAAACTTATCGGTTTATCGACGACCTCCGTGGCGTACTGGTTATTGCATGCGCTATGAAGCCAGGGGTCCCGGAGTCGAATCCCGGTTTGAGCATGATGACCTTTGCAAGTGTCCATTCATCAATTTCTAAACATATCATCACTCCTTCTATGGGCCTCCCCTATGTCATAGTAGTAGCAGCCTTGTAATCAAGGGGTTCCGGGTTCGATTCCCTGGGGAGGCATATAGTGGTTCGGAATCCACTTTAGACTGTAGGTCCAGTCTCGATTAGCCTTACTGTGCACCCAACTCAGTCTCATCCTAGCGTTTAGAAAACGGCTTGAAAAGCTACCACTATGCGCTTGATCTTAGGCGATACGCACTTAGGATTTCGCCGGCAAACAGCGTGATTACTGCCGCTACACGGGCACGCGTTGAAGCGGTACAATAACCAAACTCAATTCTCACTCCAAAGCCAGCAACATAAAGGTATCCGCTTGTAAAGAACCTGAAGATCAGTTTTCACTTGAGATCATTTTCTTTGGTCCTCAACCAGTCTGCTTGTCTTATGGATGAAGTACGGTTCATAGTCAAGTAAGGGCGAGCAACTTATTACCACTCTGTTATTCTCCCAATTGCCTTTACTTGTGTTTCGACGCCTCAGAATGCATTTGACCTTTGCCTCGTGTTCCTCTGTTCTTTGTTCTTCCTTCTCTTGGAGACAGCATTTTGGTAGCATAAACATAACACAATGGATAACAGTACGATAAGGTGCTCATCCTGCTAGATTGGTTTTCCCATTTAAGGTAGCACACTGAAGGACACTTGTTAAGGTATGCCATTGGTCAAGTACACAAATTGCCTTGTGGACAGGTCATCTGCTCAGAACACGTGGCTTATACGTGTCTTTAGAGTAATGAACCCGCTAGCTGGTAAATTCGTTTTTTGAAAACTCGATGCCCCGATCCCAATAGTTTTACTCGTAAATGGATTTCTAATTTTAAAATCTTAATATGTTAATTAATATGTGACAAATATATCAAGGGGTCCCGGGTTCGATTCCCGGTGGAGCTACGTACACCGTGGTTCGGATCTAACTTTAAACTGTAGGTCCAGTCCCGATTAGCTATTACTGTGCATAAAGTGGACTGAAAACACCATCAACTTGTTGATAAATGTAAAATTTGGTTTAAACCAGTTGACAACGACTCGATCTAATGCAATGTTTTAGTTTGCTCTGGTCAAAATCATTAAATGAATTTGGTAAGCGCTCATTTTCATGGACATGTTCCATTTCCAACACCGGAAAATTCAAAGTAATCAGAATATAATTAATTTGATCTTGGTGCCCGCCCGTGAACCTTCAAATTTGGAAGCTGGAAGCAACGCACACCCGGTAGATCGTTTGATCCACTGCCGCCGCTGTCTTGAAAGTATTTCCTGTTATCGCAGTGTAACGAAAGGACATCTTTACAGGTGGTTGCCAGCCCGGGCTGCAAGTCATAAACGTCAAGGAGAACCTCTCGTGGATCGGAATAATTGACGCTAAGGTCAAGGCCGTTGGCTTTGATTGATTGATTTGCTTTATTTTAATTCGCTTCTTGTGCCACTTTTGGCTAATTAGCGAAGATGGGGATGAGTGATGATAAGATGACATTGAGACACTCACAAACATCCATGCCCAGGCCGGGATTCGAACCCGGGACAACTAGCCTCGTAGCACCCTGTGCTAACCACTCCGCCGTGTAGGTTGGCAATAGAACCTTCTGGAAAAACATCAGCTAAGAGCAGTAATGGAAGAGTATGCATGTGTATGTGTGTGTGTGTTTGTGTGTGTGACAGAGAGAGAGAGAGAGAGAGACTGCAGAGAAATAATGGAAGAACAGGATAGAAAATATAAAGAGAACAGGATGAATGGATACATAAAAATCAAGAAGATTTCAGTATAGAGGAACAGACCACCAACTTGCTCAAAGTTTTTCGGCGCCTCCCAAAAAAGCAAAATTGACGTAATGAGCAGTAAAACGTGTATCACATCAAAATGCAAATATGATTTAGTATTATAGAAATAAGATATAGAGACCTTACTACATACATCAAACAAGCAATTGCATTAGAAACACTGATAAAGTATTCTTAATATTTAACTGTAATAACTAACTAACTCTCTACGCTTCTTAAACCCAAAGGTTTATGGCTGCACAAACACAAGCCTTCTTCCTGTCCCCATCCGCGGCAAAATCACTCCAATCTTTTCCATCCTTGCCGATTTCCTTCAGATCCATGTAACTCTAACAATAATAATAATAATAAACCTATTAGTAACTTTGCTACCCCTTCTGATTATTTCTAAAATACAGGTTTTGAAAGTAGGACAACTCGAATAATATGGAACGAATACTTTATAATACGAGGGTAAATCAAAAACTAAAGGCAATTTTGAGTTCTCGCAGGAATAAACGAATACTGTGTGTGTCGGACGTCACCACGTGTATACTTGGAGTGACTTGGAAGTAGGAGTATCCATCACTGCCCCATTCAGTCGAGTGCCGCGGAGCAAAAAGGTCACACGTATGGACGCACCACTCCACGAATGCACCATCGAGGAACAGCGCGCCGTAGTGCACTTACTGTGGTCGGAGAGTGTCAAACCCGCAGACATACACCGTCAGCTGTTAGCGCAGTATGGATTAACCATGACTCAACGAAAGATGTATGAGTGGGTGGACCGCTTTAAAGTCAAGCCAGGATCGGTCCCTTCACATCCCAAAACAGCGTTAAAGTCGAATCAAGCAACTCAAGCCTTTGCACAGTTTCTACTGTTGTCCTTGCTGTATGAGGCCTGGCATTATCGTGGAGTACGAGCAACTCCTTAGACAGCAACTTAAAGCAAGCACCATGACCATATCTTCGGCTCTTTGAAGGAGGCGCTGGCGTCGGTTCAGGCCAGATTACGAGGTCCAGCAGGCGGTGCAGACGTGGCTTCGTGAGCAACCAAAAACCTTCGCGGAAGGGATACAGAAGCTGATTGCACAATACCAAAAGTGCATTGCCGTGCAAAAGTGGAAAAGTTGTATGTGTGGTTCTTCTTGTGTGAAAATTGCTTTTACTTTTTAATTTAACCTCACATAATTGAAGAGAAAGCAACGAAATAATGTACTCAATGTACTGTAGCTAGTGTTGCCCACGAGACGAGACTTTGGCCTGTCTCGTCTCGTGGAAATGCTGTCTCGTCTCGAAAATATTCGTTTGTCTTATGACACATGGTCAATCTCGTCTCGCCTCGAATTTTTAAAAGCCTGTCCCGTCTCGTCCCGTGGGCAACATTAACTGTAGCTCCATCATGAATATATTGTGATGGACTTTTCCCAGCGTCCACCCCAAGGTATTTTTTTGTTTATTTTTTTTTCTTATTTTCGAAAGTTAGCGTGGGTCGTGGGAACTCTCATGGACGTCACCCCTATTTTTGACCACCTCCTTCGCACAGCATGGTGCTGTCACAGTTACGTGAATTTACCACCATGCGACTTTCACGGCCGAGGGACAGAATGCAGCAGCCAGTCTAGAAAGCTGAAAAAAATGTAACAATAGAGCTAGGTCTCCCCAACGAAATGCGCGCCTGGACGTCAGTGTTGCCAGGCATGTCAAAATTTCACCGGCATAAGTACGTAAAGGTATCACTTTGTCTTCCCCTCTTTCAGCTTTCTAAATCTAGTGATTTTCTTCCATCTTAGATGGCTCCACACCCTCCATTCTAGGGGGGGTCTCTTCCGATTCGACTCGCACCAAATTTTCAGACATTCTCACGTCAAGCCTTTTCTCCGTCCATCTGTGCGATCATATATTTGTCTCTCGAATATTTACAAGCCTGTCACCATTTCGAAAACATCCCTTGCGTAAATTTCAGAATTAAGCTCAAAGGAGAGCTATTTACCTTCATAAATTTCGAATCTAGGCATGTTTCTGTCCACTTTAGTAAAAGGGTGAATTATATATAACGCTGTAAACTTGCGAGGTCACACACCCTCCATGTTCATTGTCAGTAGTGCATAATGGAGAAGAAAGTGCAAGCTCCTGATTGGTCAGGGGAGCACAATAGTGCAAAATAGTGTTTCCAGGAGTGTGGAGAGTCCTGGGACAGACAGTCTAAGTTTTAACGGTGAAGAAGTAAGGAGGCTAAGTGGTCGCTCTCGAAAAGTTCTTTGATTCTTTGCCTTGTACGCATATGAGAGCAGTGCGGATCTGTTGACGCTCGGGCGTGTGAACGTGCAAGTGTTAAAGCAGCGCCAAGTACGAACTACGTATGTGTGCAGTGCTGATTTGTTGACGCTCGGACGTGTGAACGGGCAAGTGTGAAGCACTGTCAAAGTACGGCGAGTTCAACGTTAAGATGCCTGCAGAACAGCTTATACAGTAATCACGCGTGCTGAAATGGACTGAACCGGAGACGACCAAGGAACCCACCAGTGGTTGTAGCTGCTCTACTGAAGAACCGCCATCATTTCATCTATTACCCCCCCCCCCTCCATATCTCTCTCTTCAAACGTGACGTCAGGACCATATTAGAAGACTGGGCCCCAACGATGAACTCAGTGCGCGCTTATATATATTTTTCTTTCTAATGTGCATCGGCAGACAAGGTAATGTGCAAACTGTAGTGTAGTACGCGTACTGCATGCATTATGTAATTGGCCAATAATTTAAACTCTTCATTGCTAATTTAGTTTGTGACAGTGTGTGTAAATTTTATAAATATGTTTATAAGTCTTTATTAGTGGATCAGTTTTTGTTTCAAGCATCAGTTAGCCAAACTAATATAAATTAAAATTATGGAAATAATAATGATTGTGTTTGCATCTCGATTTACCTCCTTATATTGAGTTTCACCTACAAATGTGTGTGTTACAAGGAGCCAGTTGAGGTTGTATGCATAGCTAGCCGTGGATTTAATTTTTGATTTGTTTTATTTTGTTGCCCAACTGGTTCCCGGAGGCACTGTTGCCTCCATGATGTGGTGGCTCCCTATTTCTACCGGTAGGCAGTCATTACAGCGTGGCCCCCAACTAATGGGCAATATCTGTTAAATCAGCTAAGAAACCCTGTTTATTGAATTTTGGACATCTGTCATAAATTAATAATTGTAAACATTGATTTATTTTTTTCAACTAATTATTTAAATTATCATGGAAGTAATATCAGCAATAAAAGGAAATCGAGATGCAAAGGCTTGAAACATGCCCGTAGAATATATTTTTGAAAACGGAAATTATTGCGCACGTGAGATTGGTTTTGAGATGGTGACAGGGTTTGCCGCTAGCAGCGTTTTTCTCGTTTCTCTGTCATTTCTTTTCTCTCTCTGCCCATTAAGCTATGTTATCTGCTAGCGTCGATTGCATTTTTTTTGCATTATCCTTTACATTTCATGCAGTAATTTTTCTACATGTTTTTGATACGCCACTCTCCCCCCTCCCCCTCTCAAAGTGTTATATCTTGATATACTTGTGCCGTTCATTTTTTTTTCTCGTTCTCTTTCACATATTGGCCTCCCATATTTAGTAGTAGTAGTGTTTGTTTTGTTGTTGCAATTGAGCGTTGTTGTCATAACCGACCATGAATAATTCGAGATATAATTTTCGCGAGCACACTAGGCTGGCTAGCTTCATTGGTTCTGTTGAAGAGTCGGGCGATCGGGAAGGTGAAAGGCGAGAGGTCGCCGATCGTGGGGACGTCACTGAGACTCCAGAGATGCAGGGAAGAAGCGAAGCTAATGTGACAACTATCGCGGGTGAGTTGACAGCGGTCGGCAACGCTCAGATGTTTGCGATGCTACAATCCATCATGGGGAAGCTGGATGTCCTTCAGACGGATATTCGAGACCTGGAAAGACGGCAGGATGAAAAAATGGACCGAAGATTCCAAGAACTTGAACGCAAGATGCAGAGGTCGAACGAGGATCTAAAACGAGAGATGCAGAGGGACCTCAAAAGGGTGAATACCGTGCTAGGGAAGGCGATCGATGAAGTGGCAGACAGAACCGATTCATTAGAGCAGCGGACGGAAACTGTTGAAGAGAGCCTGCATAACATCAGGGCTGAATTTGCGGAATCCATTGATCAGGTCCAGGAGACCCGGATGCAAGAAATATCCGAGAACTTGCGAGACACCCTGTCTCAACATCTTGAAGCCACCATCGAACGAAGAGAAAGCAGAGTGCGGCAGACCATCAATGAGGAGATTCAAGCTCTCAGGGCGCAGATCTCAAGCACAGCCTCGTCAGAGACACGCAGAGTCGATACGCTGGAAAGCAACGGCGGGATAGCAGCGGCAAATGTGTATCTGCAGAGGGACCTGTTGCTACCCAAGTTCGACGCCAAAAATCAGGATGAATTAAAAGCTTGTACCTACATCCAAGAGATGGAAACTTATATGGATCTAGCGCAGATTCCGGAGAACCAGAAGATCAAGGTCGTCGGGTTGTCCCTTCGAGGAAGTGCGCTAGCGTGGTTCAACATCGATAAGCGCAATTTCACGGATTTTCAGGTTTTTAAAGAGCGGTTTATGGCACAGTTTTTGGGTGAAGAGAAACTCATAAAAATGAAGGCCGAACTTTACACAAGCAGGTACGCGCCGGGAGACGGGAAGACCCTTGCAGAATATTTCATGGACCTGGTGCAGCGAAATGCGGTGTTGCCAGATCCTCTCTCTGAACAAACATTGGTGCAAGTGGCTCTGAAGCAGTACCCAGCATATGTTAGGAGAGCAGTTATAGGACTCAAAATTACAACGTGTAACGAGCTACTCAACGTGCTCAGGGAGGTGCAAGAAACATCTTACACGCCGACGAAAAACTTGGCTTCTGTGCAGAATCGCAACCGCAGGCAAGTAAATACTTTTGAGACTCGCGGTCGGTCCTCTCGCGCCGGTGCAAGCAGCAGGGGATTCAGATCGGATGACAATCCTTCGCGGTCACTCAGGTTCGACCCTCAACCACATGGCCGACAGGCATCTCGAGGCAACGCCCCCCGTCGGGACAGAGGCGACAGACGGCAGCAAGGTTACAATGACTCTTACAATAATGGACCGACCAGGGATAATGCGGAAGAAAGGCAACAAATGAACGTCAATGCAATGATGGAAGCAAGGCAAGACGATGTTGATCGAAGGCGAAGCAGCGATTGACAGCCAGAACGGGAAAGGGGAGAAAGGAGTGAAAGTATGACGTCATCTCCCCGGCCCCGGGAAAACGACATAGGCAACGAAAACAGGAATTTTGATTACCAAGGTGACCACAGTGACGAAGGAGAGTGTGAAACACATGTGAAGAGTTTCGTGGAAGAAAGTGCACACGTAAATACGCTATTTGATAAGGTGTTTGATGAGAATAATCAAGATGCTCTTAACAAGCCTCGCCCCTTGCCCCTTGTAAATGTCCTCGTAGAGAGAAAAATGTGTGAAGCGCTATTAGATTCCGGGGCTAGCCACAGCTGCCTGAGCGAGGAGATATGGCTATCCCTATTAGAGGAAAACGCCAACCTGCCACAATTAAGCGTTGGATGCTTGAAAATCATTTCAGCGTTCGGTTCCAGGGCCTCAAAGATTGTCACGCAGACTTATCTGCCTGTATCGTTTGGAGGTGTGACGGTAGACGTCAATTTTCTTGTTGTTAGGAACCTGGTTAAACCTGTAATTCTGGGGAACGACTTTTTAGAGGACAACCACGCCCACCTGGACTTCCACAAGAAGACGATGAGATTGAGATGCAGCGGCCTATACACAGAAATAAAATTTGTCTCCGCCGAGTGCGAAAGTATTGAACAAGAAGCGAACCACATTACTGTTGGCTACGAGTGCGAAGGACCCATATGTCGGTGCGATGGTTATGTAATGGCACCGCTCCTTCCAGTGAAACAATTGGAACCATGTGGAGAGGGATGTCGTGAGCCGGAATGCAGTTTTCGCATCCAGGTAGCGAATCCGTTTGTTGTGACGGGGGACAGCTGTCAACCAACCCCCCCGGCTACGATGGTCGCAGCGGCACAAGTTGTAGACGCCAGAGAAAAGAATCGCAGTGTTGCCAGAGCCTACGAGAAGAAAGCAAAAGGGCAGGAGACAAGAGCGTCGATGCAGGATATTCGGAAGCACGTTGATGCCACGCCCAATCTCTCCGAAGAGCAGAAGGAAAAATTGATGACAGTCTTACTCGATTTTCGAGACATATTTGATGAAAAGCCAGGTTTAGTGAAGGGATACGAACACACACTGGAGCTCACAGATGATTCGCCCTTTTCACAGAAAGTCTATCCAGTCCCGTATGCATACAGAGAGGAGGTGAGAACACAGATTAAGCAATGGCTGGACTGGGGCATAATAAAACAGCAAACTACTGCGTACGTGAGCCCACTTGTGTGTGTCAGGAAAAAGGACTCACAGCGAAGTGTACGTCCGTGTCTCGACGCGCGACTCTTAAATTTGCGTATAAGATCCGAACACGATCAGCCACCTCCAGTGCTAGAAGTACTACAGAAATTCGAGGGCAAGAAGTATATTACATGCGCTGACCTCACGAGTTTCTTTCTTCAAATAAAATTAAGAGAAAGTGATCAGAAGTATGTGGGATTCGTTTTTGACGGCATCTCATATACTTTCACCAGAGTGAGCTTCGGCTTAAAGACAGCCATGTCGAGTGCGGTGAGAGTACTCAGATACGTGATGGGACATGAAATGGACGATTTTCTGTCGTGGTATGTCGACGACTTGCAAATTGCTAGCAACGACTTCGATCAGCACCTGGAAAACCTGCGCGCCGTTTTTATTAAACTTAGAGATGCTGGCCTAACACTAAAGTTAAAGAAGTGTAAGTTCGCACGGCAAGAAGTATCCATTCTCGGATGCAAAGTCACTCCGCAGGGGATAAAAATGGACGCCGAAAAGTTGGCACCAATTCACAATTTTCCCAGGCCGAAGAACGTCAAACAGCTTCGCTCGTTTCTGGGTCACCTTAACTATTACAGAATATTCCATGTGAAGCACGCCGAGCTTATCTCGCCGCTGTTAGAATTGTTGAAGAAGGGAACCTCGTTCAAGTGGCTACAAAGGCACGAAGAAGCGTTCACGAAGATCAAAGAGACGTTTGGAGAAGAGGTAATGTTGCACCACCCTGATCCAGAAAGTACATTTTATCTGGAAACAGACGCGAGTGACAAAGCTATCTGTGCGATACTGTACCAGCTTAAAGAAGGTGACGTACGAGTTATAACGTGCCACAGTAGAGTGTTAAACGACTGTGAGAAGATGTACAGCATCACGGAGAAGGAGCTCACCGCCATCTTGTACGGCATACAAAAGAATTTGGTGTACCTGAATGGAGCGCGGTTTGTGATTCGCACAGACCACAAGGCACTGAAATTTCTCTTTACGTGCCGCCTCACGAATCCGAAGATAGCCAGGTGGTTACTGCTACTTCAGTCATTTGACTTTACTATTGAATACATAAAGGGCAACACTAATCTCGCAGATCATCTATCTCGGTATCCTAGCAGTGGGAAGATAGAGGAAAGCGGTGGCACAAAGGAACCGTGTGAGGTCATAGCGGCCATACATTTCAGGCCTCCAGAGGATCTGAAAAGGAGAATGCAGGACCTTCCGAAGCTGCAACGAGAAGACGAAGTGCTAGGGCCAATAGTTCGATCCCTAGAGGGACACCAAGAAGAGGAGAAAGAAGAAAATTCTCGTTATGTGATAAAAGATGACATCTTGTGCAAAAAGGAAAACGGAGTGTTCAAGATTTGCATTCCGAAGTGCCTAACGGATGGCATAATGGATTTTTATCACAAGAGAGGCCACTACGGACAACAGAAAACTCACGTTGCAATCTCCGAATTCTTCACTTGGAAGAAGATGAGAGCAAGCATCAAGAAGCACGTGAATGCATGTGATCTCTGCCTGCGGACGAAATATTCTAACCAGGAGATGAAAGGACCGATGCACCCAGTGGTGGCAAGTAACGTTGGCGAAATTATATCAGCTGATCTATACGGTCCACTACCGAAGGCGAGATACGGTCTCCAGTACTGCCTGGTACTTCTGTGCGTTTTCTCCAAGTTTGTTATGGTTTATCCGCTCAAGAAAGCCACAACAAACGCAATCCTAAATAAGATTGTGAATGACTTTTTGGTACTCTGTCCGAATGCAAAGACGTTCCTTACAGACAAAGGGACTCAGTTTACGGGGAAGAGATGGAAGCAGGAATTGAATGAGAGGGGAATCGAAGTGCGATTCATTAGTGCCAAGAATCCTAGAGCTAACCCTGTGGAGAGAACCATGAGGGAGATAGGGAGGCTTTTTCGCATTTGCTTAAAGGACAAACATCGTGAGTGGCCGCAACACATTCCGGACATCACAAAGTGCATGAATCTGGCCGTGCACAGTTCGACGGGATATGCTCCCTACGAGCTATTTCTCAACAGAAACCCGGAGGAGGAAATAAGGAGAATATTCAATTTCCCTCGACTAAACGACGATTCCAGTCGTGAGGTAAAGCTAATGAGAGCCAGGGAAAATCTAGAAAAAGCTGCGGCTGCTAGAAAGAAACAGCACGACAAAGGACACTTGACAACATTCAACGAAGGAGACTATGTTCTAAAAAGGTCCTTTGCGACCTCAAATGTAGACAAAGGGATCTACAGAAAATTCGTGCATCTCTTTGAAGGCCCATTCGTGGTGGTGAAGGAAGTAGGGCCCAATGCATACCTCTTGTCCAACCCACGAAGCAACAAGGAGATTGGTGTTTACAACACCACCAACCTACGCCGGTACACTGCAACACTGGAATAGCACAGTGAGGCTGATGATGGAGTTTAAGTGTAATTTAGTGATTTTAATGTTTTTCTATTGTATTATTAGTATTATTATTATTGTCATTATTATTATTATTATTATTATTATTATTTTTTTATCATCATTAGTGTTTTTGTAATTGTAATGTGCATCATGTTTAAAGTGCCAATTGTAAATAATAATGAAAAAGTTTCGCCAGCAATTGCTGAAAAGAAAAGGGAAGAGGATAAGAAGATTATAAATGTATATATTTTTTCGGAATATTGGAAAAAGGAAGAAGTGTCAAGTATTTATGACTGTGCGGCGAACAAGAGGGGTCCTTTTGTAGTAAAGCTACCCGACCACTCCTCAAGCGCAAAGAAAACGGTTGACCAGCTGTAGGAAGGAAACCTTGCCTGAAGGTCGCCGGCGAATGAATGAATGACCACAGGTCGTTTGCGACCCTTCCAGGGACAGTTTGAAAGGAAAGAAAGTGGAAAGACCTCTTCCGGATCCAGAAGGGAATCTTTATTTTCTTTTATGTACTTGTCTATTCTTCGTATTTTTGAATATTTAAACTTTTTGTATTTCTATTTTTTTTTTTATGCTTACATGTATAAGTTTATTTTTGTTTCTGTATATTATCTATTCATAAGGATACTATATCTTGTAAGTTCATCCCAGTAAATTTTTGTATTCTTTTCGGCGTACTGTGAGGGGGTGAACAGGCACATGCCCCAAATAATTTATTGTGTAGAATATTCAGATTATTCAGATTTTCATCGTGATTAATCCGAAGGGGGGGTTCTGTGATGGACTTTTCCCAGCGTCCACCCCAAGGTATTTTTTTGTTTATTTTTTTTTCTTATTTTCGAAAGTTAGCGTGGGTCGTGGGAACTCTCATGGACGTCACCCCTATTTTTGACCACCTCCTTCGCACAGCATGGTGCTGTCACAGTTACGTGAATTTACCACCATGCGACTTTCACGGCCGAGGGACAGAATGCAGCAGCCAGTCTAGAAAGCTGAAAAAAATGTAACAATAGAGCTAGGTCTCCCCAACGAAATGCGCGCCTGGACGTCAGTGTTGCCAGGCATGTCAAAATTTCACCGGCATAAGTACGTAAAGGTATCACTTTGTCTTCCCCTCTTTCAGCTTTCTAAATCTAGTGATTTTCTTCCATCTTAGATGGCTCCACACCCTCCATTCTAGGGGGGGTCTCTTCCGATTCGACTCGCACCAAATTTTCAGACATTCTCACGTCAAGCCTTTTCTCCGTCCATCTGTGCGATCATATATTTGTCTCTCGAATATTTACAAGCCTGTCACCATTTCGAAAACATCCCTTGCGTAAATTTCAGAATTAAGCTCAAAGGAGAGCTATTTACCTTCATAAATTTCGAATCTAGGCATGTTTCTGTCCACTTTAGTAAAAGGGTGAATTATATATAACGCTGTAAACTTGCGAGGTCACACACCCTCCATGTTCATTGTCAGTAGTGCATAATGGAGAAGAAAGTGCAAGCTCCTGATTGGTCAGGGGAGCACAATAGTGCAAAATAGTGTTTCCAGGAGTGTGGAGAGTCCTGGGACAGACAGTCTAAGTTTTAACGGTGAAGAAGTAAGGAGGCTAAGTGGTCGCTCTCGAAAAGTTCTTTGATTCTTTGCCTTGTACGCATATGAGAGCAGTGCGGATCTGTTGACGCTCGGGCGTGTGAACGTGCAAGTGTTAAAGCAGCGCCAAGTACGAACTACGTATGTGTGCAGTGCTGATTTGTTGACGCTCGGACGTGTGAACGGGCAAGTGTGAAGCACTGTCAAAGTACGGCGAGTTCAACGTTAAGATGCCTGCAGAACAGCTTATACAGTAATCACGCGTGCTGAAATGGACTGAACCGGAGACGACCAAGGAACCCACCAGTGGTTGTAGCTGCTCTACTGAAGAACCGCCATCATTTCATCTATTACCCCCCCCCCTCCATATCTCTCTCTTCAAACGTGACGTCAGGACCATATTAGAAGACTGGGCCCCAACGATGAACTCAGTGCGCGCTTATATATATTTTTCTTTCTAATGTGCATCGGCAGACAAGGTAATGTGCAAACTGTAGTGTAGTACGCGTACTGCATGCATTATGTAATTGGCCAATAATTTAAACTCTTCATTGCTAATTTAGTTTGTGACAGTGTGTGTAAATTTTATAAATATGTTTATAAGTCTTTATTAGTGGATCAGTTTTTGTTTCAAGCATCAGTTAGCCAAACTAATATAAATTAAAATTATGGAAATAATAATGATTGTGTTTGCATCTCGATTTACCTCCTTATATTGAGTTTCACCTACAAATGTGTGTGTTACAAGGAGCCAGTTGAGGTTGTATGCATAGCTAGCCGTGGATTTAATTTTTGATTTGTTTTATTTTGTTGCCCAACTGGTTCCCGGAGGCACTGTTGCCTCCATGATGTGGTGGCTCCCTATTTCTACCGGTAGGCAGTCATTACAATATATATATTTAGAGTTAGTTCGTGGGAACTCCATATTGAGCATAGCAGTTCAAAACAGCGCAAAAGAGAGAAAGATACTTACAAAGCTTTCTTTACGCCTCTAATTCAAAATCAATTTATTTCGAAACGGTCGTAAATGGTAGTAAATGCATTTGATATTATTATTAATATTTATAGCTTCAATAATGCACTGCCATCTATGTACGAAATCAGGAACAACACAACCGACTGTGGTAACTTATTGCATTTTTTTTTAAAACATAATGTAGTTATTTTTTACAAAGGTTTGGATTGATTGATTGATTTCATGTATTAAGTCCACTTTATGCACAGTAAGGCTAATAGGGACTGGATCTACATTTAAAGTGGGGTCCAAACGACCACCTGGGACCCCTTGATTACAAGGCGACGACGCCACCACTACACCACCGGGAATTTCCCAAAACGTGTTAACACGTCGTAACATGTCTTGGGGAATGCTTTCTTTGGGCTTAAAATGGTCGTTTGTGTCCATAAGATTTCTGACGCCAACAATCATATTTTCATCATAGTTTATTTGGAAATCACTTGCGTGCTTCTTATCCACCTACATGAAGTTCATAATGCGTGGTTGGCCCTGATCATGACAAAGAACACTTAGTATGATATATGGAGGCAGACACAAGTTTCTACACACCCTTAGTTGAAATGCAGTTACGTTTTTATGGCGAATGTGTAGGAGGAAGGAGAATAATATTAAATACAGCCCACGTGACAATTTCTATTTCAGCCAGTACTGAGACAGGAAAAGACGGAAAGATCAAAAGATCGTACGGAAGTGACGTAATTTAATGGTAATTTGTTCTTCGTTCTCTGGAATTATTCTGCGTAAATCTGTTGATTGTTTATTATTATTATTATTTTCGAATCTTGATGCCCAGGCCAGGATTCGAACCCTGGACCCCTGGATGTGCTAACCACTCCGCTACAGGGGGCGGCAATGGGTACAGGGTCTAGAGGCAGTTTCGAACCAATATATAATATGCCTTCACCGAGGATCGAACCCAAGAGCTTTTCATTTGATTTGATTTTTGTGAATATAGCATCCCTTTTCTGCCACTTTCGGTTAATCGCGACGATGAGGATGGGTGATGAAATTTATGAAGGGACACTCACAAAGTTCATCCATGCCCAGGCCTGGATTCGAACCCAGGATCCTTGGGGTCGTAACGCGCTGTGCTAACCACTCCGCCACGGAGGACGACCCAAGACCCTTTGATTGCAAGGCGTTAAAGAAACCGGATAATCAGGACTGGGCCTACAGTTTAAAGAGGATCTGAGCCACACACAGGAAAGTTTGAAACAATAAATGCATAAATTCTGGAGCTCAGACCATATTAAGTCCATCAAATACATTTGATGATTTGGGTTTCTGTATGCACTGTGCAACTTGCCTCCACTAAGACTTTAACCCGGGGCCCCTTGATTACAAGGTGACAGCCTTACCACTACCCTATCGGGACTGGACCTACGGATAAAACAATGACTTCCAGAGAAGGAGAATCCAAGATTTCTATGCGCATATACTGTGTAGCTTGGCTGGCCCCCCACACTTTACCTCCGCACTCGAGGTCCGGTGCACTCCGTACTCGGCTCTGATTTGTCTAGGGGTATCTTTCTTTGTACGGCAATGCACTTCCAACAAGTCAACATAATTATATAATTAACTACAAATTCCAAGAGACAACGCATAACCTTTACGAAACCTTTTTGATCAGGGGCATAAATTACCTTGTCCAGCAACTGTGAAATTAAAAAACGAAATTTTTGGGTATTTTCTAAAGTTTAATTAACTTAAATTTAAATATATACAAGTCGTATCCGAACGTTCATTTCTGTAATTATCGGGCCAAAACTCTAATTTTGATGTTGGAAATAATCTATTGTTTTTACCTGGATGCTTTACATTTTGTCACAAGGTAGACTCGCGTTACTCCAAGAAAACGTCTTAACAGGCGCGAGGCCGCCCGACGTGTACATTTCTCAACCTCCACGGTGACAAGGCACTAGGCTGCCCGGCGCACCGTAATTACTTCAAAAATAACATCCAGTACAAACTACCTTTTTACCTGTAAACTGGATACCAAGGCACTAGCTTGCCCGGCAATCCAATCTCTTACAGCATCCGTTGCGGGAGATCTGTCCTCCGATCCTATCTGACCGAAGCAAAAACAGCCTCTCCCTTCCACGTCTCAGTTCCAACAGCCAACCTCCCCCACTCTCATCTGGGAGTTTATATACGTTTTGTTGGCGTCTGTTGCCAACGGCCCTTCTTTCAAAATTTTTAATCTTTAGCAGCTAAACTGCCCGCCTTTTCCTCGAACGTTCGAAACACGAAGAAAGAACAGAGCGCTACATGGTTTGTATACATGGAATAATACGAACCTAAAAATGCGTAATAATTTGAGATACACTTATCACATATACATATTTTTATACACGTAATTAACTAATTGAATAACATATTAATAAAATATTTCAATAATAATAAAAACACTTGCCCTGACACGGGGACAGGGTAACAACTGCCGGATTAAAAATTATAGATACTAGAGTTTGGGCTCCAATTAAAAATTAACATTGGGGTGTTGTCACGCTCCACGTTCAGCTTTACTGCGCTGAATAAATATCTGTATAAAATCAGTTTTGCAATGTAAATTGACAATGATAATTCACTTTAAAAACAGATGCAAAGGGCTTCAAAACAAGAGCAGTATTGTATTTGCAAAGTTGTTTGGCAAAATTGCTAAAACCTGTTTTGGACAAATTTTGAAAACCTGAGAATTAATGATTGTGTTTAAAACCCTTCTGCCTGCACCCTACTAAAATTTCATAATGATCAGACAACCCGTTTTGATTTACACAATTTCAATGAGAGCGATCGTTTCCAAAACTCAGAAGTTTTCAGAAGTTCATTCTTCAAGAAACATCCCTATCTTTGTTCTCGCGACAATAAAAAATAGAAGGCATTCTCTAAATAAAAATTGGTTAGTATAAATTAACGCATAATTGAGTAAGCTAAATTTTGATGTAACTCGTTTTTATGTAGGTCTACTGGTTAATTTTTAATTGGAGTCCAAACTTAAGTATCTGTAATTTTTAATCCGATAGTAGATATGTGAATGTAAGAAATTGTCGGCGATGAAATAATAGTAGGCACACACCTGTGAAAATTATGATCCTGTAACTCCGCCCCCCTCCCCATTTTTTTCTGGACACGCCCCTGCTAGTGAGCATAAGTATGCTACGTTAATACATGACATGATACAAATCTGACAACAAATAACAAGACAGTAAAGAAATATAACAGAATATAGACATCAACTGCATTTCTCACGAAATCGCCGAGACATAAATACGTCGCTTTTCAAATGTTTTTATCTGGAGGATTAGAATCGGTAAGGTGTGACTTGAAAGGTGTTAGTCCGGTAGCCATGTTTGGTGTTACGGTGCTCTTGCGCTCGATGACCGTTTGGACAGGCACTGTCGGTGTGGCGAAATAAATAAAAGAGGTTATGAACATATTCCATGAGGAGTTTTGTTGTTAGGACTTGCGTCATGTGTAATGGCTCGTAAAATTTGTTATTTTTCAAGTCTGTTGTTGACAGCTGTGCTGTTCAGTTCCACGGGGCGTCGTGAAGGACAAGGATGTGAATTGAGAAATAGGATAATGAGAATGCAGACGGAATTCGCTGTAGAAATGGTTCTTCCTACATCTCCCTCTTCCTTCTCGGTTGCTTTAGTTATGACGTCACTGTTAATTCCTTTTTGCTTTCTTTGCCCATAGTTCGCTTTCATTATTAAGTCTCCCTTTATTTATCTCCGTCTCTCTTTGACCTTATATTATTTGCTAGCTGTCGTTCTTTCCCTCTGTTTTCATTATGTACCTCCAACTCATGGGGTCTAAGTTTGAGGGGGTGCAGAATTAAAGTTGGGGGTTAACTCGGAAGAGGGGAAGTTGAATCGAACTTGAATTCTAACTTTGGGGCAGAATCGAACTTGGGATCTAACTTTGGGTTAGAATCAAACTTGAGGCATAACTTTCGGGAGCAGAATCGAACTTGATTCGTAACTTTTGGGGGGCAGAATCGAACTTGGGACCTAACTTTGGAGCAGAATCGAACTTGGGATCTAACTTTTGGGGGCAGAATCGAACTTGAGGCATAACTTTCGGGGGCAGAATCGAACTTGGGACCTACGTTTGGGACAGAATCGAACTTGAGGCGTAACTTTTGGGGACAGAATCGAACTTCAGAAGCAAATTTCGGGGGCAGAATCGAACTTGGGACCTAACTTCGGGGCAGAATCGACCTTGGGTCCTAACTTTAGGGCAGAATCGAACTTGAGGCGTAACTTTTGGGGACAGAATTGAACTTGGGACCTAACTTTGGGGCAGATTCGAAAGGGGTGACTAACTTTGGGAAGCAGAATCGAAATGTTTTCCATTTCATAAAAATAGCGTTCAGGATTATTTGCTAAATAACTGTTACATGTGTGAAATCACAACAATTGCACTATTTATTACTTTTCTCTTCAGGTCCCAGAAGGTAAACAAAAGCATCAATAATTTGTACATTTTTAATAAACTTTAAAACTTGGGGGAAACTCCCCTTGCTCCCGCCAAGTTACGCCTATGCCACTTTCTCTATCTCCCCCGCTGTCTTCTACCCTTGCCTTCTTCCATTCTCTATGGTCTTCTCTCTCTCTCTCTCTCTCTCTCTCTCTCTCTATATATATATATATATATATATATATATATATATATATATATATATATATATATATATATATATATATATATATATCACACACTCACACACACACACTTGCTGCCTCCTGATTTCTTTCTCTCTCTATGTCCTTCTTTATTTCTCTAATTTTGGCTGGATTAACAAATATATTCTGACGTTAAATAAGCAAAATCAGATTAAAAGAATGGAAACCAAAACATTGTTTATGACAGTCAAACATTTGTTTGTTTAACAGAACCCAATTCTTTGAGTAATCGTGTACATTTGTTTAGTTACCGAAAATTTTTGTCAAAATTACCAAATTTTCCAAAAGCTACCTTTTTTGTTTGTTTGTTTATGGCTATCAAAGTACTGAACAAAAATTGTTTTCTTAATTCAAATTAATCAGCTTTTTCTGTGCAACATTCACAATCTCTGTTATCTGTGTAAGTAATGTGTTCAGCGCCACGCTCCGAACACGTGTATCACCTTTCCACACTCCCAAAGGAAATTCCTCTGCCTTTACCGGTATTACAACATGTGAAAGGATATTTGACTGCATTCAGGCCTCGAATAGAATTTGTTCCACTATGCTACCCAGACAAATATCCGGAAGCAACTTACACCGCGCTATAATGATGTCATTGTTCTCGGTCATAGTAAATAGCACACACTCAAGTGCTCAAAATTCTTCCGTATTGGGGCCCACGTTTATGGCTTTCCTTCTTAGTGTATTCTTTGTCCACTGAAAATGTAATTTATTCATTCATTTCTTTAACGTAGTTACAAATCTTCCCAAAAGTCAGACGCTCTAGTGGTTCTAGCTCGTTAAAAAGTTTATTAGCTGTGTTTAGTATTCTAATAGTTGCCAATGGGTTCATTTAATTGGTTTAGTTACTCATTCATTGTACTATACGTGACATTTTTTTTTCGATTCCACTGCTCTGTTATTAATCAACCTGTGCTGATTTTCATCTGTCATTTATTAAAACCGAAATATCGTTTATTTAATACTGATCATAGTTGTGCTTCCCGCTGCACAATAGTTAGTAAACTTGAAGTTAACTTAACATCATTAGATAAAGAAAGAAAGAGTGAAAGGGATTACTTTTCTACATTTCTTCCTATTATCTTCCTCTGTTTGGAGAAGAAAGGAGAAGGAATGAGGCGGTCCACATAGAGAAACAGAGAGAGAAACAGCCGGGGCAGCTCTCGGGTACAGAACCCATTATTCGGGAAGCCAGCAACACTGAGAAAGCCCAGGTACCTAGCAAACTGTTGGGTGAGAAATGACGAGGGTTGCTCAGAGGCGCTCAAGTTCCCTCTCCACACCCTCTTTAATTTAATCTTGAAAACAGGAAAATTCCCCGCAAGTTGGAAAACGACGGAGATTTGTCCAATCCCCAAAGCAGCAGATAAAACAGACATAAGTAACTACAGACCAATCGCGAAACTGTCAGCTCCAGTTAAACTCTTTGAGCAAATAATTTATAATCATATTTACTCTCATGTCAAACCTATCCTTTCTCCACACCAGCATGGATTTGTACAAAACCGTTCAACTGTGACTAATCTCGTCGAATTGACAAATTACGTTGCGTCAACTATTGACGATAAAGGACAGGTCGATGTAATATACACGGACTTTTCAAAGGCCTTCGACACGGTACACCACGATACTTTAATTCAGAAACTAGCTTACATCTGCCTCTCACCGCAACTTATAAAACTACTTGCTTCATATTTACAGAATAGACGACAATATGTCATGCACCAAGGACTAAGGTCCTCCTATTACGTAGCCAGCTCCGGTGTCCCCCAAGGTTCGAACCTAGGCCCCCTGCTGTACTTGATTTTCATTAACGATTTGCCAGACGCACTAAAAAACTCCGAAAAATTAATCTTTGCTGACGATGTCAAAATTTTCAAACAAATTAAAAGTGATCACGACTACACGAAATTACAAGACGAACTTAACGAAGTACTTGATTGGTGCAAGAACAACAAGATTAATCTCAATCTCGAGAAATGCAAAGTAGTGTCATTCACACGTAACAAACATCCCATCCGATACTCATATAACATTTCCGACGTAGAAATCCTAAGAGAGAATACTGTAACTGATCTTGGAGTCACATTTGACAAAGTTTTAAATTTCCAGAGACACACTGCGCGCATCCTCAGTGAAGCGCACAGGAACCTAGGATTTGTGATGAGAATGGGTAGCCAGTTTAAAAAAAAAGAAACTTTTTTGCTACTTTACTATACATTTGTCAGATCAAAACTTGAATATGCCTCAGTCGTTTGGGACCCGTTATTTAAAAAGGAAATCGAAAAAATAGAGAAACTCCAAAATAAATTCTTAAGGTATTTAGTATATAAATTAGATGGCATTTATCCAAAATTCACTTCGGGTGACATATTACGCAACATGCTGAGTGTCCCGTCCCTTGAAAAAAGAAGACAGATGCACCAGTTAACATTCCTTTCGAAACTTGTCAATGGAAAAATAGACTCCTCCGCACTTCTCGCAAAAATAAACTTTTATGTTCCATACTCAAAATTAAGACCCAGAAATGACCTCTTTAAAATTTCACGCGGTAGAACCAGGATGGCTGAAACGGATCCCATGAGGAGAATGTGCGCGTTGTACAATGTAGTCTCCAATAATACCCCTGACATTGATCTATGTAGACCTAAAAGCAAACTTATTATGTGAACCCTGTATATAATAGCATTGTAACCAAATATGTTGTATACTTTATGATATATCACCCTTGTATTATATATTGTTGTTATGTAATGATTATTCTGTTCCGTCTTATACGTAGTTATTTTCTCATTGTCTTTGTTTTCTCTTTCCAATTGTTAATTACTTGTTTTGTCAATATGTATGTAAACTGAACTCAGTTAACCTCAAAACACTGTAACTGGGTATTTGCCTGTAGTGTTTAATAAATAAATAAATAAGGGTGGCAATGAGAGGAAACCCCCACAATAAATGTAGTTAGGCTGGGTAAAAGCTACCCATCTGTACCTCTTTAGATATCACAATATATGTGACACTGATTATTTATCAACCGCGCGAAAGTTGAACCTATTTTTCACTGATCAAAGTCAAATGTAAATTACTTGCATTTTACCAAAATAATAGGACATGCAAGTTTAATTTAGCATTAACTTCGAGACAAAACCCTTGATCGGTCATTGCAGTAAATGTGATTCTTGGTTTATCATTACACGCAAGATCGTGACATCTATTGACCACTTATCAAAACAAAAGAAACTTCCAATGGCCATTGCTTATACATGTGTAGTAAATGTAGCATTGAATAATTCTCAAGAACATGATCACAATAAGTGGCCGTATTAAATATCTTACCCAGCTAGAAATGAATTCTGTGCTTTCCGGTACTCTCGGCTTGCACCAAGAAACCCATAACTGATTCCTGGAATCAGAAATGACGGATTTATGATTAGCTTTCACAGATGTAAGGATAGGGGACGGAGTAGCGAGGAGAACAGCGCAAAACAAAGTAGGTCTAAGAGACATAAAGACAAATCTTATGAAGAGGGGGGAGAAGAAAGTAGGCAATATACTTGGACGAGGAGAAGCTGCAGAAGCAAATTCTTCAGGAGTAATACTTTGGCTGTTCAGCCGAGTGTGCGTCCCCTCAGACGACCTCGAAGCAGTGTTGCCACAATATGAGAGGGAAATTTCCCTTTCCGAGGGGCAAAATTTCCCTTTTGAACATTTTTTTCCATGCACCTAAACGAATTCTATAATAATAATGATGTTGATAAGTATTAATTGTATAAATAATTTCCATAAGTCTATATTCGTATGAAATACAGTAAAGCAATTTATCACATACATACTCGCTACTATTAACTATCAACAAGTGAAAATTATATTAAAGAGGAAATAAAAAGTAGGCTTAATTCGGGAAATGCATGTTACTTCTCTCCTCATAAACTTTTGTCTTCTCGTTTAATATCTAAGAAACTAAAAGTTAAAATATACAAAACAGTAATTTTGCCTGTAGTATTATATGGGTGTGAAACTTGGTCCCTTACATTGAAAGAGGAACATAAATTGAGAGTATTTGAAAATAAGATCTTTAGGAAAATATTTGGACCTAAAAGGGATGAGGAGACAGGTGAGTGGAGAAGGTTACATAATTTAGAACTACATAATTTGTATTCATGTCCAGACTTAGGTGTGCAGGCCATGTGACACGAATGGGAGAGGAAAGAGGAGTTTACAGGATTCTTGTTGGGAAACCTGATGGTAAGAGACCTGTAGGAAGACCAAGACGAAGATGGAGGGACAACGTTGAGATGGACCTAAAGGAAATCTGTAGGGATGGAAATGAGTATATAGATCTTCCTCAAGATAGGGACAGATGGAAGGCCTGTGTTGCTGCAGCCCTGAACCTTCGGGTTTAAGAAGGCTAGAGAGTTAGTTAGTTAGATAGATACTCGCTACTAGACCAGATGCCTCACGTTCGAATCCTGGTCAGACATGACTGCTCAATTGTGTCTCATCCATCAACCATATATCCTCATCGTCGCCATAAACCGAAGATGTAAAACATGTAAAATAAACTAAATAGAAATAGATAGAAGCTTTTTCTTAAGGCGAGGAGGGACAATTACGCACCTGTTGTGCATTTATTTCAATATCGTCGGATTGGGCACTGCTATTTAAGAAAGGGATTAGTATGCACGAGAGTATGAATTTCTCTCCATGTTGCAAGTGGAAACTATTTTTCAAGTTGATTAGTAAGCTAGACACGATGTTTGAAAAATATCATTAATAAGTATTTACCGAATCCCATGTATTCCTTATGGGAAATCAACTTCAACTTCAAGTTACGACTCATCAAATGGGAGTTTCGACTTTTCCTACTACTATGACATAGTTCAAGTGTCATTTTTCCGTTCATGTACTTTTCTACGTCATCGGATGTTTGATATTCCCGAGAGAACGAATAAAAGAATGGCCCCATAAGCCTAGTGCATTTCTCCTTGCCTCCTACGGTCATCCTGGCAGTGTTGCCAAACCTGATGTGCATAATAGAGCTAAATTTCACCATTAATATAGCTAAAGAGGACTTTCAAGGAGCTAGATTGACGAAGGCTGCATAAAGTGCCTACTAGGGTAATTTTAGGTGTCAGAGGGGAGGGGGCGCTGCTATTACCGTTAGCTTTAAAGTGATGGCAATTTATTCTTAGTTTTCACCGCCTAGATTTGGCGGCATCACTCATCTCAATAATCCAATGATGTTAATATTTATATATATATATATATATATATATATATATATAAAGGGTTCCCGGATAACAAAATTGTCATCTTCATCTTAGCCACAGCGCTATGTATAAAAATACATGGGGAGAAAAGAAGAGGTGGGTGACGCAGCCTATAGCTTTACGAATATCACGTCACGTGCAAAATGTACACTCATGGAAAAAGTTGGTCTTTATGGGCCGGAGCCAGTGGTGGCATCATGGTGGGGCAGAGGGCGGGTGCCACCAGAGGGCTGCATATCGGCCAGAATCGCTTACTAGGCCCGCCTGGTTGGTCGGGCGGGCGAGTAAAACTATATACCTGAGTTTTGACCCGTCAAGCATCGAAAGCCCATGGGTAACTGGAAGGCCTTGCAAGACGAAGCTCGCTTATCTTCAGCGAACGCTCATTCCGGTTTTGCTCCGTCTCCAGATACATGAGTCACGCAGTCACCTTTGTCAACTTTTAGATTCTAAACTGTTCTAGGAGCACTTAAAATGTTCATCACTTTTATGAATTTGAAATTGCAGACATTTATTCCTTGGTAGAAAACATTTGTATCACTCAAACCCAGTGCGGCGATTGGGTTCCAAAACTAAGAGGCCAAGGTGCAAAAGTGGGGGGGGGGGGGGGGTGGCAAGGACAGTTTAATTTCCCTTGATACATGGTGCAAAACTTTCAAAAAGTCGGGGGGTGGGTCAACTGCACTTTCTCGGCCCCGCCCCTAATTACCGCCACTGCTGACACCTGTAAAGGAGTACGAACCAAGTTTCGCAAAAAGTGCCATCGTAAATATTTTGGAACTTTGTGTGACTGGTGGTTGTTCTACATTATACTTTTTTTAGGGGGTGCTCCCCTATGGCGCAGTGGTATTGTCGTCGCTTTGTAATCAAGGGGTACCGGGTTCGATACCCGGTGGAAGCACATGGTGGTTCGGATCCCACTTTAAACTATAGTCCAGTCCCGATTAGCCTTATTGTGCATAAATTGACCAAATAAATAAATCAATCAATCAAACAGATTTTCTCTCTGGTGTAATTTTGCCAATTCAATATCCGAATTAGTTGCTCAAGATCCCCCCCTGAACACTAAGGCACGATGGTCCATAAAATGGAACATGAAATGAGAATTTGCATTGTAAAAGGTTTTTGAATATTGTCATCTCTTTCAACAAATCGTCGTTCGCTCATGTTGTTGTAACACCAGTTAGCCTGGTTTCCATGATATGAAAAACTCAATATGCTGACCAACGTAGAAATTTATTTTATTTTAAAACACAAACTAAACGTAACGTTTCAACCTTCTAGCAAGGTTTTCTTCAGACTCTGTACCCAGTACAAAAAAAAATGTTGTTGCTAGTTATATAGTTCTACAGACCGCATTGATAGTAATACGATGCAATATATAATTAATGTTACTTGTATCTTCATACGAGTGCAAATAGCAGGCAATGCTACTTACACATTTAAACAAACGAACAACTTAAAAATGAAACCGAGAGGAGATTTACGATTTCAAGACCAGAAAGGTGACATATAATGAACAAGACACACAAACCAATTTGAAGATCTTGGAAACAAATTTGGAAAATGTGTGGTAGTTGGTTTGACACTAATTTGAGAAGTTACAAAAATCTTTGGTACAGTGGCGTAGCAACATATCGCGAATCCCTGGGCGAGATTAGAATGCAAGGCTCCATCCGTTCTTTAAGTTTGAAATATCAATGTGAATCAATATACAGTCATCAAGGAAACGTCAGCAAATTATTATATTTATATAACAGCCTATATTAATAATTAATTTCTGACGAAAATTATATTTAATAGTACGCGAAAGAGAAATTTGCACTTGGCAGAGCTACATTAACACGCTGCTAGAATTTTCATTAACCAAGGCAGTAGTAATAGTACGTTTTTTAAGATGTTCTTTAGACAGTAAGACAACTGAAATATCCTTAAATAAGAACCTTTAAATATAACCTATATATTATTTAATGAGTCGTTCTTTGTTTCCTCATTTCAAAATTTGTAGGATCTAAATGTCACAAACCATGGCTTAAGTAGAAAATATCGAATGACGCACATAAAATGTCTGTGCTTGATAGAGCGGGGGGAAGGGGCTGCGCTAAACCACAATCCTCTCTAGGGGACCAAAGTATCTACCTTCAAGGTCTTCGACACAATCGGTTTCAACGTCAACAAATCTTAAGACGATAGTCATTTGCACCATAAAGTGTGAAATCTTTGGTGTAATCAATTGATACAGCTAATTTGACTTTTCTAATTAGAAATTTTGCCTTTGTTGTACATTAATTGTACCAGTTTACTTTGAATTTTAGGGCTTAGATGATAATAATAATTGTGAATCTCATTTTGTTGTTACGTCTTAATGTTCTTGTAATATTAAATATTTGACGCAGTGGCGTAACCAAATCGTAAAGTACGCGTCCGCAAGAAACAAATTTGGGACCCTCAAGTGCAGTCAGATTCTTCCAGGAAATGTATGCAATTACTTAGAATGGCTGGTTGTGGCTACACTTACATTAATAATTATTCAAATCGATGCTCTACCTCTGAATTTTCACATATTACAACATATCTTTCTTTGACATTTATGTATTCAAATACTTACTAATCCCCTTCCCCGCCCCTCTTAACAGCTGGGTGGATAAAAATAATGTTTTTTTTATTATTTTTAATTTTTTTATTTAAATCGATCTTTTCTTTGGCATCGTACACATAGACATATTTTTAAATAGAAAGGCTTTTTCTGATAAACGGCCCTGTAAAATATTTGAATAGTTTGATTAAAGCAAATAACAAATTACATGTAAATATGCATTTCTCTGTTTCTGGAACTGAACATAATGAATGTTTGTTAAGTGTGTTAATGAAACTATTATAATTTCAGTAACGTTTCTTACAGTGCAAATATAAATTCTGGATGTACTTTATAATTTTAACTTAAAATAATATTTACAGTCTTTGTAGCCGAATTTTGAGGTTTTAATGATAGTTATTGAATTTTAAATCAAGGGAAATTTAGGTGTTTTTTCAGATGACATATTACATTTATTATCGTATGAGGTTCACCCTATCAGGACATATATTTTGTTTCCTTTATTTCCTTTCTTAGAGCATAATAAACACCATTAAATGAATACGAGATTAATATACTTTCACAAAAAGTGATTCTGATATCTACAAATTTCTTGTGTACATTATTCTGTAATTTTATTTAAAGTGATTTCAATAAGTGATTTTTAAAATAGAATTCCCAAATTTAAATTTTGATTTAAATCAAACCACCTTGCTTAACAGAAAGCTGGCTTCTGGGCAGCGAATGACACTTTTACATTAGATCTTGCCCTTTCTCGTTTCAAGAGTGAGATTACTGAGTCCGGTAAATTTGGGCTGAATCATACCATTCGACGCTACCTTCCAGAAGTTTTTCCTAAGTTTCAATTTTGAGAAAGATAGTTCTTTTTTCGTGGTTGTTACTTGAAGAGTAGGAAACAAACAGAAGGCGGTACAGGATACAGAGAACACTGGAAGCTAGTGTAGAGCTATCAAGGGGTAGAAACTTTGCCAAAGCACTTGATTTCAGATTTAAGCACATTCCTGAAACGTAAAACTTTATCAGGATATTCTGAAGATAAATCATCTTCGTGCCCGTTACAGAGGGCAATAGCTGCATCTGAAGTTGTAGGAACGAAGGAAGAACTGCTAATATTATCCATACCCTTCAGTTTAAAACACCAGAAGCATTTAAATGCCCCATACTTTGCTCCGTGGCAGTTTGTGGTGTTTTATCATTAACATATTAAAATCGTGTAGGCTATGCAAGGTCACGAGACAGAAGAAAAGCCAAGACAAAGCGCTTTCTATTCAAGAAAATAATAATTCGATAAAATTGTCCAAGCAACTTTTGCGTTAATGTTTCACATGAGAAATGAAAATTATTTTGAATTTTTCGGGGCCCCTTAGGCTTAGAGCTCCCGCCCGCCTCTGATTTGACGTATTCATTCAAATTATAACGTTAAATTAGAATATAAAGCCAGATAAAAAAAGTTTTAATTTTATTCCCTCCAAAAATTAGCCTTTTCTATCTTTCTCACTTCCATTTATTAAGTTTTTCGTATCAACCTCATGGGAGGCGAGGCCTCTACATGTACGAGGCCCAGGCTGGTCGCCCACTTCACCCACCCCTTGCTACGCCAATGGTTATACAACCTCAAGGCACCTGCGCCTAGCAGAAATTCAAATATTTCCATGCGTAGTGAAATATAATGGCCGTTGGCAACACTGACAGTAGTGCTCGCCGTCTACCTGCAAGAACTACATCGAGTCTCACGGGTCTTCTTAAGACCCGGGTAATAGAAAAGCCTGGCAGGCATCGATGCCTGTGCACAACTGTGACGTGAAGCTCGCTTGGGGAATGTCGAACACCTGGGCTTGACGTGCGTGTTGCATATTATTGTAGGCGCGCCTCCTCGCAGACGGGTTTGTTCCGGGTCTTGTGCAGGTCTCTAGGTGCCACAGTTCACACTGAAACGAGTGCACGAAAGAGCCAGATCTGGCTCCAAAAGAGCGAATTTTGCAACAGTGATCAGCAGCTGCCCCAGCGAGAAAGACCCAGGGGAAATTGTCCCTCCTCGCCTTAAAGGTGTGGCAATATGAAGCAACAGCAAAGGTTGCCAGAACAACCGCGTAGAGGATTAATTGCGAAAGTGAAGTTTTCGTCGTTAATCCGTTTCGCGGTTAATCCCTTCGCTCTTATTACGTTCGCTTTTAATCCATTTCGCTGTTGTTCTTGTCGCGCATAATCCGCTAATGAATTATGGAGTAACGCACCTCCACCACGTGACGCAGTGCTAATACTACGTCGGGATCGAACCAGAGACCCTGAGTTGTCTCTTGGCTGGCGTAGATATTCATCAGTCATCTCCTGAAAGTTATCACTCGCTTGACCTAAATGTGAGAGGTTACGTTCAAAGGAATGGCAAAAGGATTTACATGTACAATAAATGGATCTTATACTCTCCACGACTGAACCGATATTGACATTGTTAGGAATAGGATATTACTTACCTCCCGTTTGGATGATGATTATTCCAACAGATTATCCTTTCAATAATGGTAATTGTCACACATCTGACCTCCCTGTCAGAATTCACTCTGCTCATGCACCACTGTTTAATAATAGTCCCCAACTTCCTTGCTCTCTCAATCCGCGATCCTCACTCCATCTCACTCACTCGCCAATTGTCCTCTCCCCAAAACACACCCGTCTCTCAAGTCAATACCCTAACATTTGCCTAATTACTTATTCAGCATTCCTTTCTCTGCTTCCTGCTATGTTAAGGATAATAGCAGACTTGTCACTTTTACCCAACGCCTTGGGTACGATACGATGGTTTCGCGCTTAATGAATTTGTTTGGCTGTTGTTCCTTTCGCGCTTATTTCTGTGTTCAATTTTGATTTCGCGCTTAATCCCTTTGGTAGGCACCCTTTCACCACCCCAACAGAATGCAAAATTATCGACAAGGAACTCGAACTAATATCATCTGTACTAGTGTTGGGCGCTATAACGTCTCTAGAGCGCGATATTAAAAAAATATCTTCCAGGCGATATCAACTAGACGATATATCGTAACGATATCTAATTTCCAAACTCGTCCATCCATAAATTGATACTAATTCTGATGCTTTATATTAATTTTCCCTCAAACTTTACTTTTTTTCCCTTGGAATTTCCCTTTTTCCCTTTTTGGCTTAAAATTCAGCAAGAATTTCCCTCCACAGGGAAATTTCCCTCCGTGGCAACACTGACACGAACTTCCAAGAGAAATCCACATTCGCAGAAAAGAATGGAAGTGGTTTCGTCAAAGCGATTCCGACGAGAACGTAGAAGGTCTATGTGCAGTTATGGGTGACGTCGGGATTGGAGGCATTCTCAAGAATTTCTCCAAGGGATGGAGATAAGCAATCCTGTTTCCATTCCTAGAATCGCGCAGTTCGGAAATTTTATGAGTATTTCGGGGGAATCAGGTAAGTTCTACGTCATCGTTGGAAACTTGCCATTACCGAATGCGTTGCCCGATGCGTCGCGGAATATATGCGGTTGTAAAAATCTTGTGAGTCATATTTGCGGCGAGGGTGGTATTTTGTGTGGAAATTACCGAGTTATTGCCTCTTGGTCATCGGGTGAGTTCTGCCCACTATGAATTTGTGTTCGTCCACCGACCATGCCCGTACCCAAGAGGGGCTAATGGGGCCAAGCCAAGGACGTATTTAGGGGGATCCAGGGGGTTCGGACGCCCCAAAAGACTTACTAAGTACTAAAATTAAATAATGAAATAACGAAATAACTAAAAGTAAATAACGAAAATATACTTGTTGTTTAATCGAGCGTTATTTATTGGAATTGGAATTTATTGGAAGGCAAGGATCATTCGACTTTGAATGGCAGTACCATAGGTGATTTAAGCAAGATTTATTACTACATATTAATTTTAATATGAATATAATATTTACCAGGAACTTAACTGCTCGTCAACTGGATCTAATATCCTTTTTTGATATTGAATAAATATCCAATTCTTTATCTATTTGACATTAATTTCCTTGCCACATAGCTTTTTTATATAAATAAATTTTGCCGACCTTGACTATACGTAAGCTGGATAATGAATATCGTGTTTTTCCCTATTCATGCAATAAAAAGATAATATTGATTTGAATATTTTAATGAAATATAATTATAATTGTTTAAATTTAAACATTATTATTATTATTATTATTATTATTATTGAGACACTTGGTCGAACCCCACCGAAATGTACTTCTAGATACGTGCCTGGGCCATGCCTCTCATGGAACTAGGAACTATTTTAATGTAAACTTATAAAAACCTAAGAAAATAACATTTAAAATTTTTCAGGTTTTATAAAAATATTCGCCTATGATTTTGACTAATTGAATGGGTTCTCTGTAGAGAGAGGCAGGCTTCACAAATATGCAGTCTTCAATATTTGATAATTTTAGTTATATAACCATTGATGTAAAGCTACGAGACGTCCCGATTTCGTCGGGACAGTACATTCGTTGTTCCGAGTTTTTTAAAATACATGTATGCTCCGCAAATGTCCCCCCTCCCCCCTTTTGTTTGTTAACTCACATTCAGACATGTTATTCATTTTAAAAATCGTCGGTGAGTCGTTTCATATTATTTAATATTTACTATTTTCTGAATATAACATTATCATGGCTGTTCAATGGGGCTGGTACATGAATAAGAAAATTGAAGCATATTTGAAAACATGCTGAATAAAATACTATTCGAATACTTCTGAGAATTAAATGTAAACAATAAGGACTACTGTCGGATAGATACTCGAGTTTGTTTAGCATAGTGCAGGCAGAAAGGTTCTAAACACAATTCTTAATTTTCAGATTTTTAAAATTTGTCAAAAAACCCGTTCTTATCAATGACAATTTCTTTGTATTAGGCAGTCCTACTAATACAATAATGGTCTCGTTTTGAAGGTCTTTACATCTGCTTTTTAAATTCCATTGTCGTTGCGAATTCACATTGCGAAACTGATGCAATCTTTTATTCAACGGAGTATAGATATACGTGAAACGTGGCAACACTGCACATAGAGATGTCCGTTGAACTGTGAAAACTGCGGGCTGTCAGTGCGTTCTGTGTTTTAGACTAATTCACAATTGTTGAACTTATTTTCCATTTGGTGTGCAGCTAACGTTCAAATCAATGTAGTAAACGTTATCATCTACACCCCCTCCCCCCCCAAGGAGACGCCTTCGATATAGATTTTGTTCATTTCGTTCTTTTCTTGCAATCCGCTCAGTGATTTAACCACAAACACTACCATTCATGAGACAGTTACCACCAAAATCCAATGAAAAGTGACAGAGCCTTGTCAATTATTCATTTATTTCTTTGTAAATGAGGTGCAAATGGGAGGAAGAAGAACCACACATTTCTCGGGTTAGTTTGACGTTTGTGAGGCGAGCAGACGACAGAATTCCGCTCCTCCAGCGACAGTCAAATTGTGGAAGGGAACCCTACGTACGTACTACTGTTGCCAATTTAGTTTCTTGGAGCAAGGTTTGTGGAAATCACCAATCGCAGCAAGGAACTCTCTTGTCGTCTATTACCTAACTGGTCTCAGTTGTAGTTAAATCCAACTTTGGCTTTGCAGTCTACCTATAGTTGCTTCACAGAAATAGTATCCCCTTTTTAGTCGGGATTTAGCTCTTTTCTGCCAATCCAATGTGACAACACTGACCTGACCGGTAACTGGGCCCCTGAATAGGCATATGAATAACCCCGTAGTACACTTTCCCCCAAAGTCTTTCCCCCGCTCTTCCCTTGCATTAGCACCCTCTACTCTTGTTACCTTATAACACCATTAAGCCTTGTTTCCATGATATGAAAAACTCCATATGCTGACCAAGGCAGAAATTTATTTTATTTTAAAACATAAACTAACGTTTCAACCTTCTAGCAAGGTCTTCGTCAGACTCTGCACCAAGTACAAATGTAACAAGGTACAAAAACAGGACGATATATATACAGAAACATTACTCCCCTCTAGACTATTAGAAAGTTGTTCTGGGACATTCTAGCAGGTGGCTTTCCCTTGTTAACTGTACTTTCACCTGAAAGTGAATGTGGTTGGACTCTTTATCTCACGCTCTTTTTCCTTCGTTCTTCTCTCCTCTTTCTCTCTTGTCCTTTCCACTCTTTCTAACACCTTCTTCCATTGTTTGTTTATCTTCAGTCCCCCATTCCAGTTCATTGTGTTTTCTTCTCATTTCTTCTCTATTTCCTTGGCCTCCTTCCATTTTCTCACTAGTATTCTCTTCTCCCTTCCTATCTGCTTAGCCTCATCCCACTCTATGTCATGCCCTGTTTCTCTCGTGTGTATAAATAGCGCATTTCTCTCTCTCTCTTAAGTCGTACATCATCCCTAGATGATGCTAGAAGGTTGAAACGTTACGTTTAGTTTATGTTTGATAATAAAATAAATTTCTGCCTTGGTCAGCATATTGAGTTTTTCTTGTTATCTCTTCAGAATATCGGAACGGCCTCCCTCTTCGCTTCTGTAGGCTGCAGAGAAAATGTCCTCTGCAATATCTAGTCGACGGCAACGCTATTGGTTGTTCCGCAACACTCCACCCTTACCGGGCCGCTTCTGGCAGGAAAAACCCAAATAAACAACTAAATAGGCTCGTTAGTCCTGGGTTCCCATCCCGTTCCTCACCAGAACTCTCGGAACCAAAGAATCAATCACAGGCAAGAACTTACTGAATTAATGTTGCAGGGTGATTGCTGAAAACTCGCAGAAATGGGCTTTATACATTTATTTACAATTTAACAAAACAAGGCTCGGATTCTTCCAATAATTCTCTAATTTACCTTATTTACATTCCTTTAACTTGAGCCCCACGGCAGAACTGCCAAGTGGAAGCTAACCATCGGCAGAACTGCCTAGGGATGCTTTTTCTCGTGGGAGTCCACTGGAGCCCGAAGATCGCTCTCCCTTCTGCTATCCAGTTCCTAAACACACTATCCCTGTCCTCTGTCAGAGGCCATATTTATACTTCCTCCCGCGTCGCATGGGGGAGGGCTGAAAGTTCAAATCGTATTGGCTCTTTTAAACTACACAGAACCATGGAAGAAACCCAAGCATACAGAATCATACACAAACACAAAAATGAAACAAATACTGTTTGTAACATGGTTAATGTATTCAACAATGTTGTTATTTTATTGAAACACATTTTTAATTCTTCACATTTTGCTGTTACCTGCGATAACATGCACGCCACGCCACGCCTCTGGTTCAAAAAGTTATGGCAGTTCAAACTCTTGAGAACCACGACCTTCAAAGGTGTATATTTTACAGTTTAATTACACCTTAGAATCCTTGTACCCTTATCCGCCTCCCTTGTAACCTAACTTGTACAACACAGAAGAACCTCGCTTCGTCCTTTAAGTCCCGACCGCTCTGTCACCTGCTCGACCACAGCGACACTCCCCAAACTGGTGCCGGAGTGCAAATGTGTGAATTTATGTCCCGGCCCTGTTTGTTAGGTCCTCCGCACGGTAGCTGGACAGGTCACATTTTTACCTGGCACAGTGATCCCACGCTATTCTCCCGAGGTGTCGGGACTTATTTATCATCCTGTTCGTTGGCACCGGTTGGATGGTGGACCCAAAAGGATCTGAGCTGTTGCTACTGCTGCGACCTTCGGTTCGCAGATTGCAGAGTGTGATTTTTAACAAAAACCTACACCAACAATGCTGCAGAGGATGAATTTGATTGTCGTCTGATGTTATCTCACCGTTTCGTGAGTCATTGTTGTACGTTTACACTCGCAGTACCACCCTTGGACGCTGTCGTCTCTCTCATCAAAGGCTATGACTTTCGTGAATGCCAAAGAAGGGATTTTGCTGCAGCACCCTTAAAGGGACAGAGAAGAGCCGAGGGCGTATTAAGCGGGGGCAAGTGCCCTCCCGGGAAACGAGTCGTGTAAAATTTCATTTCGTTCAATGATTTTTACGTGGACAGCATAAGCGGCGCTAGAATTCTTTGTTGGATCAGGCCATTGATAGAACTTGATTAGTAAACATATTAACAACAAAAAATATTATTACCACGGTTATAGTTGTTATTTTAAAAATAACAATAATAAATTATTAGAACTAAGTTACTATTCATTACTCTTTGTGGCATAGTGCTGTATAAGTTTTTTTAACAGTTCTCAGTACTTTAAACAAACTATTATTATTATTATTATTATTATTATTATTATTATTATTGATTGATTGATTTGTTTTTTAAGCCCACTTTATGCACAGAAAGGCTAATCGGGACTGGACCTACAGATTAAAGTGGGATACGAACCACTATGTGCCTCCACCGGGTATCGAACCCGGGACCCCTTGATTACAAGGCGACGACGTATTATTATTATTATTATTATCATATGTAAATTGGGAGACTTTGCCACATGAGCGAATATCAAGAAAAACTCTTTTCCATTCCTTTTTTTTTAAATTTCAAACAACTACTGTATTGAAATTCCCAGTTATTGCATTTTATTATTAGATTTTACACACTTCGTTCAGAAAGAGGCTTTAGGGGAGGTTTTTACTCGTAAAGTTGTTGGTGTGTGACCTGTCACATAAAAATATAATACTCTTGGAATATAAAAATTTACACGATTTTCTTTTTGATCTGATACACCTTTTACATTGGTTGTTCTGTTCTAATACTAATTAAATAAACAGGAGTTCAGCATTCGATTCCCAGCCTGGGCATTGGTGTTCTCTGTTCATCGATTTCACCATATCTCTCTCTCATCCTCGTCTTCGCGATTAGACAAAAGTGGCAAAAAAGCAAAGTAAAATAAATCGAATTTCTGTTATTAACAATAAAGATAATAATATTTCTGCTTTTTGTAACTTGCAATTAATTATGCCAATTTCTGGAGGAAATCGGCGGACCCGTTCGACCCCCTTCTCCAGACGCCCTTGGCGGAAACTAGCATAAATGTTATTCCATTTTCAATTCAAAATAAAGCATTGGCACAATTTCGAGGCACATATTCCTTGACCTCCATTGTGTGGTGCTTGCCCCTCACCCCCTTTGAAAAAGTCTGGATACGCCCAAAGATATAGTCCATTAAAAATAACATCCCCTCTCTTCCTTCCTGCAAAATGTTGGTTCCTGTTGTTCTTTGGAAACTGGCATCAGTTCAATGGTATTAAAGTTCTCGATATTACAGTGAGATTAACGTCAAACACAATAAATAAAGATTTAATTTATATTCATTGAATTCAACTATATTTCTTATTCTTATCCTTCAGTCTTACTTCTTTCTTTTGTCGTCTCTGTTTTCTTCGTCTTTTTGTATGACAACTCTTTATCTTTATTTTATTTCCATCTCTTTTTCTCTCTCTGCCTTCCACTTTGTACGTGTCCACCTATCTTCTCTTCCCCTCTTTCTCACAAACTCTCCGATTCTCTTTTTTCCTTCTACTTTTCAGTTTCGTCTCTATTTATCTCATAGTTTCTCTACAATTCTCCATTCTCTTTTTCCTCATATTCTCTGACCTTCCCAACTTTCTCTACTTCAACCCTGTCTATTCGTTCATTGTTGTTTCATCTTCAATACGATTCTTTCTTTTATACTTTTTCCTTCTCTCTCTGTCTCCATTTTCTTTCCTTCATTTACTCCCCCTGTCTGTTTCTCCATTTCTATTTTACTCCCATATTCCCTGTAAACTTTTTTCTATTTCTCTCTCTTTCATTCTAACTTCACGTTTCTTTCATTTATCTTATCTAATCTCTTCCTTGAATTAGGGTTGCCATATGCTGTGAAGTTAATTGTTTTTTCTTTCAAGAAAAGCTGTACTGGTTTATAATTGAGTTCTTGCTTTAAGCCTACACAGATTGGCCAGGCCAATAGAGACTGGACCTACAGTTTAAAGTGGGATTCGAACCACTGCACCATCAGGGAGACCCTGAACTGGTTCTAATATTTCATCTGTAAACTTGGATTTCTATTTTTATGAAACTATCGAACTATCAAAACATAACAACAGAGCACACTTAATCAACTGTATGGTACACGATTTCATGTTCAAATGAATGTAGATACAAGTTTGAGTCCAAGATGATACGACGAGCCTAGATGGCTCTTGTAGACTACTAATATCGACATAACGATCGCTATCGATATATTTAAGTATCAATTTTAGTCATGATCGTATTCGGTTTCAAATTAGCCTGACATCTAACGAGCATTTTGTGATTTATGTTTTTTTTTAACGTTTCAATGAAGAAAACCCAGACATTTTTAATCTGAAAAGAAAATTTTCCAGGGCGTCATTTGTATTATCTAAGGGAGCATTGACTCGTTCCAGGTAGGCATGTGCCGCGTGTGGCTTCGGTCTGTTGTTCGAGCATGCGTGGATAATATTTTGCTTTGGGGAGAATTCAGACAGAAGCGACAAGAGGCAGGCGACACGGAGATTTAACACCACAGCGTCAAGCTACACGCTACACGGACTCTTTCAGTCTAAAGCAAAACGTTCACCACGCATGCGTGAACAACAGACCGAGGCGACACTATGCACCGCATTGAGAAAGCGACCGAGTCCGAGCGACACGCATGCCACAGCCGACACGTACAGCTTGTCATGTAGCTTCGGTTCGGGAAGTTACATTTATTTCTGATGGTTGGTTTCCAAGCGACACGTGTCGCTTGTCGCTTCGGTATGAAATCCCTTGTGTCGCTTGTCGCTTTTGAAAGCTGTCTACAGGCTCTTATCGAGTGGTAGGTTAGTGGGGGCTGAAGCCTAGGGCGACATTCCCAGATGGCGCCACTCAAAGATTTTTTTGATATGTATTTATTTTCATTTTATTTATTTATTATTGTTAACCTTTTTTATTTCTTTTCCCTGCTGTCTTATAATCTGGTAAAATACTGCTGAAATTTTCTGCTTCTCAAGTAATAGTAAGAGTATGTTTTTGAAGATATTCTATAGTCACTAAAACATAACTGGAATACTCCTAAATATCCTAAACTTTTTTATAATCGGAAATGCATCTAACGTAATTTCTTTAGGTTCCTCACTTCAAACACAAACCATGACAAAAAGAAAATACCTAAGGACACACATAATGGTGCTTGGTTGTGCTGTTTGGTGGTGGTGTCACCCACAATGCTGCCTAAACGCACTGCCATGAAAATAGGCGGATGGGCAGAATTGCGCTGGTTCCCGCGCACAGTGTTGCAACGTCAACTGGGCTGCGTTGCCTAGTTCGAGTGTCAGACCGACCTCTCTCCGGGGCACTGTCGAGTCCCATTAGATACAGTGGCCTCCCAGATGATGCAGTGGTAGCGCAGTCACCTTGTAATCAAGGGGTCCTGGGTTCGATACCCAGTGGAGGCACATAGTTGTTTGGATCCTACTTTAAACTGTACGTCCAGTCCCAATTAGCCTTTCTGTGCATAAAGTAAACTTAAAACACCAACTCAATCAATCCCATTAAATACAGAGCTGGCGATTGTGTGAATTGAAAGTTCGTTACAGACCCCGGAAATGGGGTTCCATGTCTACAACTCTACACTCCGAACACACGTGGTTGTGCTCCAACGTGGCAACAGCGCGAACATCTGCCACCCGCCTTATTTCATGGCCGTGCGTTTAGGTTTCAAAATATCTAGACAGAGAGAAGAACTGCGTACAAATTCTATCACTGTACTTAACTGTATGGGCACATGGAAGAGCAAGCGAACAAACTACATCTTCTGGAAGCCAAGACTCCAGACACTCACAAAAGCTGTTCCGTGATGCAATCGAGTTTTCCAGGAGTCCGCCTGACCTTTAGGCTTAACCTTGACCTTCCCGACAGCAACCTCCAGTCTCTTTAGGGTAAAAACCTGGAACGGGAGTCGCTGGTGAGTTATTCTAATGCCATTGTTGGCGATGCGAGAAACCGAAAGTTCTCGCTCCATTGTTGCTGGCAACAATAAATTAGATAAGTCCCAGGGTATACGTGTCTAGCTTTACCCGCTGACTCATTTTGAAGGTATGACTTGCGACAAACACTTTGTTACTTCCAACGAAGTCACAGTACTGGGGGATTGTCAGAAGAGATCTTATGTTTTTGGGTACTAAAAAGAAATTTTAGAAAAGGGGAGGGGGCTGTAGCCCACCGTGGAACCCTTCAGCCTACCAATACTAGAAATGATAGTCATTTATAGTAGAATGAAGCTCACACGTGCGCGCCAAGAAACAGAGGAAAGAGATAGAATGAAACAGATAAGCAGAAACAGGAAATAAAGAAAGAGCTAAGAGAAAGGAGAAAGAAACGGACATGGAAATGTGGGATAAAGATAGAGAAAAACAGAAGGAAAGAGAAGAGCAGAGGAAGAAAGAAAGAAAAACAGAGTGAAAAAGATAAAAGGTTAAAGAAAAGATAGATGAAGAGATAGTGAGAAATGGAAAAGGAGGAACACAGTAAGGGAGACAGGTAGAAAGAGGATAGAAAGATACAGAGAGAAACAGAAGATGAAAGAAAGAGATAGAAAGACATGACAAAAGAAAGAGAGAGAGAGGAATAGATAAATAAAACAGAAAGAGAAAAAGAGTGAGAAAAATGAAAGGCAGACAAAGGGACAGAGTATATAGACAGAGGGAAGAAAGGAAAAGGTAGAAAGACAAACGACAAAAAAATGGAGAGAAACAAATAAAGAAAAGAGAGATGAAGTAGAGTTGGAAAAAGGAAAACGGAGATAGAGGAACACAGTAAGAAATACAGAAAGGGGAAAGAAAGAAGGATAGAGAGAGATACAATGGAAGAAGGGTAGAAAGGTGAGCAACCGTAAGGGAGTGAAGAATCACTGTAAATAAGATAGATAAGAGAGAGAGGAAGAGAAAGAAAGAGATACTTTAGAAACTATGATCACCGAAGCAGAAAAACTTGAAAATATTTCGTTCGATCTCTTGAAGCCTCCAAAATGAAAATTTCTGGTGACGTCACTGATAAGCACTCAATTGTGGTTCGTCACAGAATACAGACTGGAGAAAAAAACTCTCATGTGACTGTGGGTGGACTTCCACAATGGTTTCCGTGACCGAGACCCTTGGCTCTTGACAAATGTGAGTTTGGTGCTGATATTAGAGTCCTCAATGGATTCCTCCACTTCTTCCTGATTCCCTTTCGCCCTCTTCATCAAAAATTATCAGTCTACGTGGGAAGTATCTTACAGGGACACACCCTATGATAACAACACTACAACTGGGTCAAATTGAGCAATGACCTATGCCAGTTTTCTTTCTCCAGTTTTACACAGTTGATTAATAACTTGTATCGAGTTACAAGTTGTGACTCAATCAATTGTTTGAGAGAAAGACTCCATTAAATAATTCAAATCGAAGAAGCTCTTGATCTACGTTATCTCTAAGCTATCAGGGACACAAGCTAATCGGGACTGGACCTACAGTTTAAAGTTGGCTCCGAACCACTATGTGCATCTATCGTGTATCGAAGCTAGGACCTCTTCTTACAAGGCGACTACGTTTGTATTGTGCCATCTCGGTGGTTAAGCTCATGCATTACTCCCCCTTTTCTTGCCTTAGCCGATTCCCTGAAAATCCTTCCACCTTAGCATCCAAAGAAAACATGCACAGTTGGAAATGGGGTTACCAAATGTAGCTCTTCCCAGACATTACAAATGTAAGTAAATGTTGATAGCGTTACTTCAATTGCAAAACTTAATTGATTGATTGACTCATTCATTGATTTGATTTATGCCATTTGTGGCTAATCGCAAAGATGAGGATGAATGCTGATGAGATTAAATAGATGAAGAGACAATCATAAACATATATGCACAAAATACAAAACTCATAAAGGTTCATACTGGTTATAAGTCTAGTCGCCAGAGCCTCATTAGTCTGCTAAACGCAGTCCAGGGTGTACTAGATGGAAGTGAGGTTGACATTACAACTCAAAACGTACTTTTAAAAGTAACTAAGACTGCCTCAACCTTAAAAGTCAGTATGGAAGTAAATGGAGTACTTCCCTCTCTCTCTAATACATGAGTTTTCCCAATAGCTTTTTCCTTCTCTACCACCGCTGCGTCGCCAGATGTTACAAAATTTACAAAATGTAAAAGTCATAAATTTCAAACAGTGAAATCATTATCCTGTAGAGGTTTTTATGCTCTATTTACTGACGGCATTATATAACCTGTCGTAAAATCATGTGATCTGAAATTTCCATAATTTTGGAATTTTGCAAAAACGCTTAATTTTTTCCTAGTAAATACTTCAAAAGCCATAAATATCAAACCGCTTGAACAACTTCACCAGTTTTTTTCTCTATGGGATCTAGGGTGTTTGAAGATATGATATTCTTCGTCTGAGTGAATTAATTTGCTTACGAAGAGAATTATATATATATACATTCGATATTTTGTATATATCATAAGACCGTAACACGAAAAAGTTGGTTAGCGAGAAACTTTTCGGTTTGTCGCGATACACATGCAGACCAAGCGAGACAAGTGTTGACCATTGTTTGAAGTTATTTTTAGAATGCATTGTTACTCCACAGCACCATTATTTATTGCAGAATCGTAGTTTCTTTAAGCGGGCTGTCTCGCGTATCAAATTCATTGCGCGCCGCCGAGGTTAAAGTTCTGTTGCAGGCAGATGCCCCCCGTTTCGTAGGAAGTGCAGTGTGCTGTGTGATAATCAGAGTTAGGATTTTTAGGGGAAAATTTAATTGGGAAAAGGGAAGGGAAAAGGTGCTAAAATAAGACCCAAAAAGGGGCAAAAAAGGTGCTGATTGGGGCAAAAAAAAGTGCTGATAATTATACTATTTATTAAAACTTTCCCTCCTATTTTATTAGTCTAAGCTATTCACTCGAAGCTGTGTACACATCACACACATAGGTTGTGTTACAGTTATTCACCAGAGTCGGGAAAAAAAAAAACAAAGATGTTGTACCTTACAACATTAAGCATTTCTAATTTTTAAAAGTGAGTTTGTTTCTTTTTGGAGATAAAATATCTTTATATAAGCTGAAGCCTCTCTCTACATCCACAGAAACAAGTGGGGCAAACTTAGTATTCACTCGGAATGGCAACTCTGTGGAAGTGGCAAATTCCAAACCATGCGGATTCTTGTCAAGACTAGCCTCAAGTTTGTCTCTGGCAAAACCATCTAACTGCCCCCTCACAGTAGTAAAGATATCCAATTGTTTTTCCTTTTCAGGTACTTGTAGGAATGTACACAAAATAGTTATTTTTGCAAATCATCTATCTTGTCTGGGAGGAGAAGTTGCTGTGCCTTGGAAATTGCACCTGTATCGGTTGAAACCAGGGAAAGCACAAACTCCTTAATTTTTTCAAAATTTTCACACAGAAATGCAGCACACTCAATCCATGATCCCCAGCGAGTAATGATGGGGAAATGTGGCAGGGGCAGGCAGGTAGTTTCTCTGTAGGGAAGAATGCGACTCGGGGCCTTAAGGAGTATTATCTTCAGATCAGATACGAACTCATTTACAATGTTGTATTCGTTCCTAATAGATTCAGAAACCCTGTGAAGGGCATAAGCCAAACAGGTTACATGCTTTAACTTAGGGAACAATGGCTCCAATTGGTTAAATGCCGAAAGCATGTAGGGAGCCTGGTTAGTAACTACAACAACTTTTTCGAACTGAATTCCACCGGGCCATAGTTTTTGACAGAAATCCATAAATGACTCCATCACTGTACTGGTATTGGTTGTCTGCAACTCATACATGTTTAGTAACATGGGCTTAACTTCCTCCCTCACCTGTCAGAGGAAAAACCAAAAAGTTCAAAACATATCGTTGCATTCAGTCTGTTGTCTCATCCAGAATGACACTTATATCGCAATCTGACCTTTCACCTTAATTTTACGAACAGTTTCTTCATACACAGGTTCAATATAGTTTTTCCTTAACGTACTCTCATCGGGCACTGACAACTGTGTGTACTTTTCAAGGAACCCTTTCAAGGCCTGATGGTTCACCTTGTTAAGTCAACACAAGTCAACATTAAATTCCTTTAAATTTTGGTTCTTGGAAGAACACTGCTCAAATGCATTGCGTAAGAGAGGCTGCCGAGATTTACTTCCTTGCAGATTCTTGTTCTTTTGATGCTTAGAGCTGGAAATATGTTGCTGGATGCGATCTCTCTGATGTTTTTCATCTAAAGTGATTCCCGTATCACAAACAGTGCATCGAATAACAGTTCCATCACTTGCTATGAACTCGTGCTTAAATTCTTGAGCCAGACTGAGAAATTGGGATCTGGGCACTTTCGGCATGGTAAAGTACATGCACTAACAGGATCTAAGAGAGTGAAAAAGCAGGTAAGGAATTTACATCCACAAACAATATCTGTCCACTGCGCACACATGAAACGTAAAACTAACCACTTCAGAAACACATTGTTGCTTCACTGCTTCCAAGACCAAACAGTGTTTCCTTCTTCCTTCTATCTTAAAAAAAATAACTGCGATCTGGTGCATATCAGTAGCGGTCTTTCTATTGTTGATTTCAAATAGGCAACAATCAAGCACAGTTTAAATACATTCAATTTCAGTTAACAATGTGAAAACATCTTAAAGAGAAAAAGTGTCGCGAAAAAAGAAAATAAAAATTCAATGTTTTGCTGAGGGAATATATTTAACAACACCAGTAAAAGGACACAAAAAGGGGAGGAAAAGCGATTAAGAACACGAAAAAGGGGGAAAATAGATAAATGTCCCAGAAAAGGGAGGGAAGGGGAAAGGTTATCAGAAAAGGGGAAAAAAGGTGCTGGAAAATTAGCTCCATTCTCACGTTGAGGCAACATTTCACACACTGAGTCCTTCCAGAGAGGTCTCACTTTCACTACGAAAAAAAGGTGCGCACCTAAAATTCCTAACTCTGGTGATAATTGTGGATTGCATGTAAGTTACATACTTTGTTTAATAATGGATAGATAAGCTGGAAAAAGACGCAGTATTGATAAACTTCGAGGTAAAGAACGCATAATACTTACACATAGTACTAAATAGTTACGTCGAAATATAAAAACTTTTAGATGCAAATCTTGAGGTAACTATCGTTTTCCCAAAATGCATCAAATACATAGATTTTGAAGATTTCCTATACGATATTAAGGAAGTAAATTTGTTGCAATCATTAGCGATTAACAGCGACTCGATGCGCCTCCGTTTGTTGATCTCGCAACGCCGCGCTCCATTTAACCCATACTGACTTTTAAGGTTGACACGCACTTATAGTTCCAGTTCGAATTTCTCAAAAAGGTAACTTTTACTAGTAACTGTGTGTGCGTGTGTGATTCCTGCGTCGCTTTTCTAACACCTTTGGCTGCTAGCGACGATGAGGATGAGTGATTTTATGATGAAATTGACGAAGGGACACTCACAAAGACCGCCCGTGCCCATTCCGGGATTCGAACCCGGGCGTCCAAGGTGTGTTTGTCTGTGAATCTCACTCTCCTGCGAATGATTTTTGACAATTTCACTAGTAGCCAATTTGCCGATGGTCCTGCTTCTTGGAACACAACAGTGAGGCTAAAGACACAACGATAGCCTAGAAGACATAGCCAGGCTATATTTCATTATTTTATTTGCAATGTCGTGTTTCCTGCTGCCAGTTTTGCCTTTGACGCCGGTCCCATAAGGCCATGAGAGTATTTGGCGCGATCACAGTTTGGAATATAGACTGGCTCCTTATCCCAAATATGGTAACGAATGCGTTCTTCCGTTGACGCACATATTTCAGTTCGGCTCATGCGTTCCTTCTCTTTATTGCTTTTTGCACGTCGTGACAACAGAGATAAGGGATCTAGCGTGGAATTCGTAAACATCGGCGCCGGTGTAGCAAAGTGGTTGTCAACGAATGACGTCGTGGAAGATAGATTGTCCGCCAATAAGGTTTGGAACAGAGAGTCCAGAACTGTGATTTTTTTGTGTAAATAGTGATCCTGTTCCTGTTCCGAATTAATCACGGTGATTTATAAATAACTCCGTATGTGAAATTTACCTCCTTCTTTACTTTTCTTTACTTTCGCAACAAATGTGATATGTTGAAAAAATTTCCTTGTTGATGATTTGCTTCTTTTTTTCATTTTTCTCCTCTTTCATTCTCCCTCTATCTTGTTTCTTTTTCTCTCTCCCCTTCCCTCGTTTCTTTCTTGCTCTTTTTCCCCTCCTTGCATCTCTTCTCTTGCCCATCTTGTTTCGTTTCTTCTTTCCTTCCTTCTCTTGTTTCGTTTCTTTCTCTATTTTCTCTCCCTTTTTCTTCGTTTCTTTCCTCCCTCATCCGCCTTTTTCTTTATTTCTTCCTTTCTTTCTCTCTCCATCTTGTTTCGGTACTTTCTCTCATTCTCTTGCTCATTTTCTTTTTTCCTCTCTCTCTCGACCTTCCTCTTGCTTCGTTCCTGTCTTCCTCTCCTTCTCTTGCTTATCTTCATTCTTTCTTTTTCTCTCTGCTCCTCTTGCTTCGTTTTTCTTTCCTTTCTTCTCTTGCTACTCTTCAGTTTTCTTTCTCTCTCTCTCTTTCTTGCTTCTCTTAATTCTTTCTTTCTCTCTCTCTTGTTGCGTTCCTTTCTTTCTCTCACTCCTTCCCTTACTTAGCTTCCCCCTCTTGCTTTGTCTCTCTCTCTGTCTCACTAACTTTCTTCCCCCTCTTGCTTCGTTTCTCTCTCTCTTTTTCTCTTTGCTCTTTCTTCGTCACATTCTTTCTTACTTTATTAGAAACTGCCCCAAATCGTCCCAGTTTTCGTATCACAGGTATGGATATTTTCAGTGGTCAGATACATGTAATGATTAGGCTTTTGTTTAAGGGGGTACTAAAGCAAATAACAACGCATTGGGCCAAATTTCCAGACACAACCTTATCACAATTATAGGTTATCTAAGGAAGAAATTTTGGGATGTAATAGATTGTTTCATTAACTACGATTTATAATATCGTTGACATTAATTCATTACTTTAATAAGTAATGAAATAAAATACTATAACGTATCCGTCTTGTTCAAGCTGCTGCGTATAGATGGCGTTGAAGCTGTACTTTTTGTTAAGATCGGAGCATATTTTTTATTTTGTGACTAGTAAGGAAGGTTTTATTGCGATATATAACTTATCCAAAATGTAGCCGCATCCGCAAGTATCTGAAATAGTATGCGAAAATATAAATATAATGCATATATTCAGAAACTAGTCGAGAAGAATTTTTGAAGTAGTTTCGTCGCAGCAGTGGGGGCGATTAGATGGGCACTTTTTGCCACGTTTGTCCCCGCACCTTGCTAAAACTCATGTATCAAAGGAAAGTAAACTGTCCTTGTCCCCCCCCCCCTTCCAAATTTTTGCACCTTGCCCCCCTAGTTTTGGTTCCCAATCACCGCCACTGCGTCGCAGTAAACTCTCGTACATGGTGCAGATTTTAACAAACACTGTTGCCGAGATTATATTCCGTGTTTCCAAACGATATAATCGATGTTTTAAAGGCATGAAACTCAGAGACCAAGCTGACAAAAGAATAAGTAATCCAAAACATGCTTTACGTGAAACAAAGGCACAAAACTTTCATCGACAGTGTAAAGAATAAAGCTATGATATGAAACTTAACTTTATTTGTTGATTAATATAATTTATCAAAAACAAAACATTTACAATATACTAGAGATGTAGAGTATAGAATTTATTTATGTGCTAAGAAAATATTTATCTTCATAACGTCTGGGAGAATATCACTTAAGCCTTTTTTTTTCGTTACAGAAACAATATTCTTGATAATTTAACGTAAATTCGTGACAGGATGGAACTGTGTTCCCTTGAAAATTGTGCTGCCATCTGTTAGCGAAAAGTTACTAAGAAATTACCTTTAGAACTTGGTTAACTATTGCCTCCAAGGAGAATGGAATTCTTAAATACAGAGTGTTCCAAAAGAGTGTTGATGCTCTTTGAACGTTAATAATGGGAACACTTAATAACAGCAAGTATGATTTTTTTAGCGTGTCACATACCTTAAAGTTAGAGATGTTCATTGGCAGCAATGGTTTGTCTGCGATGCTATAGAACAGATCGGCAAGTCAACAATGAGCAGATATGGTTTCCACAAGAAGGGAAGCACAGGTTGTGACAATCGCATGTTTCATGTCATCCAGTGGCCATGGTGTTGTGGGGTACACGACTATCTTTAAATTTAACGGTTTTAAATTGGGAGATCTGTGTGGCTATTTGACACTTCTAACATTGCTCAAAAGAAAAATTGTTCACCTCTGCCACTTTGGGTACACAAATACCTACCGCCTGGTGGGCTGTGATAGAACTAAACACAACAGAATGCCTACACACGCTCATACACGCACTCAATGTATATGTATATTACAGCTTCAAATGCAAAAAAGTCCAGTCAAGTTATCTTTAATAGTTTCTCTGATATTAACATAGAAAGAGTGTAAACACTATTTTTGGGCACTCTGTACATGAACGTCAGCTATTATGATATATGGAAGCTTTGTACAGTAAAACCTCGTTAATCCGAACCCCGATAAGCCGGACTTCACTTAATCCGGACAGGCAAAAGGCAAAGAAAAAAGCAGAATGCAAGGTTTTAAATGAGGCTACAGCACTGCATTGTCGTGTTGCTTTACATTTTACTGTACTGTATAATGTAATTGGGCCTATGCCCTTTAAATACACCACAATAAACGTATTTTGTTGCTATAAACGAAGTTTTAATGCACTTTCTACTGTTCTTTTAGGTTATTTCAGTTAATCCGGACTTTCGTTAAACCGGTCAACTTATCCCCCCCACTAGTCCGGATTGCCGAAGTTTTACTGTATTTATATTATTCATAAAAATTGTATTTATGCATTATTAGGTTTTCGTCAGACATGTATCGAATTTATTGATTACTGGAGCAAATGTACTAAGCGCCGATGTACCCATTTCATTTCAATCAATGAAATCTCTTTAAAGCCTCTGATGACATCACAAATGTGACGAAACAGCCTCGTACACCATTGCCACATCTTGTCACGTTGCAAATCCGCTTTCTTAACTCTTCAGGTCCAAAATCGAGTAACACGAAGCTGCAAATATGGGGATGCAGTCCCATATAGAACGAAATACGTCTTCATTTATGGCACAGCGGCCGGAACCTTGCTGAGAAGCGAGACCGTTTTTGGTCGTTGCCGGATCTGCCACCTGTGACGTTGTGAAGTGTTGCACAAACACCAAAGTGTGTTCAGGAACTAAGGAGACGCCAACCGTGTTTTGAGTTTATGCGTAAAATGTTTGCTGTATTCGTGTGCCCGAGCCAATGGCCTGCCACGTTCCGTATATGGCAGCTCTGTGAAACTACAATCGTTTGATCAGCCTCATGAAAGGCCTCCCCGATGGCGCAGTGGTAGCGTCGCCGCCTTGTAATCAAGGAGTCCCGGGTTCGATACCCGGTGGAGGCACAAGTGGTTCGGATCCCACTTTAAACTGTAGGTCCAGTCCCGATTAGCCTTACTGTGCATAAAGTGGACTTAAAACAACAAATCAATCAATTGACATGTCCTTCCCGGACGTATGAACAGACTGTTGAAGTACACCATCCCGCCTGATAGATATGAATCTTGGAGCTAGAAGTTTCGAGATTAATGGAAGTGCATGAGAGAGAGATTGTGAGGTTACTGTGATTTCTTTTTGTGAGTTTCGTTATGATGTACAACGTTGGTTCTTTTTAAATTGGATAATCAAGATAAATAGATTCTGAATTCATATGTTAAAACTTAAGTTCTGTGTTTTTGTGTCTATTTACTGCAAATCTTAATGTTTTCCCGTGCCCTGGGAGGTATCACGCGTATACCAATATATAGTCTCATGTTGCTCATTCTCAATTTGTATTGAGCTAAATATATTCTTGACTATTAATAATATCATATGGTTCACTCTGGCACGACCGTGTCGCAATCAGCAGCATCAAGCATGGCTGTTTGAACGATGTCTCGAAATGTGTATAACTCTTGCGTATAGGCTTATCTATGTTCCTTTCACCCGTATATTTTGAAGGTTGAAACTTTAAAAATCATACTACAAGGTTCCTCACAAATATTATTAGAATAAATAAATCAAGAAGACTTAGGTGGGCAGGCCATGTGGCACGAATGGAAGAGGGAAGAGGAGTTTACAGGATTCTTGTTGGGAAACCTGATGGTAAGAGACCTGTAGGAAGGCCAAGACGAAGATGGAGGGACAACGTTGAGATGGACCTAAAGGAAATCGGTAGGGATGGAAAAAAGTATATAGATCTTGCTCAGGATAGGGACAGATGGAAGGCCTGTATTGCTGCAGCCATGAACCTTCGGGTTTAAGAAGGCTAGAGAGTTAGTTAGGTTCCTCACACCCTATACTACGTGTTGTAATGTAATTCTCAACTTACAACTTGTTGTAAAACCTTTGAAATCCAACTACGTCCTACTCACGCAGATTATGGGGAGGTGGGAGCAAGGCACGTTCTGCTCTCCTAAAATGCACGTAGAAGGAAACATTTTATGTATATTGACATATGGATAGGGGGGTCGAACGGTCGGTGGACCTCCTGGAAATTGACATTGTTCATTTAAAGATACAAGAAAGCCGAAAGTTTTTTACTCTTATTGTTAAGAACATAAATAAAGTTCATTTAGTTAGTATTCGAACAGAAAAATCAAAGTAAAAATGCACTGGATCGAGAACATTGAGTGAAAAATACAGGAACGAGGTTATATTCTACCATTTCATCCAAAGAACAAATGGTTCCACAGTTTTCAAAATTCTAATAATTGCAGTTGTAGGTGAGATGTCACCCAACACACTTTATGTATTAAAAAAAAAACTAACATTTAAAACCTTTTCTTGAACGAGACGTGCAAAGGTTAATATCGAAATGCATTCAGATACTAACTGCATAAAATGCAAAAGAAATAGGTAGCGTCATTGCCTTGTAATCAAGGTGTCCCGGGTTCGATACCCGGTGGAGGCACATAGTGATTCGAATCCCACTTTAAACTGTAGGTCCAGTCTTAAAACAAGAATTCAACAACAAAAGAAATAATGGAAAATAGTTGTGCTCGTTTGGTGGATCGTCTCTACATTTATATAATTATTATTATTATTATTTCCAATAACATTTATTTTTGTTAGTTTATAATATTTATTATTATACATTTATAGCCGTGTTAATAATACTTATTATTTATGTACTATTCAACTTCTGTCATTTGCCCGACCCTCCCTGCAAAAACGCCTGGCGACGCCCATGCGTGCATCGTGTCGCCTCTGTTCCGGCGCAGGCGCGGTGAATGCTTGCTTACAAAGTAAAGGGGCCCACATCGCTTCGGTGCGAAACCCCCGTGTCGCTTGTCGCCTGCCACTTGTCGTTTCGGTTCGGCAGCTCCCTTAAAGATGGTTGGACATAACGTCCTGTAAGGACCAAACCGTAGACCTACCGCAAGTGGTAAAGTGGAACAACCAGAGTGAAGGGTGTCATTTTATGGGGGTAGGTAAAGCATCACCCTGATCTCATAAGCCCCCTTCAACTCGCACTACCTTCGCGTCTCTTAATGTCCCATTAGGGCGCTTGAAGTGCCAGAGAAGAATGAATAATGCATGCGCCACTGAAGTAGGCGCTAGCACGTAGGTTTTTTGGAGGTACTCTCTCTCTCTCTCTCTCTCTCTCTCTCTCGTCGAGTGAACGAAGATGTCCTTACCTCCCAAGTAGCGAGAACAAACGCAAAAACAAGAAAAACGCCTCATTTTGCATTCTCGAAACTTGCAGACATGTCCCGTGGGACTTAGGCATCCCATAGGCAATCAATTTGCTGTAGCAGGTTCCTGCAGAGAGACCAACAGGTGGATTTCCGATACGAAGTAGATGCAGATACGCATTAGCATACAATAAGGAGTTGTCCAACATCGAAATGATTGTGCTATTAACCATCCGTTATGGCAGCGAGTATCAAGGAGTTCCTACTTTAAACTGCGGATGCAGTCACAATCACCCTATATGTTTATAAAGTGAACTTCAAAAAACATAAGTTGTACCAAATGAACCCAACACTTTTCAAACGTAGTGAGAATTGGCGAATTTATAAGAAGGAGCATGAAGGCACGTAAACCTCCCAAAATGCCCTACTTCAAAGCTCTTTGCAGACCGTTTGAAGCAACGGATTGTGTTGAAACCTGGTATAGAGGCTATGGAGACCATGGAGAAGCGAATGCTAAAGAAAAAGTATTAGTTCAAATTTTCACCACAAGGTGGAAATATGGCGTTTAAAATTAAAATTCCTCTACTCAGAACCCTCTGAAGCCCGTTCAAAGCAACGGATTACGCTGAAACATGGTATAGAGGCTATGGAAACCACGGAGAAGCGAATTCTGAAGAAAAAAATGGTTCCAATTTTCACCACCAGGTGTGGTGCTGAAATCCGGTGCACAGTGAGCAACATTCCAGGAAACGGGAAATTTAATTCTAAGCGCCACATTTGCACCTGGTGGTGAAAATTTGATATTTCACCACCATTAGCTTCCCGTTTGTCTCTAGCCTCTTCACCAGGTTTCAGCAGAATCCGTTGCCTCGAACGGGCTCCAGAGGGCTCTAGGTGGGCGAAATTTAATTCTGAGCGCCACATTTGCACCTGGTGGGGAAAATTTGAACTATTTTTTTCTTCAGCATTCACTTCTCCATGATTTCCATAGCTTCTGTACCAAGTTTCATCGTAATTCGTTGCTTGAACGGTCTACAGAGGGCTCTGAGAAAGGCAACTTTAATTGTAGCCACCCGGAATTACAAAAAGAATAGATATTAAAACAAACAAATAAAATGAAGGAGCTATCTTTTTCCAGATAAAAATATAGAACACAGTCAAGCGTAAGTACATTAATCGGACCTATATTTACTAGACACTTAAATAAGTGGACACTGAAATCGTACCAGGGACCTGTTGGTTACAAGGGTGTAATGTTTACTGGGTAAGTGACGAAGCAAAACTAGAGTATTCTAAGCCTCGCGTTAGGTTAACTTTGCAGCAGGTTTTTGCGTATGTAGATCCAAACGTGCACGGAGAATATAGTTCCGTTGAGACGGGTTCCATTCCGACGCAACTGCACACTTGCAAGAAAACAGTAATTTAATTTGTTATATACAGGCAAAATGATACATCCATTAGCAGGTATGGACTTGATCGGTTGCAATCACTGTGCAGACGAACTTGGATTCGCAGATTCGATAACTGGGATATCTATTCTGCTGAAGAATCGCTGAAGCTCAAGAGCGAGTCGATCGGTACGAAGACCTCGGAGGTTCAGGCAAGACTGTCACGGATGATTCTGAACTCCGTTCTCGTGCGGATGAATACATAAAACCTGCTGCAAACTTAACCTGACGCGAGGCTTAGCTCAAATATTTCCGATGTTTGTGGCAATTTCTCGTTAAGAATTGAATTCTCAAGCTTTATGTCTATCTTTCTGAAATAATTATTAGTAGCTACAAATAAACGTAAAACTAACTACTTCTGTTTCACAAAAATATATTAATGCTATCGTCTTGTGATCAAAGGATCTTGAGTTCGTTTCCTGGTAGAGGTACATCGTAAAATAGCTCCAATCCCACTTTGAAGGGCTAATCCCGATTAGTTTTTCGGATCACAAATTGGACATAAAGGAATCCTTGTAATTGTCTTCCTGTGAATATTATGTGTGTTTGTGTGTGTTTGAGGCTGTATTTAATGTCTTAGAAAATCTGCACATTATATTTCCATCTTATATGATCACTAGGGAAAGAATTTTAAGGTGCAGCTCCTTTCCAAAAATATAGCTGTTTTCAATCCGATCGTTTGAGATATGTATTTTAGGACATGAATTCAATTAAAATGAACACACTTTGTTTCGTGAGATTAGCACATTTATCCCCCTTTTTACCCCCTCTTTGATGCCTCAGCATCTTTTCCCTTCCTTTTTTTTCATGTTTTGTTAAAGAAGATTGGACAGAAAAATGAATGATTTTCATTCATCATGACCAGATACATAAAATCCTATAGTCCCATTTTGTAGAGCAGAACAAGGGCTATAAAATGGTATAATACAGGATGTCCCAGAAGTCTTTCTCTGATTACAAACTTTATTCATATCCGCTATATGCAAGATAGAGATGCGAAATTGGTGCCAAAATGTTGGAAAACTAACCAAGTTTATTTGTTAAACACATAAACTATCAAACTTTTATTGTGATAGCCTTTTTCGGGGGTGAAAACGTAAAATTGAGCGATAATATCGTGATAAAAAAGCATTAATATTACTTAACTATTGCGCTTGATGATGCATTTCGTGACAATAACCACTTTCTCACACTATCTCTTTCAATCACAGCTATACTGAGGGAATGTCATGGGTTTCAAGTACATCTATTTCAAAAAATAATAGTTACATCCAAGTTGAATTCACATTCTCAAAATTTAGTGACGACTGCATTTAAAAACTATCTTTATATACTGCTGCAGTGTGTTTTAAATACACATAGATTAGATTACTACATTCAAATCATCATTTTTACATAAAATACCTAATTTAGAACTACAATCACTTATGCACGGAGCTCATGCTAAATAATACATTTGCATCGACTGTTGCTCCATCTATGAAACTAAAAACAGAATTGTTGCGAATTGTAGCTATGTTATAACATATCAATAAAATATGTGGCCTTTCTATATTTTAATGATCGTATCATTGTACTTGTCTTTCAAAGCACTTAAACCAACTGACTCCATAGCACTATGAATGAATAGAGAAGGTAAAATAAAATGAATAGTCATTCGAGCAAAGCTGACTTCTTGTTCTATCATTTTATATTTGTTGTAAAAAGTATTAATATATGAAAACTTATATTATGTAACATATATTAAATGCAAGTATGTCTTCATGTATTTATTTTATTAAAATTAATAACTGTCTGCAGAAAGTAACTGTAAAAGAAACTTGCAGTTACTTTTCAAGTACTAATGACTGTAAAAGTAACTTACAGTTACCTTTCAAGTAGGCTACCAGTAACTGTAAAAATAAATTAGTTACTTTCCAAGTACCAGTAACTGTAAAAGTAACTTACAGTAATTTCTCAAGTAGGCTACCAGTAATTGTAAAAGTAAATTTGTTACTTTTCAAGTAGACTACCAGTAACTGTAAAACTTAGTTACTTTTCAAGTACCAGTAACTGTAAAAGTAACTTACAGTAACTTCTCAAGTAGGCTACGAGTAACTGCCAAAGTAAATTTGGTACTTTTCAAGTAGACTACCAGTAACTGTAAAAGTAATATACAGTTACTTTTCAAGTAGACTACCAGTAACTGAAAAACTAACTTACAGTTACTTTTCAAGTAAACTACCAGTAAGTGTAAAACTTACAGTTACCTTTCAAGTACCAGTAACTGTAAAAGTAACTTATAGTTACTTTTCAAGTACCAGTTACTGTAAGAGTAACTTTCAGTTACTTTTCAAGTAGGCTACCAGTAACTAAAAATAAATTAGTTACTTTTCAAGTACCAGTAACTGTAAAAGTAACTTACAGTAACTTCTCAAGTAGGCTACGAGTAACTGCCAAAGTAAATTTGGTACTTTTCAAGTAGACTACCAGTAACTGTAAAAGTAATATACAGTTACTTTTCAAGTAGACTACCAGTAACTGAAAAACTAACTTATAGTTACTTTTCAAGTACCAGTAACTGTAAAAGTAACTTACAGTAACTTCTCAAGTAGGCTACGAGTAACTGCCAAAGTAAATTTGGTACTTTTCAAGTAGACTACCAGTAACTGTAAAAGTAATATACAGTTACTTTTCAAGTAGACTACCAGTAACTGAAAAACTAACGTACAGTTACTTTTCAAGTAAACTACCAGTAAGTGTAAAACTTACAGTTACCTTTCAAGTACCAGTAACTGTAAAAGTAAAATACAGTTACTTTTCAAGTACTAGTAACTGTAACCCAGTTACTTTTTAAAATTAGTAACTCTAACTGTAACTCATTTCGTTTAAAAAAAAAGTAACTTTACGAATACGCACGCTCGCGTGCGTGTGTGGTAGTAATAGTAGTAGTAAAGGGAACTGATTCGAAGAATTGTCATGGTTGCCTGTCAAAATCCGTCCACGGACACTCACGAGACAAACCAAGAAAGAGACCATACCAAGAACCTTATGGAGGCAGTAGAAAGTTTTGAAATGTGTATTTCCCTTGCAAAGTCATCTTGGAGATTCAGCTGATGGGGACAATGATCATTCACTCTCGAGACGAGAATGTTGGATTGCTTTGCTGCTCCCCATCTCCAATGACAACCCTTTGGCAACTTGCCCTCAAAGACTTTTCCCAGGAGTTGCTAACAACGGTAGAAGACAAATGCCATTCTGTCCGCTTCTTATAGTGGTCTCCATTGACACGGATTTGTGGCTTTCGGGAACTTTGGTATTTTTATGTGTTCTTTTCCAGGCAACTGCCCTCGAGAGGGCTTTTTTTGTGTCTGAAGACCTGGAGTAAGAAGAGAAGTGTTCCCCAGATCTCCAGAAATGATTCCCCATTGATTTACAGGATCTGCAATATTGTTGGTTTGTTTTGGGGGAATTTATGAATCATGATTCTACTAAACCAATCCTTAGGGGGTTGGCTTGGCTTGTCTTTGTTAGTTCTTGCACTGAAGCTTTGGAAATCGAGTTTTGGGACGGCAGGTCACCCATTATGCTGGTCGCATTTCTAGCTGGCGGCTGGGAAACTGCGAATCAGCGATCAGTAAAATTTTCTTCGACTGACATCGGGCATTTTCGAGTCACGAGGCACCGAATGCTCTTAGCCGGAGGAAATGAACGTCGGATGCACCACATGCTGCCAAACGTACTGTAACGTCCGCTTTAGACGAAAGCATTTTCCTTAACATTTATGCCATGATCAAAAAGCTACCATGTAAAGTGAGAAATCTTATGGCATTTTAGATGCCATGGCATATTTCATGGCATTTCTCAAGGATAGAACCGGCTCTATTTCCGTAGCATAACCAATCAGAAGCGACCTCTAGGCAGTGATGTGCCGTAGACTATAAGTTTACGTATACGTGCGTTGTCTACACGTAATCTACGCGTAGATTACATTGGGTTGTAGTTTACATAGACTACGTAGACAATCTAAAGTGCATTAAAATTAATTTTCAAGGCTATCGTGAAAGGAAAGTGACATTTTCATTTATATTGGTTCCTAACGAAATTAAAAGAATCTTATTTACAACAAAATTTCTCTTCCCTTCTATCATCAACTATGGAAGAAGATAAATAGTATGCAAAAAAGACAACAGATGGCAGTCGTGAGGAAAAGAGTGGTCTTTTATCATAAAACACTAGAATATTTCCTATGTTAGGTTTTTCCTAGGTGAGAAATTGTTCGAATTTTGAAGAAAGAATATGAAAAGTTTTCCTTACACATTAGCAACTGATACGCAGTGTAATTTTGTTGTACTTTCATGACGCCCTTTGCCAAGTTATCACCTTTTGCCATGTTGTTTAAATACATTACGTAATCTACGTGTATAAAATAGTCCACGTGTAGAATGTAGACTATCGTTGTTTACGCGTAGACGCACATCACTGCCTCTAGGTTACGAGGGCAGATCAAATGGCGGCCGCGTGAGATGTAAACAACGCACCACTTCCCACTTTTAAAAGACGATAACTATTCAACCGAGAGCTTCGTATTAAATGATTAAATACTCACCTTACAACGTTTACTGTACACGCATGGAGGAATATTTTAGCTTTTTCAATTGTAAACACCGTCCACGCAGCATAGACGGTGTAACTCGACATGCCTTTCGTGCTGTACGTATTGAATTCACAAAAAAGTAATTTTATTTTCCTAAACAATATACCAAATATGGTTACATAGAAAGATTATTATTTTATGTATACGGATGGATCAAAAATAGTCAAACTACTTTCGGAGGTATGTGCTTATGTCCTGGTACCTGAAAATTAACCCAAGGTGTCAATTCCGCGAATTTTTACGGTTTCCCCGCTTTTCTTTGATTCATCCTTTATTTTCCATTTTTCATTACAATAATTCACTGTGACATTGGCATGAATGCCCTAGTGTGAACCAAAGTTTTCCTGAACAAAGTTGGTTTTACATCATTCTACAAGGTAAGAAGATTAAGATAAAGGTTAGTAATAGTAGGAAGTAAATATGTGTTAGTGTTTAACATTAATATTATTTATGAATACAGATACGAAATTGCATAAGTGTGTAATTGGGTGGGTAATTTTTTGTTAGGATAAGATTTATTGTGTGTCGTGTACATTAGTGTCGATGAATGAGATGAGGGATGGACATTAACACGGTTCTATGAATGTTAAGCAGGGTCTGTTCTAGTATGTTATGTTTGAGATAGTGAGAGTATTATTGGCTTTGAGATGTAAGTATTAATGCTAGGAAGGGATATGAAAGAATGAGTGGTGCTTGATGCAAGGAGACTTGAGCTGTACGTATTAGCCTATACATTGTAACTGCAACAGAGGAAAGAGAAGTTTACAGGATTCTTGTTGGGAAACCTGATGGTAAGAGACCTGTAGGAAGGCCAAGACGAAGATGGAGTGACAACGTTGAGATAGACCTATCGGTAGGGATGGAAAAGAGTATATAGATCTTGCTCAAGATAGGGACGGATGGAAGGCCTGTGTTGCTGCAGCCATGATCCTTCGGGTTTAAGAAGGCTAGAGAGTTAGTTAGTTAGTTAGTTAATTGCAACAGCCAATGGAAATGCTCCATGAAAAGCTTTCGTGTAAAAGTACTATCTGTTATAAGTTTTTGGAAGCATTTACGTAGCATTTATGCAAGCAAAAATATTAAAGGAAATGCTTTCTTCTAAAGCTGGACTAAAGCGAGAGAGTTCTCCGACAAAGATATCACCAGCGCCAGAAATCCAATGGAGGTTAATGGCACAAATGCACACGTGGTCCTGCACAATGAAGTTTCCGGAACGACCACCCACAGGTTGCTAAGAAACTAGGGCGACTTTGCTCTGGTAGAGCGATGTTACCTCTACAGCCTTAAATTCGCAGCTGGTTTTGTTGACACTCATTGAGCCACACACCACCTAAGACGATTCGGGGACAGAAAGAGCCAGAAATAGCCGTGAAGATCAGCAGCCAGCTGAAAATGCAATCAGTATAGAGTATTGCATTGAACCACATTCGATCGCTCTTCTTTGTTCGAGGTCCCTACCCTCGAGCGTATATAATGGAATATATAATCATGGAGATGTAAAATATCGACCTTGGTAGTTTCAGCCCACAATCATCTATTTCATTTTCATATTACACTGTAATGGTAAAATAGATTAAACTACATTTTAACATGGAGATAATGACTATGTTTACTTACGTTTCAATTTCACTGATTCCTTCATCTCACCATCCATATTTGAGGACCCATTAGCACATACAAATTACGGTTACACGTGAACTAGTGGGCTTCGAGCGTATACAGCTTGTTTTGCCTGTTCGAGCGTTATTCGCTCGAGCGAAGAAGCTCTCAATTCCGTAGCGTCGTCCGTACGAACTATTTGGCGCTCGAGCGAAATCTTCATTTCCGAGAAAAGGTGCTTCAAAGTTTCGAAGCTTAACAAGCACACCTCATGAAGCGAAGATATGGTCCGACTGCCAAGTGGTAACGAAACAGTTTCAAGTGAAAAAGGTTCTGGGATCGATTTCAGTTCGATTGCCCCTGTTTCTTTATTATTAACTCGAAGAAACTATTTTTGCATTAATTTTAATAATTTGTTGAAATATTGATTTGTTTTCTCCTCCCGGCTTCTACACTTCTCGTACCTATTAACAGTGCTGCAGAATTTGGCAACGTAGGAACGTGCGAACAATGTAAGCGGCTGATTGCATCCCGCACTCTCCCTCCGCTCTCCTGCGGTTCAGTATTCAACAACAGGGATATTCTAATCTTGGTCAAGCTGTACGCGTGCTTTGAAATTTTATGCGCCGTCTGTGACCTTCTCATTCTTCCTATTTCTCTTTCTCCTACTTTCTCTATTATCCTCTTTCCCATTTTTCTACTCTCTGCATTTTCCTCTCTTCATATTTGTCTCTTTTTCCTCTTCCTCTTTCTTCATATTTCTCATTTTCCTCTTTCTATTTCGACCTCTTTCATTTCCTCTCTCTTTCTTCTTATTTCTCTTTTTCTAGTTTCTCTTTCTCTTCATATTTCTCTTTCATCCTCTTTCTCTTCTTCCTATTTCTTTTTTCCTATTTCATTTTTCCTCTTTCTCTTGGTCCTATTCATCTTTCTTCATATTTCTTTTTCCACCTTCTTTGTTCCTATTTCTCTTCTTCCTATCTCTCTTATTCCTATTTCTCTTCTTCCTCTTTCTTCCTATTTCTCTATTTTACCATTTCTCTTTCTCTCTATTTATCTTTTCCACCTTCTCTTTCTTCCTATTCCTATTTTTCCTCTTTGTCCATCCTCTTTGTCCTCCATCCTATTCCTCTTTTTCCTCTTTGTCCTTCTTCCTATTTCTCTTTATCCTCTTTGTCCTTCTTCCTATTTCTCTTTATCCTCTTTGTCCTTCTTCCTATTTCTCTTTTTCATCTTTGTCCTTCTTCCTATTTCTCTTTCTTCCTATTTCTCTTTTTCCTCTTTGTCCTTCTTCTTATTTCTCTTTTTCCTCTTTGTCCTTTTTTCTATTTCTCTTTTTCGGCTTTGTCCTTCTTTCTATTTCTCTTTATTAATATTTTCCTTTTGCCTCTTTGTCCTTCTTACCATTTCTCTTTCCTCCACTTTCTGTTTTCCCTCTTTCTCTTTCTTCCTATTTCTCCTCTTCCTCTTTAACTCCCGCTCTATTTCTATTTCTCTGTTTCTCTATCTCTTCTATCCGTCTCTCTTCCTCTATCATTTTTGTGACTGATTCTTGCTCTGCTTTCAATGGTTGTGGACAATTTGAGTGGACAGGTTAAAAATAAATATCCCCCTCCCAAACGCGCAGCATGTAGGTTGTTCTCAACCTCATTATGAAAAGATTGAAGCGTAAACTTATGTAACTTTCTCTTCCTTTCAGGGTGCAATTATCACTAGAGTCTCTTACAAATCACCCCTAATTAGATTTAATGAACAGAACTTTCTGGTAATATCCTTTTAAGAGCAGCTTGTAATTAAACAAAAAAGAAGCAACTCGTTTCTTCTTTCTCCTCTAAAAAGCGAAAATATCGGCGACGGAAAATTGCGTCCACAGCATCTACGAAAGATGATATTCCAAGCAGTAATTAAAGGATCAGTTTAGTGATGGAAGGCGGTAAAAGGTTTATTAAAACTAATTCCTGGAAAGTCTTGGCCGTTTTTATGCGTTTCTAGAGAGTGTTCAGTAGTTGTTTTTCCTGCCTTGGTTATTCCATTGTTGTTTTATTGGAGGTTTCATTGTTAAACCTGATCGCTCGCGCGGGACGTTAGAAAATTAATTGGAAGATTCAGCAGTAGTTTAGCTGGCCTCTATTGGAGAACACGTTAGAATAAGTTATAGTTTCTAAGTTTTTAGTTATTATCTATGCACAAAAAGGCTAATCGATTTATTGATTGGCTTCATTTTACTTCGCTTTTGTGCCACTTTTGGCTAATTGCGAAGATGGAGATGAGTAATGATGAAATTGATGAATGGACGCTTACAAACATCTAAACCCAGGCCGGGATTCGAACTCTGGACCCCTGGCGTCGTAGACTTAAAGAGAGAGAGAAATGCGATATTTAAACACACGAGAGAAACAGAACATGACATAGAGTGGGATGAGGCTAAGCAGATAGGAAGGTAGAAGAGAATGCTAGTGAGAAAATGGAAGGAGGCCAAGAAAATGGAGAAGAAAGGTGAAGAAGACACAATGAACTGGAATGGGGGACTGAAGTTAAACAAAGAATGGAATAAGGTGTTAGAAAGAGTGCAAAGGACGAGAGAGAAAGAGGAGAGGAGAAGGAAGAAAAATTAAGGAAAAAGAGCGTGAGATAAAGAGTACAACCACATTCCCGATTGAAGAAAATGTTTAGCCTTTTAGGTGAAAGTACAGTTGACAAGGGAAAGCCACCTGCTAGAAAGTTCCAGAACAACTTTCTAATAGTCTGGAGGGGGTAATTTTTGTGTATATATATCGTCCTGTTTTGTACCTTGTTACATTTGTACGTGGTGCAGAGTCTGAAGAAGACCTTGCTAGAAGGTTGAAACGTTACGTTTAGTTTATGTTTTATAATAAAATAAATTTCTGCCTTGGTCAGCATATTGAGTTTTTCATAGAGTTTTAGGTGTGTCCGAACCACTATAGGCCTCCACCGGGTATTGAACCCGGGGCCCCTTGATTTCTAGGCGACGACGTTACCGCTACGCCATCTGGGAAGCCCTAGAACTTCTAAGGTAAAGAACAGTAATGTAATAGTGGTTAGGTCATCTGAGGGTGGCGAACTGGTCAGTCTAACATTAGATGAATTTGCTGAAGCGAAACTCAAAAAGAACACCCAGCCCAGGACAGGATACGAACCTAGCGACTTCGGGCAGTAAACTTCAAATTACGATACAAATGTTTAGTTTGCACTCCTTGTTGAGAAACAGTTTCACGAAGAAAAATTAAAACCCATATCATCTGCATACAGTTAGGCAAAATGTGAAATACAACCGCCGAATATGATTCAAGACATGAAATTATTCGCCTACATCAAATTTATAAACTGGAACGCACGACTATGTCAAAACTACTCCCAAACTGTTCTCTAGGCGCACCCAGTGACGCCAACTTACATGGGTCTGTGGGGCTCGAGCCCACCCAACAATATGCTTGTTATTAATTTTTGTTTAGAAATTTTTCATCATTTAAAAAATTCTAGAAAAACTGATTCCTAAGTGAGCGTTGTCAATATTTCATCATAATTTGTTATATTTCCCATATAATATTCTTCAGTGTCCTATATTATTTACATTATTCGTGGCCACATCGTAATAGGGCTTATAACCGGGATGAGGGTCTATAGAACTAAAAACTCTCAAAATAACCAAAATACAAATTAGACACCTAAAGTTATTAATATCGACATATTTTTCATTATGTTTCCTGTTTAGACACTCGAAAAGCAGTTATCTTCGAAATAGGCAAAATCAGTCACTATAACAATTCATGAACTCCTCTCAGAAATGGCCTGAAAGTGTTTTTATACACAAAATCTTACTTTTTCTGGCAAAGGAACAAAACAGGACAAATCCTGAGCCTACTTATGACGTATATTATAGCATACAATAATAAAGCAAATCTCTGAATTCAATTCATTAGCCTGCACAAGGGGTTGGAATTGTAAAGGTGTATAGCAGCAACAGGGGCGGCGCCAGAAATTTTCGACCGGGTGGGCAGAAGCGCCACATTGATAGATTAGTGTGGGCAGTATAAATGTAAGACCAAAGATAGTATATATGTGTATATAAGACGTATGTATCTCCCTCTCTCTTACACTCCCGATTCTCCTCTTACTTCTTTTCCCTTTCCTTTTCCTGTTTTCCTCTTTATTCTTTTCTAATCTATTCTCGCATCTTGTTCCATTTCCTTTCGCTTTGTCTCTGATTGACACAAAGGAAGGGTTTACCATGTGCAGCCATACATTCTAATCACATTCTTTCATGCATGTTAATACAGTGAAATAAATGTGAATTAGGTTTAAGCTTGTGTTGCAAATACAAGGCACATACTTGATTTTATGTATTCGGCGACAGTGATAGATTGATTTAATTGATTCATTTATTTGCTTTATTTTACTTCGCTTTTTGTGCCACTTTCGGCTAATTTGCGAAGATGGGGATGAGTGATGACATGATGAAATTGATGAATGGACACTCACTCACAAACATCCATGCCCAGGCCGGGATTCGAACCCAGGACCCCTGGCGTCGTAGCGCGATGTGCTAACCACTCCGCCACGGGAGCCGACGCGACAGTGATAGAAAGTGCGATGGCAGACAATCGTGAAGTTCATGACATGTTCCTGAGTTTAGTATTTTCATCGTATGAGTTTTTGACTGAAAGAGTTTTCTTACTCTTTGGGGGTCACTTTTCTTAGCTTACAAGGTTTGTACAACTGACAAATCTATCTGAATGTTTGTAGTAGCGGCGATGGACAAGGACAATATACTATTTCTTGGACAATATACTTTTTATAGAAAAGGCCTAGCATAAAGAGGCCATAGTGCGGGGGCAAAAAGTGGCAAAATGTGGAGGGGGAACTACATCTCCCACTTCCCGCTCCTTCTAATCGCAGCCACAGATGTTTGGATTAAAATGAACGTCTTATTAGGAATGATTTAAAACACACACGGAAAACCAATTCTTTGTTCATTGTCCATGAAGTATTCCTAGGCTAATGAAAGGCTATTTTTACAAGATATCACTCGTAAGTAATAAACAAGTAAGGTTGAAAAATCTGTTCAGAATTGAAGAGATTATTAGCTAAGTTGCTATTCGTTTTCTGAACTGTCATGTTACTAATGCGGGAGAAACAATACACGTATGATTACATGAACATAATTTTTGAGGTAACAAAATTATTTAGGACACAAGGAATTCATCGAAGTTGATCACTGTACCAGTAATAATTCATCTATTTTTCATAGATGACTTGGGTTGTATGGCGTGACCATTTCTAATATATTAGAATGTCAACCTGTGCAGCATACCCTGGAAACTTCTTTCAGGGCAACGAGTCCCTGGCGCCTGGAACCACTGTTAAAGTAATAATTTATGAGGGTTTGTATTTTGAGTGTCAGCATTTTTTTTGTTTTCGCCCCTTCGTTACTTTCATCTAATCACAATTAAACCTTATCGTCGTCATTATCAAAATTAGCAGAAAAATGACTTAAAATAAAACAAATCAACCACGACTTACTCCTCCAAAAATGGAGTTTCATTAGCTCGTACCTCTTAGAAAGTTGAGGTGGTAGTTTCAATTGAACAGCGTTTCATTAGTGGATCAAGGCAGCTAATTCCGTGAACATTGACGTTGTTTTCCGAAAGTCTCAATTTTTCTCAGGCAATCACCCTCTTAAAATGAACGCATCTTCTGTGGTGATAAAATGACACGTTTGGTGCGAGTTCTTTCTGTATATTTTTCCCCCAATGGCATAACGCTGTAGCATTATAATGAAGAGGTCATGTGTTGGACTCCCGCCCTTCTCTGGTGGAAGCACAATGCACACTGGTTCGTACTACACGTTAAACTGTAGGTTTAGTCCCGATTAGCCCATCTGACCATAAAAGTGGGCTTAGAAACAAACTAACAAAATCGTATTTTGGATACTTCGTGACATAACTTTTTTCTTTACTTCAGCTGCATCTACAGATTATGTCGACATTTTCGACTGATTCGTGTGGCAAAATTTATGTGTCGAACGAGGATTTCTAAATATGATAAGGCAGTCATTAGCAATTGAATAATTCTGTAGCTTTTTCCATACATAACTTGTTTATTAAAATTTATTAACTTCGATATTGTAGTGATTATTGGCCTTGCTACTGGTCTCTAACCATCAGGTTTCCGAACAAGAATCCTGTAAACTATTCTTTCCTCTCCCATTCGTGTCACATGGTCTGCACATCTAAGTCTTCTTGATCAAATTATTCTAATAATAATTAAAATGTCGAAATAATTTATTGTGCTGCTGGAGGAAGTAACGCTAAGATGTTTTTATTTGCTTATTTGGAGATTATTTTAACCATACACAGGCCGGGATTTATATACGTATGTGGAGGCCTGGAGCTTACAGCACCAAGACCTCGCTCCAATCCCCTCTACACAGTTTCTGTTAACTTCTCGCCAAGTTACATGGTGTGGTTTGTTATATTTTTTACCACATCCGAAGTACCTAATATTTTAATTATGTGGTACTTTTCAAAGCACTCTTTCCCAGTGAAGGCCTGGTGCTGCAGTCCTCAAGTTCACTCTAAAGTCTGATCTAATCTTGATTATAATAATAATAATAATCCGTCGCGCAACAGCCCATGAAGGGCCTAGGCATACCTACCGACTACCGGTCTCCCTCCCACGCTTACCTTCGTCACCTCTAAGCGTGGAGATCTTCAACCAGAATTGGAATAGCCTGGTGGTCAGCCCGACGTATCCCCAGCCGTTATAGTACGCTCACTCACTCGGAGCTCCCCAATTTCCTCACGATGGTGGGTTGCCACCGGCCCTATACGTAGGCCGAATAAATTCCGACCAGAGCGGGATTCGCAGCGAACGATCTCAAGACGAGTGAACGCCTTAACCCGCTCGACTACGGAGGAGGACAATCTTGATTATACCCTGCACAATTTTATCCTCCTAAGCGTACTAGCTGCTTTTAATCATAGAGTATTAATTTGACAGGTTTTTTTTTTGTTTCAATACCTCTATTAATTAGTTTCACTTTATAATGAAACAAATTAGCTTTTATGGGTTGATAATATGTGAACATTTCTAGCATAGATAATATTCACAAGTAAAATATACATGTTATGAACACCAGAATACACTTATTTATTGAGGGATTTACATATCCCTAAGCATATGTACTTATTGAATTTGATTGGGTGGGCAATCGGGTGGGCACAGAAATTTTTGGGTGGGCGCTTGCCCACCGGTGCCCACCCCTGTCGCCGTCCCTGAGCAGCAGTTCTAGTTGGCGGTATATACGATAAAATATTTCGTAATTTTCAATTTAACCTTTCCGTTAGATGTTGTTCGAAGACAGAATTGATAATCAGGGGACATTTTAAGGGTCGTTTGCATTCACCACTGTGTTTTTTCTGTGATATTTTCTGCTTTCATTTGAAAATTTTGATTTTCTCAAGATTTCTGAAGGGGCTGCAGCTCCATCAGCCCCCCACTGCGTACGCCAGTAGTTCAGCCCACCCAATGTTTCTCAGAAGTTGACGCTACTGGAGACACCCCATTTTACAAAAGATCCTTAGCATTGCTGATGGCTTGAACCGTCCTGTCCTTTGTTATAATTACTCAATTCAACGGTTGACCCCATTCAATTCTATTGTTGGCTACGTTTGACCAATTAACAACTTCCAACATATAGCAACATATAACACATGCGGAAAGCTGGAGTCGTACCTTTCTCGCAATTTTATGTCTTGCAATTCTTGCACTTGACGTCGGTTCCTTTCTTACAAGTTTGTTTCTTTATCGTGGCCTTGGTCCTTCTCTTCTGGCGCTGTCCAAATGCAAGATATTAACTGGTTGTACTTGCTGTCCTTTAGCTTTGTATATTTTAATGATAAACTCCCATTGTGTTCTCATCTCCCATTGTTGACTCCAGGCGTAACATCTTTATACAAGAAGACTAATGACATGAGATAAAGCCTCCATTCTGCTACGGAGTCTCTCACAGGATTACTCAACAATGGTCGTTGCTTAGCGACGTGGAGATGCTTGAGATACTGTGTCTGGACGTGACGATGTTGGTTTTATTGTTGGTTACCTTGGTTACCTTGTTAGGTAATGAAGGAATTAAATTTTGTAATCATCGTGATCTTGAGCCGATCTTGGTTATGTGCGGAAGTTTTGATAGTTGTAAGATGTCCCGTGCTGGTTTCTGAAAAATGTATCTGCAAATCTGACAGGGCGATATAAATATGGTAATTCTGATACAAGGCATTTAGTAAGAAGTTGGTTACCAGTAGCAAAACCTAGCTTCCTTTCGTGTGAAATGTTTCATTTCTGTCATATTTAGGTCCTGGTTTCGTGGTTCGTTACGCTAACCACTCAGCCACAGAGTTTGGTGGATTTTAACATGTTCCTGCCAACAGCCAAGAAGGGTTTATAAGCAAGACACTGGTGGATTTAGTCAAGTTCTGACAAAAGTCAAGAAAAAGTTTATAAACTGAATGATTTTGTCAAGTTCCGACGCAGAATCAAGAGTTGTTTATAAACAATATTCCGATGAACTCTGTCTCAAGTTCCAACGAACAGTCGAGAAGAGGTTGGCAAGCAAGACTGATTAACTTCGTAAAGTTCTGCCGAATAATCAATCAGCGTTACAAACAAGACTGGTGATTTTGTCAAGTTCCGTGGAACAGTCAATCAGCTGTTTTTAAGCAAGATCTATCATTATTACCTTCTACTTTATAAGCTGTGCTTGCCCACTTTGTTTTTGCAATAAACGATATTATTTTTTTGTGTGTGTGTCTGTGTGTGTGTGTGTGTGTGTGTTATCCATGAGCGACTTCTAAGCATCGTGATCCACCTTCTGTTTACTTCACGATTCGGTTGTGCTCATCCCGTGCAAACTTGTGGAATTGTGGTCGATAATCGTGGATCCTCAATTAAGTGCTCACGAACCGAACAAAATATCAGGCTGCAGGGGTTGCAAAAACATGTGTTTATGTACTACGATTCTCGAATGCTGACTTTCTCCCATGAGAGAGGTGTTATGTTACCTGCTTTCTTTAAAATAACAGAAAGATAGAGCTGCGTTTACTGTTTGTACTTTCCGTATATGCTCCAAAGGCAGTATTCGAAATTAAGCTGAGGGGGGAAGGAAGTCTGAAAATCCCCCCTGCTGGTACTGAATCCCCCCCACATTTTACATTTCAGAATTTATTCACAACTAGTTGTTTTCTTAGTGAGGAACATTTCTTGTATTTGTAATTTTTCTTTCACTAAATATGACAAAAAATGCCTTTTTCTGTGTTTGCCTTCTGTAGGGAGTTTTAAATGACATATTAAAAATATGTTTTGAACATAATTTTTATTAAGTACTTTTTGCTGCTTTAATTTAAAAGAAGTATGACTGTTTCACTATTGGTGGTTTACAAAAATAAATATATTTGCATTACATATATTTATAATTTAAATATATATAAAAAAAATTGTTATTGTGCGAGATTCATCCGGTAGTACATATTCTGTTTGGCTGTTATCTTCGTCGCCCAAACGTGTGCCCTCCCCTGCCACCTCCTGGTGCACCATAACTTGTACTGACACCACCATGACCACCTCCTGGCCGTGGTGGCCCATAACTGGTACTCACACCCCCACCACCTCCTCCTGGCCGTGGCGGCCCGTAACCGGTGTTCACACCACCACCACCTGGTCTTGGTGGCCCGTAACCAGTGTTCACACCAGAGGATGGTGCTCCATAGCCAGTGGATGGCGGGCGGTGGCTGGGAGGGCGGTAGCTCGAGCCACCACCACCAAATCCTGACGAACCGCCAAACCCTGATGTGCCGCCAAAGCCTGAAGAACCGCCAAATCCTGAGGAGCCGCCAAATCCTGAAGAACCGCCAAAACCAGAAGAACCGCCAAATCCGGTTACAGGACTTCCGAATCCAGAGCTTCCAAAACCTCCGCCAGGGGGTTCTCCAAAGCCTCCACTTCCAGGCCTCCCAAAGCCTCCAGCTCCAGGCCTTCCAGAACCTCCCCCACCGTGACCACCACCACCTCCAAAGCTTTGCCTGCCGTAACGTCCACCCCTGAATGTATGAAGAACAGTCTTGCTGTAAAGTCCTCCTTGCGAACCCATTCCTCCGGCGATTTCATTCAGGCTTGACCCGTCGAAACCTAGGACGCCGTTCCCATATCTTCCTCTGTTGGGCCTAGGGAATCCTCCAGTGCTCGGGGGGCTGTAGCCACCTTCTCCCCCTTGACCTCCTGGAAAGTGCCCACCGCCATGGCTTCCGTGCCCACCGCTGCCGCCATGAACTGAGTACGAATCGCCTTCCGCTCCATTGTGACCGTGACCTCCGGCGTGGCCAACATCGGTGTCCGCTTGAGAAAACCGAGTACAGACAGCTGTCAGAAACAGCACAACCTGTTGATGGAGAAAAACTCTGTAATAAGTCACGACAGATTCCATTTATTGTACACTCACCGGCAATTAAAATATTGATCCTAAAATACTCGGTTCCCTGCAAGGCGTTGGATACGGCGATAAGTGGCTTTTAATAGCAAATGTTCAATGGCAACTTCTACCACTGCCGTAGAATTACGCAGCACACATGACGCCTTGCATGGAAGCGAGTATTTCAGGATGTAGGTGTCCTATTTTTATTGCCGGTGAGTGTACATAGCGGGAGAACATATAATTTCTAATATTCTCACATATCCATCAGCTTATCTATACATGCAGAGCAGTTGTATTTTAATTAATGAAGATTAATCATAACAAGCTTAAAATAAATTCAAAAGAAGATTGTGCATGGAGCCGTGGAAATATTAATTGTGGATTACAAATAAATAAATAAAAAATATACATCATATTTTGGAATTTTGGAAATAAGATTAGAAAGGTTCATTATTGATTGGAAGGAAATCTAAATTAAATTTTGGAAATTCAAAATAAGAGTGTGTATGTAGTCTTAGAAATGTTCGTTTATGTCGCTCCAGTCGAATCTAGACATGTTTCCATTTGCAAATAGGGAGTTCAACATCTGTGAGTGCATAAATTATCTGTGACTTGCACAAGATTAGAATGTTCGAGAATTAATCTGAATTTCTTAAAAACAACAAAATTAATAATTATGTAAACGCTCTTGACATTGAAAACATATACTAGAAAGGTATGTTATTTACAACTTTGACTACTTTATGTAAATATTGTAAAAATCTAAACTGCATGGTGTAATTATGTAAATCCATAGATACATGTAAATATCGACAAAGTTTCCTTGGCATTTTGTAAACAACCATTTAGTATAAAAAGGAACCCAATTTCTGTATATTTGGGCTACAGTATGTAACATTCTTATTCGTAAACACGGATTTTCGAAGAAAATGCTTTAATATCGGAAAGGAAATACACTCTTTTGAAATTGTTTCTTTACAATTCAATAACTAATATCATTAGGAACATAAAATCTTACCCAAATTCTGTATAAACCATGACAATAATAAATTAAATTAAACTGAAAGAGAAACATGTCATTTCTTGTACAACTTTTCTATTCGTACGCTTAATAATATAAAAGAAAAAAATATATTCAGAGCAAATTGACCGACAGTTCTAATACTTTGATGCGTATCCTTTGGCTTTAATTACTGCTTGACACCTGTCCTTCATAGAATTAACCAGTTTCCGACATGTTTAAAAGCTTATTTTATTCCACTCGGCTTGCAAAACAGTTTTCAACTCTTGTTTGGACTTGACGCCTGCTTTATGGACTCGCCTCTTCAAAATTGCGCATAAATGCTCAATGGGATTTAAGTCTGGACTTTGAGCTTGAAATTCTATGTGTACGAACAACAATGTTACATACTGTATCTTACCCGATTGCTGGTATCATAAGTCTACCTCGTAGGGAGAACTGCCCGGTCCTTTGTGGACGCTGCAATTTGCTTGGGTTAGTTTCTCATAAACCTGCTGCTTCGGCTGTCTTGTGATACCAAAAGCAATCGTGAATAATCTTGTAAGGGCTACCCGTTTCAGATTTACCATCAAATCTGCATCAGTTAACTTAAATCCAAGATTGCCAGTGGATAAGTGTTATTGTATACTGTGCATAAACGGAAGTAAACCAGACTTTATTGGAAGAAAGTCCCATACCCTTTCATTCTTAACTTAAGAGAAAGGTATACATTCCGACACCATTGACCAAGTCAGGGCCTGCAATTTAGTTACCCTAATAAGCTAACTGAGAAGTCCGATCCAAGGTAAGTTAGTAACCAGACCTATAGGCCCTAGAAGACCAGTGTAGGTGCGTGTCACGTTACAGGTTGGAAAGAAATATAAATTAAATTTTGGAAATTGAATAGAAGATTACCGATGAAATCTTGGAAATGTTATTATAGATTGCAAATAATCATCACTTTTGCAAAGGAGTATAAAATATTCTACAATGAAAATTTAACAGTCTGTTAAACGGAACGCATTGTTTTCTATTCCCCCACCAACAATCTTGCCTCAAAAATCCCCCCCACCAAAAATTTTCGGGAGGAGAGTTTTTGTTACAACTAACAAAAGTTAATTTCAAATATACTTTACTAACAATAATATCGAATACATACAGAAATTAGTGTAATCGTGAGTGTTCAATGCTTTTTCTCTCTCAAAAGATCATTAACAAAATTTACATCAATAATAACTACGGAATCTAATTGATTTATATTAACATAAAGCAAAACTTACACATAATAAAACCACTTCAAAATTTATTAACATCTTTAACCAGTTAGTAATGGGCGTAGTTTGCTACTTAATAATATAATATATTTAAAAGTAACAAATTATTATTAATAATAATAATAATAATATATTTTTAATTTAGTAATTTATTTTTACTTTTAATATTATAAACATGTATATCGTATAATTTATATGTATGTTTGTGGGGAGGGGGGGGGTTGTAGATACATATTGTTGTGCTGATAGTGCAAGTATCCGAGGTTCACGATGTTACATTATGGCTAAAACACGGACAAGCATGATTGTTAGATTGTTACAACCTAATCATGAATCAGCAGGGAATATACTGCCACATTCACAGTAATGTTGCGAACTATTACATGTGTATCCGGTTTCGTACATAAACACAGTCGTCGGAGAGTTTGTTTTACTACTATTTATATCCTTTATTTTCAACCATTTTTGCCCCTTGCCACATCATGCCCTGAATATACATTACATTACGTATTACTTACCTTTGGAATTTTGAGTTCTTTCACTTTTATTTTGTCAACTGTTCAGTGTGTCACAGACAACGAGTATCAGAAGGACGAAGTGGATAGACTAAATTGTAGATGCCAACTTGGCAACGAGATTTTTAAATATTTGACATGTAAGTTGAGAAGAAATTCGATATTACCACTTCCATTTTAATTCCTTTATTTCTACCATCTTTCGTATAGTTTGTTCACTTCCTGTTGGGTTACAGAACGTGTTTTCTTTCTTTGTTTGTGGCTGATTGCGGCTATGTCGTTTTTCACATGTGTGTTCCTGGTAACTCTGGTGACATCTCAAATGCAATCAAATGATGTGTGCGGTTGCTAGCATTCAGGCGGGAAAACGGGCTTTTTTTGAACGACTGTAGCACCGAAACTACGTACCAACGAGGAAAATGTTACTGAGAAAAGTTGTTTGTTTTGATGTTTTCTATACGTTTCTGTGGTCCGTGCAAACCTCTTAGTGAAAAATGTTAGAGGCGTTTTATATTTTCCATTCACATTTTCATTTGAAAATATTTCAGCAGAGATTGGAAAAATAAAATGTTCCTGTCGTTTCAAAACTGGGGAGAGTTTTTTCTATATTTTTCTCATATTTTTTTCTTTATCTCTCTCTCTCTCTCTCTAGCCCTCCTCTCTAAGTCACTCTCCTTCTCTCTCTCTCTCTCTCTCTCTCTCTCTCTCTCTGTCCTCACCATCTATTCCTTTCTCCCTCTCTATCATTATTTCTTTTTTACTCTGTTTCTTTACCTCTTTCTATCTTTCTCTCTCTCTCTCTCTCTCTCTCTCTCTCTCGAGCTTTTCCTCTCTCCCTTTTTACTTTCTGTCTCCTTCTCTCTCTATCTCTTTCTCCCTCTCTGGTTCTTTATCTCTTTCTTCACCTTTTCTCTATGGTTCTTCATATTTCTCTTTCTCTCTCTCTCTCTCTTTGGTTCTTCATCTCTTTCTTTCTCTATATACAGGGTTATTACAAATGATCTTCCCGATTTCAGACAAATGTAAATCACGTTTATTGAAACTCAGATACAAAAAGATTATATCAATGTAAAGAGTTACTCATAAAGTTTTACTTCACATCATTTCACATACGGTTGGTAACACTGCTGCATAATAACTACGAGAGAAAATGGCTGCCGGCGAAGACAGGAAAGCGTTTTGTATGTTAGATTTCCACATCCGTCTGTTGTTAGTGTGCAGTGAGATTTCTGTACAAAGTTCGGTGCAGATCCACCCAGTGGGCATTCAATTCGTAAATAGTTCTGATTTTAAAGAAAGGGGATGCATCCGTAAGAGAAAGTCAACTGGCCGCTCGTCGGTTAAGTAAACGAGGAAACAGTGGAACGGGCCAATGCAAGTTTTACCAAAGGGGCTCACATTGAACACTTGTAAGGTCATGAAATGTAACTTTATGAGTTACTCTTTGCATTGATGTAACCTTTTTGTATCTGAGTTTCATTAAACGTGATATCGGGAAGATCATTTGTAATAACCCTGTATATCTCTCTCTTTTTCTCTTTCACACACACACACGCTGCAGTACGCACCCGCAACAACACAAACACGGATCACACCATACTTACAGCAAAGCGTCCCATGTTCCTTGAAGTCTTCATGCTATTCCATTCTCGTTTGAATGACAATGCACTTGCGCCATGTACTTATATGCATCCACACAAACCGCCGTTTCATAACAGACGAAATCCGGCATATTGTCTATTAGTGTCGGAAGGAAGAGAAAGTGTACTCACGACGACAGAAGAAACGGGTGTCACCGCTCGAGACATAATTATCTAATTTAAGGCCAAGAGCTTCGGAAGAGCAACTGCCTCGGTCGGTTGCACATCGGCGACTTCGCCAGATAACACACTTGTAAATATTACAGGGAATTCTGTTCCAGAAGCTTGCTGCGTCCTTCCAAGGTCTTCTTGCTGCATTGACGATCGGTGTCTTTGCATTCAGCTGCAATTCAGGTTGCACGAAAATTTTGGGTGTGCTGGCAACCTTGATTTGGAGGGCAAAAGCTTTGCAGCTTTTCATACCTGAAAGATTTGATTGATACTTCAATGTTTTAGTCAAGGTGAGGATGAAAGGGAAATTAATATTTGGAATTATTTTGACCTTTGCACAGTTTTCTCGAATGATGGGTGCTGCGTATGTTTATCTGTGATTTTAATATGGCTGTGGTTGATTTTTGCTAATCGCGAAGATGAAGATGTGTGATCACGTGATGGAATTCATGAAGGGAAAATCACAAAGAACACCCAGTCCAGGATTCGAACTCAGGACTCCTGGCATCGTAGCTTAAATTATTGTAGAATGGTTTGTTTTTATAATAATGAATGTTTGATTTGTTGTTTTAAGTCCACTTTATGCACAGATAGGCTAATCGGGACTTGGCCTACAGTTTAAAGTGCGATCCGAACTACTGTACAATGTGCTTCCACCTGGTATCGAACCCGGGACTCCTTGATTAAAAGGTGAGGACGTTACCACTACGTTATCGGGGTGGACCCTGTTTGTATATTATTGTGTTTCGGAGTGCCGAGTTGGTCCAGTCGGTATGTTGACCTCCGTGACTGAGTGGTTAGCACAGCGCGCTACAACGCCAGATTTCCGGGTTCGAATCCCGGTTAAGACGTGGATGTTTGCGTTCGTCTGTCCTGAATGAAAAGAGATTTAAGATTAATTGATATTAGTATGATGTGTGGGGAAGGCTGCCGCTTAAGGGTTTCCCATTTTAAAAAAGTGGTTAGCGCAGAGTGCTACGATGCAAAGGGTCGTGGGTTCGAATCCCAGATAAGAATTGGGTGTTTACCTTGTTCATGATTAGAACTTGGTAGAAAAGTTTAAAAATGTAATAAGCGAAATAAAGTTAACAAAACAGCGGACCATGATACCCAGGTTCCATTCTCGGGATGTGTGATTTCAAGTAGGATATTTTTTACGTTGATAATCCAATATATATATAGCCCCAATCCCACCACTCACTCACTCACTGACATAAATGTTCTCCATGAAGGAAGCCCCGGAGGCGAAAAACGCTCGATTACGACCCCCCATGAAATCGTCCCAAAAGGCCGAGAAAATTCAAAAATCTCTCAATCGGCCCTTCCTTAAGGGTGAAAATGCCCTTTTTTCACGTCCTTAGCAACCGTTGCCACGGGCATTCCTTTCGCACACATTGTTTCCTTCAATTCTTAATTGTCCGGCTACATTATATTTCTCACAGATCAATAGCACACAGATGAATCAACTCCTGGCTTTGAAAAGGTGCCTGAAACAAGGGTGACATCTACATAATAAGGAGTTTCAGCCCAGATACAATTACGTACAGTACTGGCCAAAAGAGTGTCAACTTTTGGTTTTTTTGCTGTAACTGAGGTATTTATTGCAAGAATTACACAATATTTGCACCAAAACATCTTCAAATGGATTACATTCGACTTATAACCGAGTGGTTCGGCAAACTGTGAAATGGTCTAAAAAAGAACAAATTTATGTAAATAGAAAAAAATACACACCATCGAACATAAAGAAATATTGCACTTCAGTTCACCGGGAAAGGTCAAAACTGGTGTTGATCAACACAAAATTAACAAACAGCATCTAGTACTTTGTGGCAAAGCCTTTGGCATCAATAACTGCTTGACATGGAGTCAATAAGGTTGTGGATAAAAGAGACTGGTATCTTCTTCCATTCCTCCTCCAACTGAGCAACCAGGGAGTCGTAACGTAACGAAATGGAACGGTATTTTCAATTACGGTTTCCGTTACGTTACAACCAGAAACAGAATAACTTTTTTCGTGAACAGAAACGTTACCTCAGGTATATGAACATTACGTTACAGGTGTGCATAACGGTACCGAACCATAACTGATCTTTAAAGAAGTAGGTCTTCACGTGACACTTTAACGTTACATCCATTGCCGGCAACCAGTAACGTTACAGGGTAAGAAAGAGGTTCGTCACGTATTGACTAGTAACTTTAGTGTGTGTGGAAAGTGATAGTAACGTTACAATTAACCAGTAACTTAATTGAGGTCACTACTGAAAAAACGTTACACTCCTTTTTTCAAAGCAACAACGTTATTTATAGCTGGTATCATACAGACGTTCCGATGTGCAATACCGTGTCCGATGCCGTGTTCCGGAGAGAATAACATAGGTCTCTCGTATAATTGTGCTCGTTACTTTTGTAACGTTACAGTTCTTTTCCTCCACAAAAGTCTGTTTCGAAAAAGTGATACACATATCCGTTACGAATAGCAAATACCGTTATCGAAGGCGTTTTCGAAGAAGTCTCATAATTGTTTGATTTTGATATGCTTTATTTGACTTCGCTTTTTTTTTGCCACTTTTGGCTAATTCTCGAAGATGGAGATTGGTGATAACAATATGAAATTGATGAATGCACACTCACAAACATCCACGCCCAGGCCGGGATTCGGACCCGGGACCCGTAGCGTTCTCATAATTGTGATCGGCAGCATAGTAACATTACAATATTTTGACACCTTGAAAGTCATTAAGTTATAATACGTATTTTCGTTTTGGATGTCAGTGAAAACATTAAATTGTAAAACAAAACGTTTCATTCGGCGTGACAGAATTCTGGTTATCGGAATTTACTGACTAACTATGTATTTATCACAAATATATTTCTTTTCTGCATACTTAATCACTTTACGTGAATTTGTTCTAATTTGAATATCTATGCAAGATGAATTTTAACATGTGCGTTCACTTTATACAATAGGAAAACAAACGTTTGTTGAAGGAAAACGTTTCTATCTATCTATCTATCTCTCGCTCTCGGTTTACATGTGTTACATCAATTAAAAAAAAATACATTATGTTTTTCGATGAGAATGATTCGTTCTTAGATTAAAATGCTGAAGGACGAAACATAAAGGACCAACCATGGTCGAGCCAAAAAGTCATCCGTGCCACGCGTTCGTCCACATAAGCGAGAGGCAAGCTTTTTCCTATCGGAAGACGAAAAATAATTGCTTGCTGCGCGACCTTGAGAAGGCGAACCGAACTGATAGCAGCAGCACCACGCAAATCGGAAAATCTGAAACTTTGTACACGTGACCTTCGATCACGAAGCATCCGAGTAGACAACGCCCTGAGGCGATATGAAAGGCACTTTTAGCCAGTGGCGGCCGGCGGGTACTGTCAACGTGATCAAGAAATCGAAGAAAAAAAACCTCCGCAATGCCTTGGCCCCCCTCCTTGAGGTTGCCCCACTGGCCAAGATGTATATCCTTGTTTGGTAACGTGGAAAACAGTGTGTTTAAGTAATAACACACTAATACGATTCATCTTCACTCACTAACCTATCTTTAAACACTACAGGACACTTCACTAAAAACACAATTACAAGAGGAAGGGAAAGCAAATCTTCTCACCTTCTCCTCCCCCATGCACACGTATTCCAACTGGACGTTGAAAATATTCTACATTTGATGTAAAAAGAAATTGTCGAAATGCCAAAGGAATTTTTACTTTTATATTTTTAAAAAGTCTGGATGGCCCTCTAGGCGCATCTATCTATTATCAAAATGTTCATTTAACTTCGGAAAAATACTAGGTTCGTTTCTCCAAATGTTGGCAGAAAAGTAGATAGTACCTTTTTCACGAATTACTTCCCCAACGGGTCGTACAAATCCGTCGTATTTAGCGACTTATCTCTGAAGATGGCAACGGTGTCAACACTGAGAAAGTTCCCTCGCTGTGCTAAACGGGCACGGCTGGTGTCTTATGGGCTAACCCCATTGGCTAACACCACCCCCTGCCACCTTCTTCCCGGCTTATGGTGCAAAGGTTACTCGCTGAGACTTCACCAACCCTCTGCACGCGTTTCAACTTGGTTAGGCCAGCTCTTGGGTGGCGCCGACCGCTGCCTCGCCGAGGATACGAAACAGCTGGCGATGCAGTGAGGAGGTTGGGGCGGTTCATATCTAGTCTGTGGTTGGGGCGGTCGTCACGTCAGCTTGACCGATTGAAAGATTCGAATCTCATTGTCTGTAAACTATCAATGTATTAATTTAACAATACTTGGGCTAGGGGCTAGGTATGCATTTCTTCTGAGGGTAGTGCCATGGCACGGCGGCTCTCCCCCTTGAGCCGCCGCTGCTTTTAGCAAGTAGAAAATACGTATAAAGGATGGAATTTGTGTACGAAACAAATGAAACCGCGTTTGCGCAACTGGTCTGTAGCTAGACAGGGCCTTTGGACTCTGAAGTAGGCAACAATTGTATGGAGAGTGATTCTCAAAACTAAGCGAATAAAAGGACAGTACACGTATTTTACAAGGGCCCTCATCTGCTTACAATTTTGAAAATTACTTTCAGTAATTCGTGCCTTTTTGGACAGGAGATGAATTAAACTTTTTGGTGTAGAAACAGACAGAGCGCCTACCACGTTTGAAAGAAGAGCATAGGCAGACATTAAAGTAATTTTCAAGAATGTAAGAACGACAGTCGACATGGACATTGAGCAACGTGTGACTGAGAAATACAATCGGAACAAAGGACAAGATTCTTCAAGAAACAGTAATTTTATAAAACTTCCTATCATTAACTAAGTTCATCCTTTTATCCTCTTTTGTTTCTTCTACTTTTGTATTGTTCTTGTATCGCTTTTCTGCCACTTGTAGATAATCGCGACTATGAACATTAATGATGATCATATTAAATCTATGAAGGGATGGTTACCAAAGAAAACGCTCATGCCCAGGTGTCTACTCGAACTTGAAATGTTTGGTAGAGAGTTTATGAGTGGATCACTCAACGACTTCGGCTTCGAGGATACTGTTTCAGTTGCAACATGCAGTATAATTACGTTTCTACTACTCTCAATTGACCCAAGCATGTGGTATGTGTCCTTCATTTTACTTAAAAAGCCCCCTTGATACATGAGATACTGCAAATAATTTCAGGCATGCCGTCGAATTCACATTGCCTGGCACTTTTTTTAAACTAAGTAATGAAGTGACGTGTATATTCATATTACGACTAGCTCGAACTAAAAACTCTTGTGGAATACTGTGTATATGTTGTCCTTGTTGAAGTGAGGAACTTCATATTTTGCTAAGAAAATATGTATGAAAAAATATGTTTGTAGCTACTAGAAGAATTCAAATTATTATGATGGAATTTCAACTTGCGTATACTCTTCATATAACGTGGTATATAGTTATCGCAGACGAGGTCTTGTTTCGCAGTCAATTTATTTTTAGTTGAGGAACTCGAGAGTAAGTTGCAAATATTTAATGACCCACGTTGTGGTGTGCTGTTCGATTAAGCAGAATTGGAGTGAGAGAAATCATTCAACACGTCAATTTGTAACTGTGAATGCAAGTTTTCTTTGATTTAGCGGGAAATCAGTCTGCTATTGTTGTAAGTAATAAATGGAAACATATACATTTTCTGCTCGAGTAGGAATCCACAGGCGTTATCCAATCAATCAGTTTCTGTGTTTGAAACTTCTGTCTAGGAAAGCTACATAAAATTTGCTTTTAATAACAGCAGCTTCAAAATAACCTATCCATTCTTGTCATGCCAAGTAATGTTTGATTTTGATTTGTTATATTTAACTTTGGTTTTCTGCCACTTTTGGCTAATCGCGAAGACGAGGATGGGTGATGAAATTACAAAATTGACGAAAGGACATCACAAAGAAAAATGAAAATGATGCATAGGCTGGGATACGAACTCGGGACCTGTGGCGTCGTATTGCGATGTGCTAACCGCTCCGCCACGGAGGTCTGCAAAGTTGTATTTGACCATTGTACATTGTTAATGAAATAAAAACATTACATATACAGTGGCTCACATTAGTAACCGAAACGTAGCATTTTGTTTCATTTCTTCACAATATTTCACAATTAACAACATGTACATAAATATAATCCATTGTGAAATATTTATACGCATTTATTAAAGCTATATTCCCTGTTACGTTTTTCTTTTTTTTTTTAATTTTGGGTGTTTCAGCACTTAGGCTATTTTGCACCCGCCACGTTATACTGGGTCCAGCCCCTTACCACAACAAATAACATAACTGTAAGGTCGCATAACTGAAATATGAAAATATTCTGACTTAGGTTAAAAGCTGAGGCTGTAAAGGGGCACTCAGCACACATGACAAAAAGCAGGAGAACATACAGAATTATACTGGCCAGTCGCCAGAGACTTGTTAGTCAGCAAAAGGCAGCCCAGGGTGTACTACGTGGAACTGATTTTGACGATCGGGTGTATGTACTGCGTGGAAGGTCACCCCTTACACCCCTGTTACGTTTTCAAATCTGAAATTAGTTATTTATATTTGGGTGTGAAAAAAAAGATCACTTTAATATTCAGACAAATCTTGAAAGCCTTCTGTTACTGTTACATAGTTTTTTACCGGTCAACTACAATGCGGGGAAAGAACAATTCATGCTACTTCCTGACTACATCTGTTATGAGTAACTGCATTGATCCCTGACTGAAGTACGAGAAAAATGGGTAACAAAACAAAAAAACAACATTTGACGAACGACAGCTATTTATATTTGCCGTATCTAACCAAAGGGTGTCGGTACGTGCAAGGAAATTGAAAATGTTAAGTACATGTAAGCGTACCGTGGGTAACGCAATAAAACGTAATGAAAAGCAAAATGAGGTAAATTCCGTATCTCAGAAAATTCAACCAAGATAAATGGGAGAAAGAAATGAAGGAGCTTCGGTATGAAAAATCAAGACCCTTTCCTCACCCCCACCCCCTTCTCAAACCAAGGGCTCTGAAAGCAGCTGTGCAACTTGGAGCAGACATTGGGACTGCTTTACAGACGGGATAAAATGAAATGTACTTCCGTTTTCCTACCAACTCAGAAGCGAGTTGGAAACTCTTCATTGCTCCTGTATAGATAAGAAAGTGGGGGAGGGCAGTAGCAGACAAGGCCACCACGGAAACTTGTTTCCAGCAAGCTTTATGTTGGAGTCTTGGCAGTTTGTGGAAGGATTTTGTGTTCTGCCTTCCCCCCTCCTCTCTCTCTTTGGATTGAAAAACAGGGTGCGACGATTATGCGATGAAATACGGTAATATATAACGATAAAGCTTTATTTGATTGAAGATAATAATAATAATAATAATAATAACCCGTGACGCAACGGTCCGTGAGGGCCACGTCCTACCTACCGACTGCCGGCTTCACTTCCACCTGCCGAGGTTGGAATTATGGGGTGACGCGTGGTTAACAAGACAAGTCTTCAGCTAATCTGTGGTCTTCAGTCTTTGCAGGTTTCCATGGCCGCGTCACGCTACTAATTTGTAGCTCCTCAATTTCCTCACGACGGTGGATGGCCACCAACCCCATACACAGGCCGAAATCTCAGAACCAGGGGTTCCGGGTTCGAATCCTGGCCTGGCCATGAATGTTTGATCTTTGCAAATTAGCCAAAAGTGGCACAAAAAGCGAAGTATAATAAAAGAAAATCAATCAATAAATTGTTTATTGTTGGTTGACGTGAATTGTTAATATGCCTAAACTATTAAAATACTCTAATATCAGGTTTTCTGTTGCAAATTATTATTTGAATTTTGAGGGCATCCATGACGAAGTGCTTTGCATACTGCTCTATGAAACCGGAGACCCTATGATCGATTGATTGATTGATTTGCTTTATTTTAATTCGCTTCTTGTGCCACTTTTGGCTAAACGCGACGATGAGGATGGTCGATGAAATGATGAAATTAATGAAGGGACACTCACAATGAACACCGAATGAACACAATGCCAAAGCCGGTGTTTAAGCAAGCTGTGCTAACCACTCTACCACGGAGGCCGGAATCCTTCTTAATGTATAGGAGAAATCGTTCTTTGACATCGAACTAAGAACAGTTAATATGCGTCACCTCGGAGTTATTATATTTTAAATTTCGAACAATCAATTGAGATTTATTCTTCACCATTATTTTGTCCACATCAAAACTTCCACACAATAAGATCAATTACACTAAGGACAACAGCATTAGAGTCTATGCTTTAAGGAATGATTAAGCACACAACGATGACGGAAAATAATTCACATGATTAAAGTGATGCATTACATCAGTGAAACATAAATTTTCGGTCATGAAGAAAGATTGAAAAACGCAGGGACACAATAATCGATGTGTTTATTTATTTTATTTCGCTTTTCTTCCACTTTTGGGTAATCACAAAGATAAGTATGAAAGGTGTGTTAAGATGAAATTTGTGAAAGGACAACTACAAACGTAAATGGATAGGACACAGTCCAAACCCCACAGACCATTATACTGACCTTATGTCATGACGCCAGATCCTCGTTACTGTGCAAAATGCACTCCATGGTCACAATGACGTAAGCATTCGTAGAATTGATTTGTATATCATTCTTTCTTTTTTTCAGAAAAACGCGAGCTAAACTATTGCGCGTTCTGTGATATGTTCATTACTTCTCAGGAACACTCGCGGCCTTCAACCAGTTTTATCCTTAAACAAAATTGCGGGTTAGGATGTTAACAGATACTTCAAAGACAATATCCAAAAAATTACTTGTCACATACGCAGAATGTAAAACATTTTTATTTTCTCGTTTCTTCTACATCCTTGGGGAGTAAAGACGGCTGGAGCGTGGTGCTGGTCATATGACCTCCAAAATGTCCGAACTCGAGAATATGCGACACCCTACTGCCACAAACCCTTAAATGTGCCTTCATGGCACGGTTCTATACGCACGACGAACTTTACCTTACCTTTACTACTACTAAGTACTCATGCCCGGAATTTTTGTATTTTTGATCCCTCATTATGTCTCCATTGCTAACCTGTTTCATTTCCAGTCATGACAGCAATTAGTCGATGCAATAAAAATACGTCAAACTTAAAATGAAACAGGTGTCGGCGCGCGCACACACACACACACAAACACAAACTCAAGGAGAGAGAGAAAGGCGGGGTTGGGGTGGGGGAGGAACACAAAATCCTTCCACAAACTGCCAAGACTCCAACAAGACGCTTTGCCGGAAACAAGTTTGCGTGCTGGCCTTGTCTGCTATTGCCCTCCCCCACTTTCTTATCTATACAGGAGCAATGAAGAGTTTCCAACTCGCTTCTGAGTTGGTAGGAAAACGGAAGTACATTTCATTTGATCCCGTCTGTACATCCGAAATGGTAATCTGGCGGTTAAGAAAGCAACGATGAGTATGAGCGACGAAATGGTGAAACTGATGAAGGGACAATCACAAAGAACACTCCTGCACAGGTCGGGATTCGAAACCGGAACCCCTGGCGTCGTAGCGTGCTGTGCCACTCTACCACGTAATATTTTTTATGTACTCATTTTTAGCTACTTCCTTTGTTCCTTATTTTATTAAGTGTATCCAAATATTAATGTTGCTGCTATGTAAAGTCCAACGTTCATAATTTAATATCTGACTAAATTGTATTTTTTCAAAATTGTTCCACTTTGTATCACACATCTACGATACCGAAGATATTTTTTTAAAAAAAATTCTAACGTTCCTTCATTTAAAATGTGTCTGACATGCCTTAAAATGAAAACGTCTTATCTGGCCAAATATTCGAGAGTCTACCTATTTAGCGAAGCGTTTTTCTGTTGTTTGCGACGTGAACAACGTAACGTCTCGAAGGTAGTGAAGTATAGAGACATTTGTAGACATGTGAGCACTTTTGTTATCATATTCACTGATTGTAAATGTCAAATGATGGGGAATTGCAGAATTACGCCTGTTTATTTGATGGAATTCTAAGTGAAAAAGAAGAGAGGAAATGGAGATATTAATACTAACATTTATTGAACGTTTTATCCTGGATGCGAACCCGGCTTCTTAAAGGTAAGTGATCTCACTTTGTATTTGTTGAATATGTATTTAGTGTACACATTTGTGCCTAATAAAGAAGTCCAAGAAAAATGTATTTTTTAGCTAATACGTTTTAGAATTATTATTTTTTTAAGTATTTGTAGGTGTGTTTTACAACAAAAGAGCATTTCGGTATCAAAGCAGAGGGACACAAGAAAGAAAATGCAAGGGCATTAAATGAAAACTCCTTAACTTCATTAGGGGTAACATCTGAAATAAATAAATCAATAAATAAATCTAAGCGTACATATGGTGAGACATGAATCCATAGGGACAAAAGTATATTTTTGGTGAAATGGATTAGAATCACTGCGTGCACCCTAGAAAGTTTGATAAAACACCTCAAGTGTTTTTCTTAAGAGAAGTGTAATACTACCAAATAGGACCTCTGGCAAGAAATCGCTAATAGGCGGTGTGTGCCAAACAAAGAAGACGACGACAACCTATCTCCAGTTCTCAAGGGCATTTAGTGGAATGAGTGATTATAAAGTTTTATTTTGGATTTGTTCAGTAATATGGTGCAGGCGATAATCGTTCAGGTGTGTATATGTATATGATTAATTGAATTAGGTTATTTTACTTACCTTTTTGTCATTTTAGTATATATATATACTAAAGCAAGATATATATATATATATATATATAATCTATATATATATATATCTTGCTTTAACCCACGGAAATAACTATTTCTGCTTCTGCATTTTTCAGCAGTGTACAAATACGCCACAAGCTGCTTCTACATGGAGCCAATCAGATTCGCAGTGTTCGATTTAAGGGAGGGGTAGGAGGTTAGAACTACATTTTACAGCGGAGGTAGATGAAGAAATTGGGATCCTTAAAACTAGCGTGAATGGGAATCTCGGTCTTTTACGATTGGTTACAATGGAAGGAGAAGGTTCTTCGCTATCCAAGGGAAGAAAGAGAAAAAATCCCGTTCGCATGTTTTTCTCCTTTGATGACATACGACGAGAATCTCACTGTCTTATTCCGGGCTGCGGAAAGAAAGTTGCGGTAAGTGCAATCTTCGGGCAGGTTGAAATGTTTCAGTTCTCGCCGTAAATTCCGTTATTTAGGATTTCAGGATGGGACTTATCTTAACTTGTCGAATCTCATAGCCGTCCTAGACCGAAGCCACCTTGATCGTGTTATTACTATTTAAACATCATAAGTGTTTTCTATCTTATAAGTTACATTCTTCCTCTCAATTGTTCTGCCAGTGAGGGTCAACGTAGAGAACGTGGTCTCGAAAAAGGAAACTGAAAACAGCTCGTCTAAATGTCGGAGAGCCTTAGTTTAGAGTGCAATGGGGTTATACGTCGTATAGAGCGACCACAAGGGGAAAAAAAACGCCGAAAAGTGTACGCACAGATTTTCCTTCTTCCGTTCAGCTCTGGCCATAAGAAAGCATGCTTTACTGTGCCCCTCTCCTCCACGCGAGAGTACGGTGCACGCGAGCCGCGAGTCTGCTCAGGTTTATATCCTTGTGGTCCCACAGTAGTTTCTGTTCATTTCTGCAGGAATTCAATCTTATCATAAAGAACTAACTAAACTTTTTGCTCTGATTGTCGTGGATTAAAAAAATGTTAGGATGCAGGCGAAAGGAAATGGAAAATAATTAACGTTTGTAAATTACACGTAGGATTGTGCACGAGTGCACTCTTGCTCACACATCACATTCTGCTATGAGCCAGCGTATTTAAAGGTGCTTGAAGACTATGGGCAGATCTTTTCATGTCTGCAGGTTTGCCTTGGGAAAATTCAAATGCCTAGTTTCAATACATTAAATAATTTAACTTTATTTGGGATTCTATGAAATTATTTGCATGGAGGTGCATATAGAAACGTTCATTTCATCATGTTAACGTTTGAAAGCAACTGATATAGTCTGACCGTGGGCAATAGTTGCTTCGGCATTTCAAAACTCGGCTGCATATGCATGTGTGGGGGGTAGAGGAGTATTTTATTTCCTATTTCGGCAATTTTACGTAGCTTTCCTACCTCTTCAGTTATTTACTATGTTGAGGTTGAATAGATATTGGGACAAACTCAATGGTACGTCCATACCTTAGCCAGGGTTTCAAATAGCAGCTTAGCTGATCAGTCACGGAGCAGGCAACGACTTTAGTCTTTACGGTGTTCTTCAAGCAGCAATTTTAGTATGGTGTCTTGATACTAATTTTTTCATGGCCATTATTTTGTTGGCCGTGACGATATAAGTTGTTATTGAACATGGTATCTAAAACTCAAAGTTTGCTGATTTACGTGAATGCTGAACTCTTACTCCAAATTGAAATGAATGCAATACTCCTTGACTACTAAAAAGTGATAGCGATACTTGAAGTGAAGGTCGGCTTCCCCGATGTCGCAGTGGTAGCGTCGTCGCCTTGTATTCCAGGGGTCCCGGGTTCGATACCCGGTGGAGGCACACAGTGGTTCGGATCCAATTTTATAAACTGTAGGTTCAGTTCCGATTAGCCTTACTGTGCATAAAGTCTGACTCTTAAACGTGACTCAGTCTTACAGATAAGAATTAGAAGTGGAAAAATGTCGATTTACTTCAAATACCCTTCAGAGGATTTTTTTTTTAACAAAACTGAAAACCGCATTTCTGTAGTTACGTTCGTCTGATTCCCGTAGGACGATAGGTGAAATACGTTTCCCGAGAAATATTTGAAAGGAGTTGTGTTAAGATGTCAAGCATGTAGCCCACAGCCATGCTGTATGATGAAAGCATAGAGGATAAGCCCCACACTTAATCTAGGTTCACAACAAAGATAGCGACTGAGAGGCCTAGCGTAATGAAAGGCAAGGAAAACTGTTAATCATTGGAAGAGACAATGAGTTTCATGTTTAGATCATTCTATCATATGTATAATTAATGAAATTGCTTATAAAAATAAAAAATGGTACAAAATGCTTCAAAGTAATTGAAAATATCGTCTCCAGGAAAAACCGAGAAAAGGAATACGCCCATTCAAACTGCAAACCTCGATTTGCATACTATATAGAAGGAATTTCCACCACATACTTGAAATTAGTTTGAGAAAATCTAAAATACGAGGAATCCCTATTCTCGTGTTGCTATTTCCTGTCAAATAAGAGGCTGTTGCGGTCTACTTCCGCGCTATACATTGAAGAAACAACGCTTTATACTCCGAAGTAGATACCAATGGTTCATGGACGCCCGCATTTTTTTTCAGGGAAGGGCAAGCAAGGTAGTTTTTTCCAGGGGGGGAAACAAGGTGCATATCCTACACCATAAGTGTTGTCTTTTAAAAAAAAACATTACTTTAATTTGAAGTTATGTTCATGCAATAATTAACATATATTATTGTAGCTGAAATGACATTATATGTGTGATATATATATATATATATATATATATATATATATAATTTTTGGTTGACTTTCATTTTCCAGGGGGGTCGTCCACCCCTTGCCCCTCTTTCGGACGTCCTTGCAAAGGTTCTATTTTTATTTCGCGTCTACCACTGTTAATCGCGATGATAAAGGATGCGATAGATGATGGAAGTGGTATAAAGACAATATCTTCTAGTCCAGGTTCTAATCAGACTTTAGACTTCGCATTGTATTACGCTAATTAATTTGCCACGGGATCGGCTACTTTGTGTTTGTCTGCTCATCAAATGATTAATTAGTTATTCAAACTCTATAGGTAGCAAAGCGATATAAAATAACGAAACGGAAAAAATCCACTTGACGTCTTGTAGTACTATCATCAACCTACAATTTCATGCTCACAAATCCACACAGGAAACTTCTTGTGGCATTAGTTTTGCGGAATGGCCTTGGGAAATAAAGATCGCCCATTTCCTTGTTCAGCTCTAGACAATTCAGGTGCCTTATCGAAGCTGCTCTTGAGCACGCAGGGTTTCTAACCTACTTCGCCGTAATTCAGTTGTTGTATCTTGATCAATATGCTGCATTGAACATTCCACTCAGAAATCCCATCCTATTCAACAGGGCGAGCTCACTACCATTCACGATTTTCGTCTGTATAAAGTTTGAAAAAGAAGAAATTTTCAGAAAACTCGTGTCTAATGTATTTCATTCTTTGATGTTTGTGTACAATTTGTAATACTATTAGTAATTGTAATACAGCGCGTCATTTTACTAGATATTCAACTAGTCTCTGTAGAAATAAGACAAAAAAGGAAGGAGGCTACTTAATGAAAAGGTGCAAACTGCTAATTTATAAATCTAAAGTCACGAAAAGAGTTCAGTCAAGATCACGCCGCTCACCTAGTCTTGCCAGTAAGTAGACACATCCATATTTCGTTTTTGACGAAAACACGAAATGTGAAATGACATGCTGTAATGTTAATTTTTCATGTTTCTGAAAGGTGAGGTGCATTTTCCTACCCTGTTTCGTAACGAAATGATCTGCAAAATAAGAAATACTCCTAAACACAAAATTAGTTTATTTACCGATGCGATACTTTCTGAAGTTTGAAATATCCTGAGTTAGGTAATTCACGGAGAAATGATTAATTCTGCTGTAAATATTTGAGAAGCATAAATTGACCCCTTTATACAGAATAGACTTAATACTCTCGTAACTACATAAATGCGTAGCGTTCCAACAGAACTGATATGCTACGAATGTACTATAAGGGATATACTTATTTTGTGTAATAAGTGCAGTTTTTTAATCAAATTTAGGATTATATTCAATTTGTCATTTTATACACCACTTTTGATCAGATTTTTCACCGCTATAACAACGAATTTTTATTTTATTTAGCGCATTTGAACCCGAAAATTGTACCGAAATTTTGTATTATTTACCAAAAATATATGTCTCTTCTACCAATAAGCAACAATTTCAGCTGACGCAATCAACCGCATACGTACAGTGCGATGCACTAATATTGCTCGGCAAATTGTCCGACTATTTTCGTTATTTTTCTCGTACATCCTATGTGTTTTAAGCGATGGATTTTTATGTATACTGGTGCAGAAGTTGTCAACAGCTTGTTTTGAGTTTTCTTTTAATTCTTGAAGCTCTTATTGGGTCAAATAAAATGCACTAACATGGTGATGGACAATTTGCACGGTAATACTCATGGATCCCACTGTACAACGCGCGAAGTGTCGACTGAGCAGCTAAGATGTGTGGCAACCCTGTAGGACCAGGGGTGTGGAGGAGACAAGGGGAAGCTCAGACTTTGACTGGACTGTTTTCGTGGAGAGAGCAATCGTGGGAAATTCCTACTATCCATTAGCTAGTATATCCATATAAAATTGCGGAGGATGGTTACATTCTAACATTCCAAGTAGGACCTTTATTCCATCACTTGAATTGTTTAGTAAAATTTATTATTTTAATTCGTATATGCAAAATTGGACTAAATTGATCAATTTGATGGAGTGGTAAGTTAAATTTTACGTTTGGTACATACATTATATTTCGTCAGAAACCAAATGCTTTATTGATGGCGTTGCGGGCCAAAACTGAACGTATGAAAATATTTCAGATCAAATTGTGACTTTACTGGAAAGACAAAATATCAGGTTCAGGAAAGATTTCCGTGGGTTGTAGTTTATAAAACACACACCTCTGAATGGGTGTCCAATATGTCCAGGATTGAATTGCAGTAATTGGTTAATATCAAGGAAATAGCGTTTATAACAGGGCGAAGCAATTAATGACCTAAAAATAAAATTTTAAAAATATATCATTTGTTATTAATTCCTTAACAGTTGATGAGTTAATTTTTGATAAATTTAATGGATAAGTGTAAAATGTTTAAATTTACTACAACTTGTTCGGAAAATGGAGTAATACACACTGTTAGCAGCAGTGAGATTAATGCAGAATTGGCAAATACGTGAGATTTAAAATCATTTTTTTTAAAAAATAATTTTATGTTGTATTGTTACAGAAGACAAAAGTTGCAATGGCTTTTCAGAATAAAGCTGAAGTAATATGATCAATAAACACTTGACGGAGATTCTAAAATAAAAATGATTGTCTGCTAGTAAAGACGTGTACAGTACGATACACAAGTATCGTGTGGGAAATTGACAAAGATTACTTTTGTTAATTTTTTTTCTTGCATCGTGCGTGTGTTTGAGAAATAAATGCTTGTGTAGAGATTCAGTTGCTTGTCTGGCGCTTTGTTCAAATTCGCAACTCTCATTGGGTAAAACAGAACAAACGCGATGGTGGATAATTTGCTTAGTAATTAATACTTATGCATCGAAATCAGCATGGAAAAGCTCCTCTATACTCTCATTGAAAGAACTGAAAGATACTGAAAGCAGTGTGTCCTAGGTTTACTTCAGTCAGCAAGAGGACATTATCACATGACAAAATTTGAAAAATAAGGGTAAAAGATATTCAATTAATAAAATGTCAAACTCTACAAAAAATCTTCAGAAAACTACTATAAATGTTCAAAATTACCTAGAATTGACAAAAGTTACTTATCATTACTTAAGCATTAAAAATTCAAAGCAAATTTGCCTGAACAAATTGGCTTTACTGAACAAAGTTTTTACGCACATTGTTCTTGCATTGGAGCAATCTTTGCATCCTTTTTTTAAAATTCAAAATCAAATTACTTGTTCTATTATTATAGTAAAAAGAGCAAAAGTGTGCCCATTCATCATATCACTCATCCCCAACTTCGCAATTAGACAAAATTGGCAGAAAAGCGAAGTAAAATATACTAAATCAACTCAAATGCATATCCCAATCATTGACTTTCAATTTTTCCCAAAATCTCAAAATCCATAAGCACAACTTTCTCCCTATAACCTGTAGAGTTTATCTAGAAGTTAGGCGAGCTTATACCGCAAATTAGTCTTGTTCTGTCACTTATCACCACGCCCCCCTCTATAGTTGCCTCCAGCTCGTTGTCCTGTAAATTCTCCACACGCATTGTAGTCTAGCTTTCCCCATGTTCAAGAATTTCGACGTATTTTATATTGGGGAAGGTCCACTATGTGTAGGGTATTCTATAGTATTTTAATCAGGCGTAAAAAGTGCTGGGATTCCAATTTGTGACTAATCTCCATACATTAAGCATATTGTTATATAATGACAGTTAGTGGTCTCCATATATTTACGTATATGGGTATATTGTACGAATACACAAACTCGCACATAGATTTTACTTTGATATTAATTCTTTCAGTATGAATAAAACTATTTTCTTTATAGGGAGATCATAGTGGTAACCTAGAGAAACATATCAAGCGGAGGCATCAAGATAAGCTGTCATTTCTGCAGAAGAAGAAAATGAGAAATGCTATCTCTAGTAATCCGAAAGCCAATATTCTCCTAAATGTAAAGATGACCGCAGACATCCTCAGGCAGTCTTGCATCCGACTCATCTCGGAGCACGGACGTCCTTTTTCACTGATGAATGACCAAGCATTTCAAGATATAGTGAATCCTCTTTTGGAAGCGATGCCAGCTTCTGACAGGTGCGTATTTTCATCAATGTCGTCAGATTGTCCTTTACATGTATTCCTTAGTATGTTCACATTGTATACGAATGAAATTATTTTCATTGTTAGTAACGGACAGTCTTAATCAGTGTTCGGAAAGTTACTCGAGTCAGTTGCTTGGTTCAAAAAGTAGGTTCGGTGCAGCTACTCAATTTAAAGAATAACTTACTTTTGCAGTTACTTTCTGTTGGATATTTTATTGCGAAAAATTGAACACACCCAATGATCATTAATTACAAGAAAATAAATATTTAAGAAATTTTATTTTGGATTTTATGTCTGTGGTATGTCATCGCATTGTAATATTATGACAACAATCAAGATTAAACCAAACACTGAAGTTTTAATGAGCAACTAGAAATGACGAATTGCAACAAAGCGTGGATGTCCTAAATTCAAAATGGAACGAAGCCCAGCTTTCTTGCCTTAGTAGGAGATTCCGAAAAAAAAAAAAAGGAAACAAAAGCGTCCAGAAAAGAAATAGTTGGAAGCTAAACTACCCCTCTAAGAGAAAGGCCCTTAAATCAATTTGACGTATACAAACAAGACTAATTATTCAAATGCCAACAACTCTAAGCTGATTTTTCAAAGGATGACGCTTGGTCCGCGCATAGTCCATCGCAGCTATTTCTGGCTTTCAAGACAGAACCCACTCCTTAACTAGCTCAACTACTGTCCTCGCGTAGCTGGGCAGGACTGAAATTTTGGAGGGCTCCCACCAGGAATTTAACCCTGGACCGCTAGCGCCAAATGTTAAATCACTAATAATTTGGCTACGCGGGAGCCCATAGTTGAAACAGTGTTGCCAAATTTAACTTTTTCCCCCAACGCTACAAATTTTAAAGTTAAAAATTTGTCTTAAAGAATAGTAAAAGTAACGTCATAAAGTTACATCTATTGCAAAAATGAAACTCTGCTACGGTTACAGCTACCTTCTTTAGTTAGAATTCCTTAGAAATTCATTTCAGGTTACTTCAAATACATTGATTTTATTGATCCAGCCTCATGTAATGAAGGTAGAGAGTTCTGTATATCCTTACAATGTTTAGAAGGAATGCAATTACGTTAAGTTAGTTTTTCAAATAACTGTAAAACTAGTTACTCACTGACATAATCATGAGTAATTTCAACTGCAACAGTTACTCTTTGAATAAGTAAACTAAGTATAACTGTCTGGAAAAGTAATTTTCTGAAGACTGATATGTATGAGACACATTTTTTCATCAAATGATATTTAACACACTTTTGTACACTCAAACAAAACTAATTAATATAAAGTTTTCAAATATTATGTCAAATTTTCCTCAATTTTACAAAGTTGTTACATATACAGTGCGTTCGTTTTAAACTCTTATAACACAGGTTAGGTCGGAATATGTAATATAAATACTGTATAATTGTCTGCATGCTAGACGTTACGGGACGAAAATGCCGGCATCTGTCCCATATCACGTGCTAACTCTGCGCAGAGACAAAACAAACTCACTGTACTCCATATGCCTAGAGACAGGTTATGCTAACATTCTGTAGCTTTCCAGTGCTGGATGGAACTGAGCATGCAGTACAACTTATTTAGATATCCCCTATATACTATTGTTAATATATTTTAGAAAATAAAAAAAATATCGGTGTCACATATATCCTTTTCACAGCCTTAGGTATATCTGAATGAAGCAAAAAGACCTATTGCCAAAGCCCAGTGCTGTGACCAGGGAGGGTGGTGTTATAACTTCCTCATTAGTTCAAACTTTACTAAAGAGCGTTGATTGCATCAAATAACACTGTTTATTGCATGCAAGCTGCGTTAGTTTCTAGACACACTGATAGAGGTTAACCTATTATGGTTTTAAATAACAATCTTTTTCACTTTCACCAAAAAAGTGTTCTGCTTTCTCATATTTGTAGCATTTGCCTAGTTGATGAAAGCTTGATAATATAATTAATTCATACTATTTGAAAAATATTTTTAAGAATTTTAATTCTATTTTGGGTTTGAAACAAATGTCTTGAAAATTTCAAAAATCAAGAAACAACTTATCAATTAAGGATTAAAGCAAATTTTATTCTCTGCAGGTTTATCGTGAACAAGGAAGGTGTACGGAACATGCTATTCAGTCAGGCCCAGCAGATCAGAGAAACAATACGCGGCGAAATGGAGGGAAAATTGATACATCTAAAAGTTGATTCTACTTCGAAAAATGGACGATCATTCTTTGGTGTCAACGTCCAGTTTGTTGTAAATGGGGCTCTCCAATTGCGTACTTTGTCAGTTCAAGAGTTATTTGTGTCTCAAACAGGTAGCAATTTGCGTTACGAATTGTTGAACATTCTGGATAAGTATAATGTGCCCGTGGAGAATATATATAGTTTAACTACAGACACTGGAGCAAACATGATTAAAGCCGGGAAACTTATTGGGGAAGATCAAGAAACAAAGATGTCTAATATTTCTCAAGACACTTACGAAGATGAAGATATTGAAATGGAATTGACGAGTAAAGATTATCGTCTCCAATCCGTTCGTTGCGCGTCGCATACTCTTCATTTAGTCGTGAATGATGCTCTCAATTCCATTCCTGAAGTTAAGGATATTATTGTGACATGTCAAGCAGCATGCCGTGTCTTACGATCGCCTACAGCACGGCGTCAATTGAATGCAGAATCACTGCCGGTACCATCCCTTGATGTCCCGACAAGATGGAACAGCACAAATGATATGCTCCAGTCACTTTTTACACTTAAAAAGTTCATAGGGGATTACTATCAAGAGCAAGTTAAAATAAAGCAAGAAGACTGGATATACATTGAGGCTATTTTGACGTCACTGGAACCAGCCAAAGTAGCCACAAAGAGGCTGCAAGAAGAACAGCTTCTACTTGGCGACTTCTACGGGATATGGCTGGAGTGTCGCCTTAAAACATCAACAATCAACACAGACCTTGCACGCCACATAGTAGAGGGCATGGACAAACGAGAAAAACAAGCATTATATGTCAATAACGAAGAGAGACTTCCATCATTATTTGAGTATCCAGGATTTCTTGCTTCTATTTACATGGATCCCAGGTACTTTTCTGTTTTAAGTGAAGAAAACATCCATGTGGCGAAGGTGTATCTCCAGAAGTTGTGGTTAAGACTTGAACACATGAAATCCTTATCAGTGTGTGGAGAGGTAAAGAAACAAGAAGATTCCAGCACTGAAGATGATGACAGTGACCATGTCACAAACTACTTAAAGAAACAAGATTTATTGCGGCGGAATACCATATCTGCACCAAAGTTTAATATTGCGTCATTATTGGACACTTACTTTGTTTCAACTCGAAGACTGAAAAGGACTGAAAATGTTCTAAATTTCTGGGAAATTAGAAAATCAAGTTGTCCCGAATTGTACATTTTGGCTTGTATTGTTCTCTCTACTCCTGCAACACAAGTTAGTGTCGAGAGACTCTTTTCATCTCTGAAATTCATACTAAACCCACTCAGGTGTAATATGGCAACCGAAATTATTGATGACATACTTGTTATTAGAAATAATTATATTTTCATGAAAAAAAATCTAACTAAATCTTCATTAAAAAGCAATCTCAGAAATAGCAGCACAGAATTGACTACAAACATTGTAGCAAACTTTGTGGAATCCAATGATACACCAGAGAAAGATCTTGTACAACATGTTGAAAATGTGGGGAATATTACTGTCTAGATTAATAATGTATATAATTACTTGATTTTTTTTGTGATCTTATAGTTCATTATACATAAGTAGCTGTAACCAAAGAAAATCTTTTCAGAGGTTCCATAAGAAGTAATTTAATTAAAAGAACAATTTTGCTCGTACTTGTTTAATGTTTCCTAGTAATTAATACATTTAGTTTTGAGTAGCTGTCTTACCTGTTCACAAAATTGCACAGATATACTGATGTTATACAAGAGTATGAAATATATTTTTATTCATGTCAAATTTGTGGAATTCTGTTTAGTTTTAAATTGACACCTGAAGGAAATGACAGTGTATTTGCTTTGTTTTGAAAGATACAAAATTTCTCTAGTTTTTTAAGTAATAAGGTCTTTTTTTTCCTTGTTTTAGAATTTACCTTGGAATGATTAAGAGAATAATAAAGATATTCAACAAAATTTTAAAAACTGTTTCAATATATACTTTTCAGAACCTCCGTTCTATTCTTATGCTTATACAGTACGAATGCATACTTTAAATATATGTATATTTACATTTTTTTTTAAAAAAATTGAGCTTCGATGTTGTAGGGAGTTGAATATATGGCAAATATTGTTATTCCTTGGTTGGTGAACAAATCCTAATTTTTTTTTATTGTATTAATTCCCATGATATCTATTTCTTTGTGAGAGATTAGTGTAAATTTTTAGATTTTTTATGATAAATTTGACAGCCATTTTAGAATGTACCTCAAAATGTAACATTTAGAGCAAATTACTCAGGAACACCACTCAATAACAGACGTTACTGTTAGCCTCCTAATATGTAACCTAAAATCAATTCTTGTTTTTCAAACACGCTACTTCCTAAGGTTAAGTTTAGTTCTCTTGTTATAAAATTCTCTTAATAAAATATCAAAAAATGGCAACATCATTGTCATTATCTTGTCTAAGTAATTATTGCATGGCATCTGATAAATTATCAAAAGACGCACGCAAATGCAAATTAATGTACATTAATTACCTTGATGGACGCACGTGTCTGCCTGTGTGTGTATCCAAATCAGCATGTTACTTTCTAATGTTCTGGACAATGAGTTTTTGAAGAATGGAAACCGAATAGTCAATCACTCGACTACCAAATCATCCCGTGTAACAGCATGGAATGTAAATGGAGATGACAAATAGCATCCACATATCTTTTGAACTTGACTCATTTTGTTAGAATCAGTCGTTCCACATGTCTTATCGATACCTCAAAAATACTGAACCCACAATTGTAATATTAAAATGGGCTCCAATAACTATCAAAGTTTAATTTTTGCATGGCTGAGTTGGGGTCATGTAAATTCTTGTCCTCGCTAAAGTACAGTATGCGTACGTTGCACAAGACTATATAAAAACAAAGTAAATTTGTTACACACACATAAGTGCGCGCCCGCAATTGCATAGCTGAAAGTCTACTGAACACACACACACATCAACTTTCGAGCACTAACGATGACCATTGCCATAAGCACAATCTCTGGCGTGTGTCCAAACATGCACTTCTATGTTCACTATCTAGTAGTAGCAATTTATGGTAGAAATCAATGGTCACTAAAAGTGCATGTTACAACGTCTGCCCACACCTGGGAGTTAGGAATGGAAGACATCGCCATTATGTTATTAAGTGTCCTGTTCAAAATGTCCTTACTTTTATTTTTAAGAAATTTGCCAGAGAACGAAGCGCGATAGTTTTCAATTACATAGAAAATGATGCACCCCCTCAGAGGAGTAACCACAAATTCTTGTCTGCGGGGGGAGTACTTGGATAAACTATTAATAATAGTAGTAATAATGGCACTATTATTATACGTACACAATTTATATAGCCTATATTAATACATTACATAATGAATTCATTCGCCCCCACAACAAACAACAAAAAATATGCCTCTGAAATGTGTGCGCTTCTTCTCCCCCAAACAATTGTTCATACATTTAAGACTCAACTGTTTGTAATAGTCTGACGTACTTACTTCTTGTTACTTCTCCCTCTGGTAATTTACAATGCATTACAGAAAATAAATTGCTAGCGAAGCGATCAAGAAAACTTTTAGATCCAAATTTTTGCAAACTGAAAACAATATTGATTTAATATGGCGCAAAAAAATCATGGAGGCCCATGACATTCTCTTTTACATTTTTTTTTCTATTTACATCGTTCGGCGTCCAGGGCTGACTGCCGCCGTCCCCTATACATCGACCACAAGGAAAAAAACCTTGGGACGAAAAGTCCCCGCGCAGCTTTCCCTTCTTCCCTCCACCTCGGGCCATAAGGAAGCATGGTCCACTCTCCCCCTCCCCTACAAGCGGGAGTATGGTGTACAGGAGTCGTGGGTCTGCGCAGGTTGTTTTGCTCATGGTTCCACTATAGCTAAGGGTTTGAAATTGACAAGACTGTAAGAAAAGCAGATATTGCGAGCGAAACGAGCTAGACAATTTTATATAACTTTATTTACATTTGTATAAAGATATAAATCGAAAGGGGGCAATTGCCCTTCTGTGCCTCCTTGCAGATGCTCTTGACCGTCTGGAAGAAATAATGCACGAAAGACGTGAAAACTAAATCCGTCTTTAGTATCGTTTTGTCCTGCAACTCTTAGATTCTGCAACCTTTCTTTCCATAGTTCAATGTTTGCAACCTTACCCCTTAGAATTGATTTCCGTCCAAGGTTGAGGCCCAATCTCCCCCCCCCCTGTGGTTGCGCCACTGCACCTTCTTTAGCCGTAGTTGTTTTGTGAACTTTCATTGGCTTAAAAATACTTCATTTTCTTCAAGAGCATAATATAGTTTAATAACCGGCGATAAAATTCCTCTCCCCTAAATTTCTGGATTAAAGTATAATAATATAGGGGCATGGAAATCTGAAAGGGGGGTGCGGATGGCCACCTCTCTCCTTTAGAAAACGAATGTCAGCTAAAAGTATATATTTCACACGTATAATTTGATTCCAGTCATAGTAATTTACATTAATTATTATAATGGGTATGCAGGAATGCGATAATTTCGAATTCAAGTGGTGTTTCTTGAGGGGGCAACACTATTATCGGGGTAATATGCCCCATGGAAAAATACCTCGCTTCTCCCTCCGTCGAAAATATCTGCAGACGTCCATGATTAGGGCGGGGCATTAACCCCCCCTTTGGACTTCGTGCGCACGCCTATGGCTACTCATTTCTACACTACATGGAAGGTTTATTCAATTTCGAGCCAAAAATGTAATTTTCAAATCAGGGTTTTTAAACGTCCACGAACCCATCAACTAATGGGTTCTATTGGGTTCCGCAACAATACCGGAACCTGTTCTATCACAGTGTAAATTCGGTCCAAGTTGCGTATTGTTTCATTTCAAATATGGAACTTAGACCGTCTTTAAATTGATCCGGAACGAAGGACCCTGTGCCGTATTTCAATTGATCCAGAAAAAAGGTTCCTGGAACTTATTTAAATACCTTAAACATAAAAAGGCTCTTTACGGTCCAGATCCATTTATGCTTGCTAATATTCCCTGCTGAACCTGAATTGAATTGATTTAAAATTCCTGATCCTTTAACAACCCTGGTGGAAATTCATTAATTTACAAACAACCATATTTTTAACGAAACATTAATCCCACACAATATACTGAGTTATTTTTCGCAATGTTCCAATGAATGGCAAGAGATTTGGGCTATTCCTTTTTCTTCCTTGATGTTTAATAGATTATATTTGTCACGCACCTATAACGTTACTAGCAAACATTTGTGAATTGTTCTTTCCTTGTAACGTTAACATCTACCATACTGAATTTATTTACGTTCCTTATGCAGATGGTATGTACCCAACTGCATTTTGTTCCGTTCCGCTACAGTGGTTTACATTTTGTTACATTCCTATGTAACGTTAATTAACCATATTGCCTTTCACTTCGTTCCGTTACGGAGGATTGCATTCATTACGTTCCTATGTACCGTTATTTACTACCATGTTGCATTTCGTTACGTTTTTTGTAACGCTAGTATATACCACAATGCATTTCGTTACTACGTTCCTTGTATCCTTGTAACGGTAGTATATACCATATTGCATATTACGTTATGTTCCAATGTGCTCATTTCGTTCCGTTCCTTTATAACGTTAATATCTACCATAATACATTTTGTTACGTTCTCTGTAACGTCAGTCTGTAACATATTGCATTTCGTTCCGTTCCATGGGTACCAGCAGCTGAACCATACTCTTCCTCCTACAAAATGGAACGTACCGTGTAACGCAAATTGGGTACGTTACGACTCCCTGTGAGCAACCTTCTCATCAACATTTCGTGCTCTCTTCCCTGCCAGACAACGCCCCAACTCCTTCCACATGTGCTCAATCGGATTGAGATCCGGGGATTGGCTGGGCCACTCGAGAACATTAACGCGACGGCGGCGGAACCAGTTGCTGATGTGCTTGGATGTGTGTTTTGGGTCGTTATCTTGTTGGAGGGTGAAGTAACGGCCAAGGGTTTGGAGAGCAAATGGTCTCATTGTGTTCTCCAGTATGTCCTCGTACTGGAAACTGTTTACAATACCATTGATTCGGCATAGTAGGCCGACGCCATTGACAGTGATGCACCCCCACACCATCACAGACCCCCCTCCATGCTTGACTGTGGGAAGTTGAAACTTGGGATCAAATCTCTGGCCGACAGGACGTCTAATCCACACTATTCCGTCTGTTCCAAAGAGGCAATACTTTGATTCATCACTCCAGACCACATCTTTCCATTCTCTCCTGGTCCACGCCAGATGAGCTTTACCCATGCAAGTCTGGCCATCTTATTCTTCGCCGAAATCAGCGGTTTCTTAACAGGCCGACGTCCATTGAGACCGGCCGCTTGGAGACGACGTCTGATGGTCCTTCCAGATGGCGACGGGGTAGTTGGGAATGATAGCTCCCGAGCAATGTCGGCTGACGTCAGTCTGGGGTTGCTTCTGCTGATGCGGAGGATGGTCCTGTCGACGTGTCTTGACGTGATCCTGGGTCGTCCTATATGGGATTTCTTCAACAACACCTCCCTGTTGCTTCCACCGCCTCAGAAATTCCGATACTGCACTTCTAGTGATTCCAAACTGTGTCGCTAGTTCCCGCAGTGTTCGCCGTTGTGCGCGTCCGTTAGCAATGCCTCTCTGCATGTTCGGAGACAGATTGGTGCATCCACGGCGAGTACCCATACTCTGAAAACATAGAAATGTGTCATGCTGAACACAAATTGGACAATGTCTGGTACACATTGTTACAATCATTAACCAGCATGGATAGGTACAATAGTAATTTTTCTGCGGGTTTTGTAATTCCTTAATATTAGGTGAAAATGGTACACTTCGACCAAAATACATGCGTTGAACATCAGAAACATCCTCCACAACATATCATGCGACGTTCATCCTCATCGGATAACATTGGCAAGAGGTATGCGAAAAAACACGAAGTTGACACTCTTTTGGCCAGTACTGTATATATTGTTATACTCAATGCAAAAATATTATCTACATCGTGCTTGTTTTAACTAAATGTTTAGGGGGTATATTGACATGCAATTCCTTAGAGCTTGCCGTGCCTGTTGTTGTCCATGGAAACGGACGTCGCTAGGGAACTTAAAGAAAGTTTATTTCACCCAGAAAACTACTGTAAGTGAATTATGCTAGACTTTTCGTATTTCAAAATTCAAGCGTCAGAATTTATTAGAGGCAAGGTAGGTATTTGTGCCTTATTAGAGCCCATACACACACAAAGTTACTTTCTAAACTTTTCAAATTAGTGAACTTATACACTTGTTCCCCTTCATCCAATACAACATGCAGACATTTTACCCCATCTATAATATGATTACGCCCACAAAGTGGCCGAAGGTCACGCATGCGAGCGTACAAGACGTGGCCTTGGCCACGTCGAAAGTACGCGAGTCCAATATATATATAACCCCAATCCCACCACTGACTCACTCACTGACATAAATGTTCTCCATGAAGGAAGCCGCGGAGGCGAAAAACGCCCGATTACGACCCCCCACGAAATCGTCCCAAAAGGCCGAGAAAATTCAAAAATCTCTCAATCGGCCCTTCCTTAAGGGTGAAAATGCCCTTTTTTCACGACCTTAGCAACCGTTGCCACGGGCATTTCTTTTGCACACATTGTTTCCTTCAATTCTTAATTGTCGAGATACATTATATTTCTCACAGATAAGTAACACACAGATGAATCAACTCCTGGTTTTGAAAAGGTGCCTGAAACAAGGGTGACATCTACATAATAAGGAGTTTCAGCCCAGATACAATTACGTATATATTGTTATACTCAATGCGTAAATATCTGCATCGTGCTTGTTTCAACTAAATGTTTAAGGGGTATAATGACATGCAATTCCTTAGAGATTGCCGTGCTTGTTGTTCACCATGGAAACGGACGTTGCTAGGGAACTTAAAGAAAGTTTATTTTCACCCCGAATGCTACTGTAAGGAAATTATGCTAGAGTTTTCGATTGATTGATTGATTGATTTGGTGTTTTAAGTCCACTTTGTGCACATTATTAGAGTTTTCGAATTTTAAAATGTGAGCATCAGAATTCATTGCAGAGGAGAGATAGAAATTTGCGAAGAATGAAGGAAAACATTTCTTTATTTCAATTATGTTTAAAAATGTAAAACTGACTACAGAAGTAAAATGTTACTTTTCCAATTTAGTGTCGCTATTGAATTCGTTTACATAAAACATCTAACTAACTATCCTGGAACTGTTATTACTTACCCAGCTTATTATTAAGAAAGAAACCAATAATATTTTGATTATTTGTACATATTACAGCGCATACACACATAAATTTACGTTCAAAACTTTCCAAATAAGCGAACCACGTCGGCGAGCGCACGAGACGTGGCCACAGGCCACGTCGACAGTGCGCGAGTCCAATATATATATAGCCCCAATCCCACCACTCACTGACTCACTGACATAAATGTTCTCCATGAAGGAAGCCCCGGAGGCGAAAAATGCCCGATTACGACCCCCCATGAAATCGTCCCAAAAGTCCGAGAAAATTCAAAAATCGCTCAATCGGCCCTTCCTTAAGGGTGAAAATGACCTTTTTTCACGTCCTTAGCAACCGTTGTTACGGGCATTTCTTTTGCACACATTGTTTCCTTCAATTCTTAATTGTCGAGATACATTATATTTCTCACAGATCTACAACACACAGATGAATGAACTCATGGTTTTGAAAAGGTGCCTGAAACAAGGGTGACATCTACATAATAAGGAGTTTCAGCCCAGATACAATTACGTATATATTGTTATACTCAATGCGTAAATATCTACATCGTGCTTGTTTTAACTAAATGTTTAGGGGGTATAATGACATGCAATTCCTTAGAGCTTACCGTGCCTGTTGTTGTCCATGGAAACGGACGTTGCTAGGGAACTTAAAGAAATTTTATTTTCACCCCGGAAACTACTGTAAGGGAATTATGCTAGACTTTTCGAATTTCAAAATACGAGCATCAGAATTTATTACAGAGGCAAGGTAGGGGTTTGAGGGGAATGACGGAAAACAGTTATTATCCAATTACGTTCAAAAATGTGAAAATACCAAAATACGTAAATATTGCATTTTCAATTTAGTCGCTATTCAATTCGTTTATGCAAAACATCCAACTACTTATCTTGAAACGGTTATTACTTACTCAGTTCATTATTAAGAAAATAGACAATAATAGTTTGAATATTTGTACCTTATTAGAGCCCATACACACATAAAGTTATTTTCTAAACTTTTCAAATTAGCGAACTTGTACACATGTTCCCCATCATCCAATACAACATGCAGACATTTTCAAAGTCATTAAGATCATTGAGGAACCCCATCTAAAACATGATTGCGATCACAACGTGGCCGAAGGTCACGCATGCGAGCGTACAAGACGTGGCCAAAGGCCACGTCGACAGTACGCGAGTATTACTTCTATAGCTTGAAAGTAAACTATGTTACACTTAGCCTACAGCTACTTACGTTTAAAAGTAACTAGTTCCAGTTAGAATAATTAGAAAAGTAACTATTACCTGTAACTGCGTTGCAAGTAGCTAGTTACTTCCAAATACTGCTAGGAAATGATATTTACTAGTTAGATATTGGGATCCAGAAATATCATTGCAAGGGAACTTCACTTTAAGTATACGAGACCATAGCAGCTTTAAAACTAAATTCGAAGAAATTTATAAGGACATTTATGAACAAGAAATACACAAAAAACAGCATTGAAAACTTTAGGCCAATGCTTTTTAATTTTGTTTCAAAAACACTTTTTCAAAATAATACTATATTGTGGAGGTTAAAGTGAAAACTGGACCTTACATGAAAATGTTATTTTTAATGTTATTTTTTCACTGTTTTTACATTCCAATATAAAATTGCTAAAGCTCTATTTGGAATTCTCTGGTAAATAAGTAAATAAATAAAATAAGAAGTCTGAAAAAGTGTGGCTTGTGTATTGGCACGTGCGAATGTCGGAATTATGACGTCATAAATAGTGTACTCAATTATTTAAAATGCGGATTTAAGATCTACTAACAGGTAAAAAATGATCGCGGTCTCTACGTAAAGAGGAGTTTGGAGGATAGGATACTTTTTACTAAGGCTTCTTCATATTTATGGTACAGAAACATAAGATATAGCAGTCCATTTTTCTCTTTTTTAGCCATACATGTTGTTTTCCTCAGCACTAACTTGTCTCATTTCACTTCTTTATATTTTAAAACTAGTAAATCAAGTTTTGAGCATCATTATTCGTAAAAAGTGAAGACACACGAAGGTAAATGCTTAATGAAAGTTAAAGTGAGGATGCAGAGACATCTCTTGGGTGTTATTTATATCTTGAAAAACTAGAAGTGGGGAAAAAATGGATATTTGTTATAAATATGAACCTGTCGATTGATTTGGTTCATTTTACTTAGCTTTTCTGGAAGTTTTGCCTAATCGCGAAGATGAACATGAGGTGATGATTTGATGAAATTGACGAAGGGACACTCACAAAGAACACTCATGCCCTTGCAATCGCAGATAAAGTCGAAAAATCGCCGCAGAAGTTTTAGTTCTTGTTCAGTAATGAACGAATGATTTTAGTTCTTGTTCAGTAATGAACGAATGATTTTAGTTCTTGTTCAGTAATGAACGAATGATTTTAGTTCTTGTTCAGTAATGAACGAATGATTTTAGTTCTTGTTCAGTAATGAACGAATGATTTAGTTTTAAAGATTGAGTTAGGGTGTTATAAATAGACATCTTTTAATTGCTTGTTGTTCTCACTTTGGCTTTAGCTCGTATTGTGTGATGAGTATAGCTTGGCTTTGTATGTAATTGCATATTCTATTCTTTTCTAGATACATACCTTGAACAGGAAAATGTCAACGAATTATATAACTGACATGATTTTGCATACGTTTTGTTACATATTTGCCAGGATATTACATATTTTACATATTTGCTAATTTACTTTACATAGAACAACATATTTCTGTAATGTTTTCCTATCTTGTGCTACATATTCTAATCAATGAGATGATTCGTGCTTACGGTCTCCTAAAATTGACTGGCTAGTCAAAAGACAGGCTGAAGACAAAAATGAAAGAAAATGGGAACTGTTATTTATCGAAAGATGTTTTTCTGGTTAAATATTTTCGTTTCACTTTTAGATTCAGGCAAAGCACCTAGAAAGTTGGCATCAGTGGACAAGAAAGCTACTTTCCTGTATGTTACAGCTTTCATGTCCACTGATACCAAGTTTATATCTATGTATATGTTCCCATGTACAAAAACTTTTTACAATTTGTTTCGAAAGTTACAAAGAGTTGTGTTACATATTTACATATTCTAGGTACAATAATTTGCGAAGTTTTTTGGGACGTTTTTTGTTGCTATGGTGACTTGGTTGGAACGAGAGAAGACAGTGCACGTGATGGGCAACAAATAGAGACAAGAATGAGCCACATCTTGCATTGTTTTATTTATAATAACTAAACATTACAGAGATAATATCTTCGCCTTCGTGATATCTTGAAACAATGATCTAATTGAAATCATATACTTTGCGAGGTGATCGTGCATGGTGATATTACTGATAGAAAGGCGATGATGATATAAACAATGATAATAATGTTGACAACAATGATCATGGGACAGAAGATAATACCTATACTTAGCCTAGGTCCCCCACATTTCGTGATTTTCTGTCTCGGTGCTTGCTCTTGGTCTCGCCTGTTGATAATTATTTACCTCCCAGTGAAAGTAAACACCTCAGACAGTTGTTGCGTCACAGCTCTCGTTCGAAAGGCGGGCCAGCGATACGCAACGAAGAAAGCCGTGTGAGAATCAAGGTTAGCTGCCAAACAAATTTCACCAAGCTTCGTTTGGGGTGATGGCGTGTTAAAGCAGGAAAAATGGAGCAGGTGAAATAGAGACCCTCTGTCCTCCAGGTGTAAATTCGATGGATATTGCAATTTCAAAGATCAAAAGTAAACAAATGTACGACTTAACGATAAAACTGGGGAACAGTGAAATTGCGGTACAGTGTTTGAGAGGTAATTTAGGGCTATTTCATGCTGCTGAATAATGATATAATAATATATTTCCTGAATGGGCTCTAATTTATGAAATAAATGCAACTAAACCAAAATGGCGGAAACATAAGACATACATATAAATGAACTTCCAACAACAATTTAATATTTCTTTTTGTGATTACAATCATTATTATAAAAATAAATTTATATAGGCCTATGATCATAATAATTAAGAAAATATGTACACAATGAAGTAACAAACTATGTGAAACGTTTTCTATACGATTTCCTGCTGTATTGCGTTTGAGGACAATCCCTCTGTAAGCTCCAACAGTAGTCGGCCATCATGTGGCGATCCCACCATCCCTGGTACCTTTCTTCCATTATCCTTATATCCTGATGGAACCTTTCTACCTGTTCTTCCCTAAAATCACCAAGGTTCTCAGGGAATCTGTCAATGTGGCTATGTAGAAAATGTATCATCACACTCATATTACCTCCCAATTTCTCAAAATTTTTCAACATATTTCCAACTACAACGCGGTAGTTTTCTGCTCTGTGATTCCCCAAAAAGTTTTTGACGACGGACACAAAGCTAAGCCAGGCCTGAGATTCGATGTAAGACATACAAGTTGCAAAATTGGCATCATTTGTAAGTGTACGAATTTGTGGTCCGTCAAGATTCCTGCCTTCAATTTTTCAATACTTAGTTCTGGAAAAGTGTGGCATATATATTTTAAACAATCACCACTTGTATCTAAGGCCTTGACAAACTGTTTTATCAACCCAAGTTTAATATGCAGTGGCGGAAGGATGATTTTGTCCCTATCTATCAGCGGTTCATGAATGATATTAGCTTTTCCCACTGTAATATTTTCCCTTGGCGGGCCAAACTTTCATCGTCCACTTTTATCACGTTCGTTTTTATTTTCACTGGCACTTTCATTTGATATCTCAACGTCATCGTCGATATTTTGCGAAAAGGTACAGTGTCTCTCAAAAGTTTTAGGACAAAGACATTTTAAACTAGGCAACCCAATTTACACAAGCCGTTGGTGGGTTGCGTGCAGTGTTAGACTCAATTTCAGGGTTGCCACATGCACAATAGATATTTATAAAATACGCGAAAGAAATATAAACAAGTATTATTGTATAAATTTATTAAAAATATCACTATCATATCGCAAATGACAAAATTCTTTCTGAAAGAAAAAAAGGGTTTTCTAGTATTTCATCGCTGATGAGTCTACAGTAAGGAAAAGAGGTGAGAGGAAACGAAAGGTTCCAAAGGACAGGAGAAAGAGAAAGCGAAAGGAGAAGAGGAAAAGTAGAGGAGAGAAGAAAGATAGGATAGACGAGGAGAGGAGATGTAGTGAGGAGAATGGAAAAAGATTCGAGGAGAGATGAGGAAAAAAATAACAAAGAAGAGAAAAGAGGAGGAAAACGAGAGGAGAGGAGAGGAGAGGAGGAGACGAGCAGAGGGAAGTGGAGAGTAGAGTAAAGGAGAGAAAAAGAGAAGATCGAAAAAAGATAGTGCAGTGGAGTCGGAAATCTAAGATAGGAAAGGAGATAAGAGGAGTGGAGAAGAGTGGGATGGAGATAAGATGCGAGAAAAGTAGGGAAGGCGATATGAGATAAAAGCAGAACAGAAAGAAGGGAGAGAAGAAGGAGAAGGAACTGGATAGAAGAGGTAGTTGCAGAAAATATCGTCTGAGCGTCAAGAATGGATGCATTGGTCAAATTATCGACATGAAACATTCAATAACATTTTGAAATGTATTGGAGAATATATTAGATCGGTGCGAAATGCCTTTTGGCTGAGTTCAGAGCAAATTGAAATCTTCCATGTAAGATCTTTGAATTTACCTGCGATTACACCACTAAAAAAATGAACGTAATTTTTAATATTTATAAGAATTATTCAATTTTTCTCCACTTCGTTGAAATTGAGATTTTGTAATTCAATATTTCCCCTCCCCCATCGTTAATTCCAAACTGAATCATTCCGTTTCACACGGCGTGGACAATGAACACAATGGGATATGTCTAAAACTTACGAAAATTTTCTGCCACCGGAAGGGTTTGAACCTACGACCATCAGATTGACAATCCTGAACGGTAGCCACTACCCTACAAGCTTTCGTTCCTTAAACAAGGTAGAAGAAGGACTACACCACGCCTTTACCTTCGAATGAAACAACAATTTTTTTTTAAGCATTCTGTCCCTCCAATATTGTAAATGTCGTTTGGTATACGTGTAGTTGAACTTTTACTTTAATTTTGATTTGCTTTCTTGTAGTATAACCGATATCTTCGCGAAATAATTTTCGAAGTGATTAAAAACGAGAATATTGGTATTTGTGAAAATGCGAGTTATTTCTTCTAACTTATTATTGTGATTAGACATTACTAATGGAAAATATCTAGAGGCTTGAACATTACAGGACGATGTTATTTTCCTGTGATACTGTAACAGACAAAATGCTTGTTTACTGATGCAAATCTTGTGTCCAGAACAGTCTTATGAAATGTATTTGCTGTTGCGTAAGGTAACACGAAATAATTACACCGTGTGCGAACTACCAAATCTGTGCAACGTTATACGTAAACAGGCGGAAAATTTTATTCATAAAATCATGTCACATTTGACTGTATTAGTCAAGAGAGACTCGTGGGACACTGTGTTAAGGTGCTGGACTAAATCCTTCTAATTTTTCTTCCTCGAAGAACAACAATTTCTAAGGAAGAGCAACAGTGATGATCTTTCTTATTTCTTTTAAATGCTTACACTTTCCTTTAATTGGGTTAAAAATAAATAAGAATATTGCTTGCATTTCTGTCATTGACGTAGACCAGAGAGAGAGACAGACAGACAGACAGATATTACAAAATAGTTCAAATAGTGCGAGCGCCATTAAAAAGTCATGATAATTCTATGTTGCGTACTTAGAATTATTCATACAATAAAGAACATGTCTAATTGTGAGTTAACAAAAAAAAAACAATAATAAAGAGACATTTTCGCATCACGATTGCAGTTCGAGAAAGTCGGGACAGGGATTGAAAGTAACGCACTCTCGGACGTCTGGTAGCCTTGCATCAATGATTATGAAACTAAAACCACCCAATATTGCAGCTTGAAGACCTTTGCGCAAGAAACAGATTCATTTCTGCAAGAGCAAAATTGACATTTTTACACATTTCAAGAATCGACAATGTTATTTTCGTATTTATTTATTTATAGGTTCACATTTAAATATTTTAGGGTTCGAGGGGGGAGCATGGCCCACATGGCCCCTCCCCTGGGTACTGACCTTACGTAGACAGTGGAAGAGAAATTTTGGAGAACCTTTCTATTAAATTTAGTATTTACATTCACTTTATGCTCAGATAGGTTAAACAGTTTATTGACAATCGTGAACTTTTCGTTTAATAGATAATATTTGGTTTTAGACGACGGGAGAACATTGGTCGAATTTCCTTTCTTGCTCTTTTGAGAGAATATATACTTCTACAATAGCAATCGCGTTCGGAAACCGTGAAAAGAATGACTTGGTTTTCAAAGGCAGACAAGCTTGGTAGTCTAGCTTGCTCGCGATCAAAGTGACTCACTCACGCTATTCAAGGCCGCTTCTTATCGCAAAACACTGTGCTTCGATGCACAGTGTCTGCACCCAGCACGTCACAAGTGACCAGAGTCGAATTTTAAAGAGAATCTGAACAATGGTAGATTTCATCAGAGGCGGCTAGGTAGGCACCAGCTCAACATGCAATAGTTTAAGTGATAATTCCTGACAAACAAAAAACCGTATTGAATAATTATTGGGATAGTAATACGTGTATCCGCTGCTTTTTAACAATGTAAGCTCGAAGACAATCTGTATTCCATTTATTTATATTGGCAACTTGGTCAACCGGAGGTTATTTTATCGCCTTCGATAATCGAATTGTCTGATCGATTATTTTTTGTTTACCCAGGAACATGCCCCATAGGAGATTTCTGAGACCGGGTTACGCTACTCACTCGTAGCTCCCCAATTTCTTCACGATGGTGGGTTGCCACCGGTCCCATACACAGGCCGAGAACCTAGAGAGTGAGCATAGGCGGACTCGAATCCATGCCGTCCTGCAGTCGGAGTCCAAAGCACAGCTCCTTAGACCGCACGGTCACGGAGGAGGACTTTTCTTATTTTACCTTTGGCTAATCGCGACGATGAGGATGAATTATGAATAGAAAAATAAAGAAGGTCACGCACAACGTAGAGGACGATCTTCAACCTCTTAGGTGACGAGTTCAAGCCCTAAATATGAGGATTTCAACCTTAGACGACCTCAATTTCAAAATTATAAACAAAATGCCTACTTACACTAAACTCCTCATCAAGGCCAAAATAGTGTGTAACTGTGAAACTACCCCTGAATACAAATTGACATTTTTTTCCATGTGAGTAAGAATTAAATGTGTGGCATACAGAGATAGATGATACCTTTTGAGAAACAATTAACTGTACCCTGTCCCAGCATCTCTGGAGCAAAGCCACGCATAGCGGAAGAGAAGTGGAGAGAGGGGAGAGTTGATCGAGTGGACAGAGCGAATCAGTGCACGCTGCTTGGAAGGCTGGTAACTGCAGTGGCTTTCCTCCCTCCACGCAATCCCATTCCTCTCACGTGTTCATCGCTACTCAGATACTTGTTTTCGTTCACCTGCTCCAGAGATAAGTGGGACAGAGTGTAGTTCGCATACATGTAGCAAGTAAAGAAACCTATCCCAGAATGAAAATTCCACATAGTTTTAAAACGTTTGTTTAAGCAATGAATGATTGAAAATCTTGCCAAAATCTAGTGGTCGAAAATTAATTTCAAGACATTTCATATCTATTCACCATATTCCAAGTGATAAGGAACTATTTCGTAGATGTTCATGAAACCGTTATAAAATTACAAATAAAATATATTCACAAGCTTAGATATACTAATACGAAGAAAGAAATTCAGAGTTAAATTTCAAATGCATGTGTATAAAGTAATTCTAGAAGTACAGAGCTATATCTGAGTATTTAACTTTTTTTGCAGATAACGTTTACAATATTGAGGCGACAGAATAATTAGGAACTGTAGCTCCAAGAAAACAAAGGGCGTAGTGTATTGGTTAGAGTTCTTGAAAGCATTGCGGTCCCACGTTCGATCCTCCATACTAGATGTTCCTTAAAAAAGAATCCCTTCTATTAAACAAGAGCATGGTAACATTATTTGTAATAGCAGTATATAGTGGCTACATTGTTCTGCATATGGAATTTATAAGAAAAAAAAAATAAACAAATAAATGAATTGACACACGTTCAACGGAATATTTTTATATATAAGATTGTGAATTATGACACTCTAACGATAATTGTGTACTGCTTCAAAGACATTGACAAATGTTAATGAAATAACTATTTGAATGTGTGGCAATTCAGGACATACTAATTTTACCACTTTTCCCACTTGAGTTCAATGCAAGGATACCTCCGCAAATATCGAATGAAAAGTTCTCAAAATGTGCAATTCTCCATTAAATGTTTTGTCCGAGTCGTACTTCTTTCGTTTTCTTTGTTACAAAGAATACTTGTTTGCACGTTACATGCAGCAGAGTTACATCTACATTTCACATTGGTCAGCGTCTTCTACCTTGTTTAAGGAACGAAAGCTTGTAGGGTAGTGGCTACCGTTCAGGATTGTCAATCTGATGGTCGTAGGTTCAAACCCTTCCTGTGGCAGAAAATTTTCGTAAGTTTTAGACATATCCCATTGTGTTCATTGTCCACGCCGTGTGAAACGGAATGATTCAGTTTGGAATTAACGATGGGGGAGGGGAAATATTGAATTACAAAATCTCAATTTCAACGAACCGAGAAGTGGAGAAAAATTGAATAATTCTTATAAATATTAAAAATTACGTTCATTTTTTTAGTGGTGTAATCGCAGGTAAATTCAAAGATCTTACATGGAAGATTTTAATTTGCTCTGAACTCAGCCAAAAGGCACTTCGCACCGATCTAATATATTCTCCAATACATTTCAAAATGTTATTGAATGTTTCATGTCGATAATTTGACCAATGCATCCATTCTTGACGCTCAGACGATATTTTCTGCAACTACCTCTTCTATCCAGTTCCTTCTCCTTCTTCTCTCCCTTCTTTCTGTTCTGCTTTTATCTCATATCGCCTTCCCTACTTTTCTCGCATCTTATCTCCATCCCACTCTTCTCCACTCCTCTTATCTCCTTTCCTATCTTAGATTTCCGACTCCACTGCACTATCTTTTTTCGATCTTCTCTTTTTCTCTCCTTTACTCTACTCTCCACTTCCCTCTGCTCGTCTCCTCCTCTCCTCTCCTCTCCTCTCCTCTCGTTTTCCTCCTCTTTTCTCTTCTTTGTTATTTTTTTCCTCATCTCTCCTCGAATCTTTTTCCATTCTCCTCACTACATCTCCTCTCCTCGTCTATCCTATCTTTCTTCTCTCCTCTACTTTTCCTCTTCTCCTTTCGCTTTCTCTTTCTCCTGTCCTTTGGAACCTTTCGTTTCCTCTCACCTCTTTTCCTTACTGTAGACTCATCAGCGATGAAATACTAGAAAACCCTTTTTTTCTTTCAGAAAGAATTTTGTCATTTGCGATATGATAGTGATATTTTTAATAAATTTATACAATAATACTTGTTTATATTTCTTTCGCGTATTTTATAAATATCTATTGTGCATGTGGCAACCCTGAAATTGAGCCTAACACTGCACGCAACCCACCAACGGCTTGTGTAAATTGGGTTGCCTAGTTTAAAATATCGTTGTCCTAAAACTTTTGAGAGACACTGTACATATTGGTAAAGGTAAATTTTCACTGTGCTGTATTGGCGGCTTTGCTGACTCTACATTAGGGTACACCCAATTATGCTTTTTGAATCTATTCACGCCTTTAACATTCACAGCACAAAAATAGCAATCATTAACATGATTTTTTGGTTCACTCCATGTCATGGGCACTCCAAATTTGAGTCCCTTTCGTCCGCCTTGGCCCCAATAACGAAGTGATTCCAAACAAGTTTTGCAAACTATATGTGGGATCCATTTTATATTTTGTTGTCCCAGATTTTTGGCAAAATAAGCCTGATACTAATCTCTCACTACATCCGTGATATTTCTTCTCAGTGATGGTAGACAATATATTCCACATATATAGCAAAAAAAATATTTGGGTTATTGAAACACTTACTATGTGAAGAACTCATATTACCAATGTATTCACATTAAACGCATTTCGCTTAGTTATACTACAAAATTCAACATTAAGAGATATATTGCCTTGCAATGCTTCATAAGTTGCCTAGCAACAATTTACAAATAAATAAATAAGTTTCTTAATGGGAATTTCATCCCATTATCAAATTTTGATATTACCTAGAAAAGCGTGGAGTAATTTTACCTCCTACATTTTCCATGGTGTGTTTATTTTTATAACTGGAGTCAATTCAACTGAACCAATCATACAATTGGCAATCACAGCTGTTTTGTGTGCTGAAACTGTTATTAAACTTTATGCCACAAAATAAAATCTTTTTTTTGTTCCCCAGTGTAATATAAAGCAATGTATGTGCAGCTATACTTATGTAACAAATATATTACTTTTCTTCCTTGTAAATTTCAACCAACTAGATCTTTATTTAAGAAACTGGCAGTTCTTGCATAAAACATGATAATTTTTAAAGAAATTAAATTCTACTTATAACACGAAGTAACCTGTAACTACAAATAGCAATTTGCAATAGATTTTTATTTTTGTATAAAACTTTCTCAGAACTGCGCCATCTGTGCTTAACAAATACTACTAACCTTAAAATAAATATAGAAAACCATTGAGTGGAATAAATATTGTCTTATCGATATTAACACATGCTCAGTAACACAATAGTCGACAAAATATATTGTTGTCTGGTGAACTAATTTCAACAGAAATGAAACCAATTGCCCATATAGTAAACAAATGTAAGGAATCCGATTTTCATGAGTCTACCACTCTCTGGCCTGTAGGTTCGCCGCCATATTGAAAAATGGCGGCCAAAATTTACCTTGAATAGTAAAAAAAATAATATCTCGGAAACGGTGCATTGTACACAAAAAGTTAAAATAACCAAAATGAAAGGGCAGAAAATTTGCTAAATTATAGGTTTTGTTTGAGAGAGTTTTCATAAATCTTAATTGAATTACAAAGCTTCAAACATTTTCTTTATTTTTTAGAATTAGCGTAAAAGTTGGTTTCCGACAAAAATAACAGAAAATGTGTAAGAAACTATGCAATTTATGTCCTAAACTCACTGGACAAATTCATAGCTCATGATTTTCTTTAGAGAATGGTTTTTGTTTCGTACCTTTAGAGTCAGGGGTTGAGGAGATATGTAGTTTAACGCAGAGTCATGTGTTTCCCTATATTTTACGTGTTCCATTTCTTATGGTATTAGTTAGAACTTATTTTATTTTCTGCAGCGTACTGTCAATGTATTGAACTAACATGATACGGTAAAATACGGTTGTGAACCGGTCACTTTGCCTAACTTGGAGTCCATTACAGAATCTTTCGTAGATACCTGGTGATAACATGTTCAATTTCATCATTTCCTGTACGTACAAACGTACAATTGTAGCACAGGTGTTGCTTGCCCCTCATGCAGCAAAAGGAGAACATATGCGTAACTGATTGAAGATGTAAACTCCCCTTCCAAATACGCTCGGCTTGAATGAAATTCCGAAGAATATGGAGCATCCTAATGCATTGCAGCCACATAGCAACAGTATCCTGTTATCTTTCAGAGTTGAACCAAATTGAGATAAAGATTTTTCAGCACCTCAGAGCTTGAACTTACAATAGCGTCTACTTCTGAATTGAGCTGGCCAAGGATAATTGAACATATCTCAGAAATATGTTCATTTGCAATATGCGCTTCTCTTCTTCGGGTGCGTGAAGAGTGCTGCATAAAATATAGGGGCAGTTGGTTTCATTTCTGTTGCAATTAGTTCCTCAGATTGTCAAAAAATTGCATAACCTCGACTACAACGTCAAAGTTGACAATCACGACACACGATCTGCATACAACAAGACCAGTGTTGTGCGTTTACGCGTAAACAACGATAATCTACATTCTACACGTAGACTATTTTATACACGTACATGACGTAATCTATGTAAACAACATGGCAAAAGGTGATATCTTAGCAAAGGGCGCTGTGGAAGTAAAACAAAATATCAGTTGCTGATATGTGAGGAGAACTTTTCATACGCTTTCTTCCAAATTCGAACAATTTCTCACTAGAAAAAAAATAATATAGGAAATTTTCTAATATTTTATGGGGGAAATACTAATTTTGCCTCACGACTGCCATCTGTTGTTCTTTTTGCATACTATTTATTATCTTCCATAGTTGATGATAGAAGAGAAGAGAAATTTTGTTGTAAATAGTATTATTTTCAGTTCGTTAGGAACCAATATAGTTGAAAATGTCACTTTCCTTTCATGAAAGCCTTGAAAATTAATTTTAATGCACTTTTTTCGATTGTCTACGTAGTCTATGTAAACTACAATCCAATGTAATCTACGCGTAGATTACGTGTAGACAACGCATGTAGACGTAATCTTATAGTGTACGGCACATCACTGAACAAGACTCTAAGATATTGTCTCATCATAAACTTAGCATCATCTCCTATATTCTGGGACATTCCACGAAAAATAGTTCAACTCCATGTAAATAACAAAATGCATTAATCTGCATAGAATGTTACTATTGTTTTTAATTTAATTCAGGTTTAAATGCTTGTGAATGCATATAATTTTCATATTTCACCAACAAAAAATATTAGAATCTGTAGCGTATATGATGCGTTGCGGATACGAAGGGCGAACTCAACAAACGTACATTGTGAGGGAAATGCGTTTCAAGTTGTCAGGCACAGTGCGAACTCCACAAAAAAACTTGGTAACAGTAGATCGGAATGTTTCATGCGTGATTTCCAAAGTTTTTGTGGAGTTCGCACTGTGCCTGACAACTTGAAACGCATTTCCTTCACAATGTACGTTTGTTGAGTTCGCCCTTCGTATCAGCAACGCCTCATATGCTTCACAGACAATAAAGTCAAACTTTGCTACATTTTTAAAGCGTCACACACGTAAAATTTTCGTTAATGATTTTCATGCTTTCAGGCTATGTCGTCATCATCTTCAAGTGTTTCTTTCTTGCTTTTTAGCAGACACCATTTACTTCATAATTCTAAGAAATCAGTTCATTATGAATATTTTAATCCAATCTCATTCTGTGTGAATGCCACGCACTGACGCACATAATCATGAAGTGCCCTATCTGTTGTCTTCGATACTGCCTCCATAATACATTTCTTGTTGCTAAATTCTTGATGTTTCTAGAAGAATCCGGAAACCGGAAATAGGTTCAGTTTCCGGTGCAGACGTCCTGGGATCCAGGACAATTTCATTGTCGACACGACAAAGGCGAAGTCGATATATTTATCCATTTATGTCAAGTGTGAATTGATACCAAAACTCATTTGCATAATATAAAGATAAAATGTGTTTCTTGAAAATACATTGAACAACTGTAAATGATTGTATCTCACTGACCAATAGTTTGAAACAACATTTAAAAATTAAATTTAGTTCTTAATATTGCTTATAATGAATTTTCTTCCACGTTAATTCCATAACTGTTTGTAATGCCCTGAACATTACATTGTAATTATAGGATACTTGGTTGGAATGTTCAGTTTGTTCATTTTTTTTTATTTTGTCAACTGTTTAGTGTGTCACAAACAGCCAGTATTAGAAGGACAAGTAGCCTAACCTGTAGATGTCAACCTGGCAGCGAGATTCTAAAAACGATCAAATTATCAACAGTCTCACAATATCCATAGCAACGGGATAAGAAGAGTATAAAGAAATCGATAATAATACTGATGCGGTCTTTAAGCTTGTAAAATATTGTGAGAACATGAAGAATATACCTTTTATTAAGATTATACCGAGAAGTTCGTTTACCTTAACTTGTGATTATGAGAGTCTTTTGCTCAGAGCGTAGGGAAAATTCCTAGTACAAACGTAGATCTACAAGTATGTAACCACATTGTGAGTTCAATAATTACACGAGCAACAACAGTAAACAAATAAAAAGTTGTAGTCAGAAAATAAGCAAGGCTTCAGGAATGGGCACGATAGAAAGTCTACAGACACCGCTGTGCAAGTGGTGCGCCATTTATTGAACAGAAAGAAGAATTGAAAGGCACTTCATATCCATTAAGCAGGAAGGTAGAAATGATAGACTCTCGAACGGAGAGAGACTATGGCAAACATTCAGCAGAGATTGAGAAGTAAGAACTAACAAGCATGTCGTTTTTAATATCAATGGAGAAAGATCACTCACAGTATACCAACTGATTCATTGATTTATTTCATTTTACTTCTAATTTCTTTCACTTTTGGCGGATCGTGAAGATGAGGATGAGTGATGATCTGATGAAATTGATGGACTCTCACAATAAACGCTCATGTTCAGACCTAGATTCGAGCCCGGGACCTCTGGCGTCAATTGATGAAAAGGAAGAGAGGACAAGAAATTGAAACCGCTTGGCATCAGAAGAAGTGTGCAGCAGGGGTATTCTGCCACAAAAGAAGTGATGTAAGTGAGGTGACAAAAATAAATTTTATAAAGAATATGGAGAACAGAATAAAGAAGATATGCACGAAAGAATGTGAAAAAGAAGGCAAAATAAATAGCCTATGGAAACAGCTGGAAAAGAATGGCTATGAGGAGGAGGATAGACTAGACATAAACAGAAGAAGGATGAAAAGGGGCAGTAGAGAATTGGAAGAGAAAGAAAAAGAGAGAAGGTTTGGTATAAGGAGTATGGGGAAGACCACATAAAAGATATGCAAAGTGCTTAGGAAAGCGGGCATTAAAACTTATAGGAAGGGAGGGAGAAGCATCTTAGGAATAGCGAAGAATGCAAACAAGAAAAAGGAAAACAGAGAAGAGGAAGAGGAAGGGATTATCTACGAAGTGAAATGTAAAGAATGTCAGAGTATGTACATAGGAGAAACGAAATAGAGGCTGAAAGACAGGTTGAAACAACATAAGGATGATGTACGACTTAAGAGAGAGAGAAATGCGATATTTAAACACACGAGAGAAACAGGACATGACATAGAGTGGGATGAGGCTAAGCAGATAGGAAGGGAGAAGAGAATGCTAGTGAGAAAATGGAAGGAGGCCAAGGAAATAGAGAAGAAAGGTGAAGAAGACACAATGAACTGGAATGGGGGACTGAAGTTAAACAAAGAATGGAAGAAAGTGTTAGAAAGAGCGGAAAGGACAAGAGAGAAAGAGGAAGGAAAATGAAGGAAAAAGAGAGTGAGATAAAGAGTCCAACCACATTCTAGATGGAAGTAAATATGTTTAGCCTTTCAGGTGAAAGTACATTTGACAAGGGAAAGCCACCTCCTAGAAAGTTCCAGAACAACTTTCTACTAGTCTGGAGGGGAGTAATTTTTGTGTATATATATCGTCCTGTTTTTGTATCTTGTTACATTTGTACTTGATACAGAGTCTGAAGAAGACCTTGCTAGAAGGTTGAAACGTTACGTTTAGTTTATGTTTTTAATCAAATAAATTACTGCATTGGTCAGCATATTTTAGTTTTTCAAGTATGAATGGTACAATAAGACTGAACAGTCATCTTGATTGATTGAACGATAACACTGATCGGTATTTTGAAAAAAAAAATCTGATGCTTTCAATCGAATACATGTTTCTGGAAGTATTTTGCATGCTGATCCCAACACATCGGGATTTTTCACAATTTCACAATCAAAACTCTCATATTCGCCATTACCTCACATTTATTACAGAACAGAACGAAACAAAAGAAATCTGTACAAAGGAAATTTCAGTTTTTTATAAACCAATAGGTGATTCTGGAAATATTTTGAATGCTGATCACAGATATGACATCCATTTCTTCCCACCACGTCAGGATTTTCCCCTAGGTCAGGATTTTTCTCCACGTCACTAAGTTCAAGCAACCCACGATGATATAACATTGAGTTGTGAACGTTTTGTGAAGGAAATTTTTATGATGGATTTCGAAAATAAACTTATGTAACAAAGGTCCATACATTTTTTATATTAATTTGTCACGTGAAGGTAGAAGATAGATTAAATATTTACAATTCTACATGCATTTATAGTTCAAAATTGGAGAATTTATATTGTATACTATCAATATTTCACCATCTAGACAGAGCCATCTATTGGGAAAATAATGGAACTACACACTTTTTGTGAAATTAAGGCACTTAATATATTGCTGAATTGTGAAAAAACTAAACGGGATGGGTGAAAATGGATTTCATTTTTGGAATCAATGTGCTGAAATTATTAAGAGACAAGTCATCTGCGAGACATCCAAACCCATGTCGACTTGAGTAATTGAATATTATTGTGAAAACTAACAAGCATGCCGTTTTTAATATCAATGGAGAAATATCAATCATAGTATATCCACAGATTTATTGATTTGGTTAATTTGACTTCGCATTTCTTCCACTTTTGGCTGATCGTGAAGATGATGATGGGTGACGATGTGATGAAATTGATGGATACATATGTCCAGACCTGGATTCGAGCCCGTCAAAGTTCTCTGTCTTACCACTCCGTCGTGGAGGCCGGTAGTATAACCAGTGAGAAAAAATGATGTAGTGAGGTTTTGGATTGATTTGGTGTCTTAAGTCCACTTGTTGCACAGTAAGGCTAATCGGGACTGGACCTACAGTTAAAAGTGGGATCCTAAGCACTATGTGCCTCCACAGGGTATTGAACCCGGGACCCCTTGATTACAAGGCGACGACCCTACCACTGCGCCGCCATCGTGGAGGCCCGATGTAGTGAGGTGTTGACGATCGTATACATTAGGTAGGAATTATGTAATAAGACTGAACAGTTATATTGATTGATTAAACGATAATTACAGGTTTATTTATGGAAACAGATTGGAGAAGGGGATATCTTGGAGAACATAACAAGTATTCGAGCAATCCATGTATAACCAGATAATGATTCTAATAACTATTATGCAAGCATAACGAAGAGGTAAGCGTCAATGATACGATAGGATTTATGGTAACCTAAGGTGTCATTAACTTTCTACCATGTGCAAAACTGGCGTCACCTGAGCGGTCTTCACTTTTCCCCACTGAACATGTTCACTTTCTGAACCGCCCATCCTTTGCTCTGTTATTAACACAAGTTGACGGGTTTCTCCAGAGTTTGCTAAACTGTGTGGAAAAAAGAATCATGTCTGACAACACAGCGCTCGTAAAGTCATTGAAAAACATTACTCGCATGGTGGAATCCGAGAGTTGCGGCAAGGGTGGGGTAACGGTTTGGAGGTTGAAAACAAAAGGCATGCACCCTTGCTCGAAACAGCGTGTCAACAGAGATCCTCGACTCGTTTCGTGCGATCTTTTAGCGTGACAGAAGTCGGGGGGGAAAGTTGCGAGAGACAAAAATCTCCGGAAAAGTCAACATGGTTTCATTCGGTGCGATATCATCAGAGGCGACCATGACACGAAGACGTGAAGGTGGTACGGTGTGGATGCGCCCAATTGTGGTGAGTGGGAGCTGTTTTTGTATTTTCTTTGCTAATGTTTGACTTAGGCCGTGCCCGAAAGGTGCACCTTTCGACAATAGAAACACGACAAACATTTGGCAGATTTTCGACTTCCATGATTTCAAACAAGTGAGGTGCGCGAGTCTAGTGACAAAGTCTGCGATGATGCATACTGCAGGCTCGATTGGCGCTTTCGAACTGCACTATACGGCGTTTGTTACAACCTGTCCCGGTTCCCGCGCTAGCTGATCGCTGGCTTTTCTCCGAGCTGGGAAAAGTCAAAGCCAGGCAGCCAATTAAAATACGCAACGTCGCAATAGCGTCTACGTAAGCGCCTCTCTTCTGGCTTCCATTCGCTCCTCGCTGCCCAGCAGACGATTTTTTCCTCGTTTCTCATTGGCACCGAAACTGTCGAGCGATCGCTAGCGCGGGAAAGGGGACAGGTTCTAACAAACGCGGTATAGGTGGCGTCAGATCCAACAAGATCATGCTTCAAGACTGCTTTGTGGACACAGCCTTGAGTCTTCGCGGCACGGGCGTAGCCAGCAACGGGCTCACGGGGCACGAGCCCTTCCCGAAATGTTGCAAAATTGTTAAAAAATATTGCACGCCAACTTTACTTATGTGGATTCCTGAGGGCCAAGTGAACCCAATAATTTGTCGTGTTTTTGTTGTTATTATTATTTGGTTAATTGATTGATTTGTTTTATTTTACTTCGTCTTTCTTCCACTTTTGGCTAATCGCGAAGCTGAGGATGAATGGTGATATGAAATTGATAAAAGGACAAACAATAGGACAGCACAAAACAGGATCCTCACAGAGGATTATACTGGCTGTCAGTGGGGGTTATTGGGGGGGGGGGTAAGAGGGGGCAGTTGCCTCCACACTTTTTGCCGCTTTTGCTCCTACACCATGCTAAACCTTATCGATCAAGCGAAAGTAAACTGCAATTGCCTCCATAGTTTTAATACCTTGCCTCCTTAGTTTTGGAATCCAATCGCCGACACTCCTGGCTGTGAATCCAAACGCCAGAGCCTCGTTAGCGTGATTCGTGGTGGAGTGTGTATTGGAATCAGTAAATTACACATTTTTGTTTTAAGTAAGGCTGCATTGTTGGTGTGCATTAATATCACGATACATTGAAGGCAGGATTTATGATGATTTTGGCTAACTTATAACTCAAGTGTTTGAGCCCATCCAAGTTGAGGATGTCGTAAAGAGACTCTGTGACACATGTGCCACATACAGATCGTGACAATTTCAGTCTGAAAGATTGATTCGTTGATTTGGGGTTTTAAGTCCACTTTATGCTCAGTAAGGCTAATCGGGACTGGACCTAGAGTTTGGAGTGAGATCCGAACTACTGTGCCATGTGCCTCCACCGGGTATCGAACCCGGAAACCCTTGATTACAAGGCGACGACGCTACCACTGCGCCGTCGGGGAGGTCCTTCAGTGTGAAAGAAACCAACAATTGGAAGAACAACACAGCGGGAGCAACCAACTAATACTTATTATGCAAAATCTACAGAGGCTGTTCAGCGTATATGTGACCAAACGCGATTCCTTCCCCCTGCACTCAGAATTAACTCACCCAACCTTGGTAGGGTATGTTTGTCAGTGTAGTGTGTGAGCTGTAAACGAGTGGTAGTGTTTTCTCACTGGGCCGAAAATCCTGCCCAAACTGAGCCACTTTTGGGAGGAGTGCGTTGTATAACTTTTCCAAGCGTTTGCGTTTTCTGGCTGGGCCGAAAATGCTGCCAAAACTGAGTTGCTTTTGGGAAGGTTATGTTGTAGCCCTTTATGATGCAAAATTCAGTGTGTCAATGATCAGGAAGTAGTGTAAGAGCAAGGATTGTGGGGTGCAAGGTGCGGTTAACAGTTTCCAAAGTTAGATGATTCGCCATCTGTCTTTGGGTCGGTGGATTATCTTGCATGGCCATTCTGCGAAGTTTCGCCTGCATACTGGTGGTGGCTTGTGTGCACGGCCGTGTTCTCGTCCCCTACGTTGGAGAACTGAACGCTGTGGCCATGCAATCCTTATACTTGCCGATCACATTCTTGAATAAAGTCAAACGAACCTCACAATCCTTGCTCTTACACTACTTCCTGATCATTAACACACTGAACTTTGCATGATAAAGGGCTACAACATAACCTTCCCCAAAGCAACTCAGTTTTGGCAGCATTTTCGGCCCAGCCAGAAAACGCAAACGCTTGGAAAAGTTATACAACGTACTCCTCCCAAAAGCAACTCAGTTTGGGCGGGATTTTTGGCCCAGTGAGAAAACACTACCACTCTTTTACAGCTCACACACTACACTGACAAACATGCCCTACCAAGGTTGGGTGAGTTAATTCTGAGTGCAGGGGGAAGGAATCGCGTTTGGTCACATATACGCTGAACAGCCTCTGTAGTTCGGTGCAACAAAAATTGTTGACCGAAATGTTACTTGCCTGGATCTTTTCCTATTGCCACTTATTAAAATTGCTCTCCTCTCTTTATATATTAAGGCTAAGGTGAAGAATGCCTTGATTTGCTAACGATGAGAACTGTGCACAGATCACACCGGAGGAGGTGTTAAATGTGGTTTGGGAAAGTCAAAATGCCTGCCATTGTAAGGAGCATCATTTTTAGTTATCAAAAAGTATTGATTGATTGATATAGTTTATTCTACTTCGCTTTTGTGCCACCGTTGGCTAATTGCGAAGATGGGGATGAGTAATGATATGATGAAATTGATGAATGCTCAATCACAAACACCCATGCTCAAGCCGGGATTCGAACCCGGGAGTCCTGGTGTAGTAGCGCGATGTTATAACCACTCCGCCACGGCTTATCAAAAATTACAATTACAATGCAAGTAAACCTAGATGTAATTTTACTATATATCAGCTCGGATTATTGCATTCATAAAATATGAATTTTTAAGTAACTAGTAGTTAAACATGTAGGCTAGATAATTATGTATCAATTTTGGCTATTGTATTCATCAAATATCGTTTTTTAAGTAACTAGTATTACAATTACTACATTTAGGCTTACTTTTAATTGTGACTTTTGATAAATCAAAATGATGCGCTTACAGTGGTGCGCATCTTGACTTTCTTTAATTATATTTACTAGTTCTTCCTGTAGACAACGATAATCTGCATTTTATACGTAGACTATTTTATACACGTAGATAAAGTAATCTAGGGAAACAACATATCAAAAGGTGATACCTTAGGAAAGGGCGCTGAGAATTAATACAAAACTATACTGCGTATCAGTTGCTGATGTGTGAGAAAAACCTTCATACTCTTCCTTGCAATTTTCAAACAATTTCTCACCTAGGATTTATTGATTTATTTATTTAGCAAAAGATCCTTAACAGAACCAATAGTTCCAATTACAAAGGATCATATAAAAACATTTATAATAAAGAATAAATATACATTTTAAAAATTACAAAAATACAAAACTACAGAATTACAATATTACAAAATACAAAGCAAAAAGATAAAAAAAAGATAAAAATGGCAGTAGGTATGTTACACAAAGTAACAGAACAAAATACAAACACAGTAGTACAATCACAACAGAGTACTGCTAAATACTTTCAGATACAAACATATTATACATCGCACAATAGTCGATGAACACTAAGATTAATTACACAATTTGTACAAATATCAAATCCATATGAGAGTAAATAAGGCATGACTTTAAATATATAGTATCGATAAGAATAATATAATACAAACACGGCTTCAATCAAATTTTCTGTGAATTTAAATGATTAGGCAATGACAATATATGTCTTTTTATTATTGCGCTATATGTTATAAAAGGAAGCGCGAAGTCTACTTTAATTCCCTTTTGAACAAGGTTGTTATAATTTGTGCATAGTCTGATAAAAACAGAAGATTTATGTATATTGTTTCTCGATTTATCAATAAAAAAAAGCAAGCAAACACCTAAAATTTATTGGCTTAACATTAAGTTGAAAATATTGCAACACTTCAGGCGAATCTATTAAGTAATTCATAATCTTATAAAGTATAAAATATTGAGCTATTAATCTTCTAGATTTCAAAGGTGGCACCTAAAAATCTACAAGTAAAAAATTGAACTGAATTCATTCAATATTATCTGAATGTACTTGATAAAATGGATCCCAAATTTCACTTAAGTATTCAAGCCTTCAACGAACGATTGCACTATATAGGTTCATTAAAACCTGCTTATTCTTAAAATCTTTAGTTGACCTAATTATAAATCCAAGACGTTTATATGAATCCGAGTAGATGTACGAATAATGGTTTATAGTTTAAATTCTTATCCAATATTAATCCTAAATCATTGATTACATCTACGCGTGTATGTACACTTCCATTAAGAATATAATTAGGAAGTACGGCTTTTGTTTTATTTGTAAACGTTATTGTTGAGCAGTTACTAATATTAAAATATAATTTATTCCGAATAGCCTAACATAGGAAATATTCTAGTGTTTTTGGGAAAATAACTATTTTTGCCTCACGACTACCATCTGTTGTTTTGCATACGATTTATCATTTTTCGAAGTTGATCGTAGAAGAGAAGAGAGAAATTTTGTTGTAAATAAGATTCTTAGTAGTTCATTAGGAACAAATATATAGTTGAAAATGTCACTTTTCTTTCATGAAAGCCTTGAAAGAACATTAATGTTAATGTACTTCAGATTGTCTACGTAGTCTATGTAAACTACGACATACAAAGCATGTAAACTTATAGTGTACGGCACGTCACTGTGTGTAATCTGTGCACATCTTTAGCCCATCAAGGCAAAGGGAGTAGAAAGCAAATTGTCCCTTCTTATTTTCATTCCTTTCTAGTCTAGGTTGCTTTAAAGAATGGAATTCTGTTGATGCGAGACAGATATTATCCTCTGCTTATTGACGCTTTTATTTCAATTCATGATCATCACATTGTGCAAAACAGACTGAGTAAAAACGGTGATGGCCAATTATTACTTTTGCCATTGGGTGTACAGTGTCTCTCAAAAGTTTTAGGACAACGACATTTTAAACTAGGCAACCCAATTTACACAAGGCGTTGGTGGGTTGCGTGTAGAATTAGGCTCAATTTCAGGGTTGCCACATGCACAATAGGTATTTATAAAATACGCGAAAGGAATAAAAACAAGTAATATTGTATAAAATTATTAAAAATATCAGTTTTATATCGCAAGTGACAAAATTATTTCTGAAAGAAAAAAAAGGTTTTTTAGTATTTCATCGCTGATGAGTCTACAGAAAGGAAATGAGGTGAGAAAACGATAGGTGACAAATAGAGGAGAAAGAGAAAGCGAGAGGAGAAGAGGAAAAGTAGAGGAGAGAGGATAGACGAGGAGAGGAGATGTAGTGAGGAGAATGGAAAAAGATTCTAGGAGAGATGAGGAAAATGGAGCAAAGAAGAGAGAAGAGGAGACGAGAAGAGGGGAGTGGAGAGTAAAGTAAAGGAGAGAAAAAGAGAAGAACGAAAAGAAGAGGAGAAGAGTGCAGTGGAGTCGGAAATCTAAGACAGGAGAGGAGATACGAGGAGTGGAGATGAGTGGGATGGAGATAAGATGCGAGAAAAGTAGGGAAGGCGATATGAGATAAAAGCAGAGCGAGCAGAAGGAGGGGAGAGGAGAAGGAGAAGAGAAGAACAGAAGGGACTGAAGAGAAGAGGTAGTTACCCCTTTTCCCACTCGAGTTCAATGCAAGGATACCTCCGCAAATATCGAATGAAAAGTTTTCATCATGTTCAATTCTCCATTAAATGTTTTCGCCGAGTCGTACTACCTTCGTTTTCTTTGTTACAAACAAGTATTGTTTGCACATTACATGTAGGAGGAGAGTTGCATTTACATTTCACATTGGCCAGCTCCTTCTACTTACTTCCAGGAGCGAAAGCTCGCAGGGTTGTGTTCACCGTTCAGGACTGTCAATCTGATGGTCGTAGGTTCAAACCCTTCCGGTGGCAGAAAATTTTCGTAAGTTTTAGACCTATCCCATTGTGTTCATTATCCACGCCGTGTGAAACGGAATGATTCACTTTGGAATTAACGATGGGGGAGGGGAAATATTAAATTACAAAACATCCATTTCAACGAACCGAGAAGTGGACAAAAATTGCATAATTCTTATAAATATTCAAATTACATTCATGTTTTTAGTGGTATAATCGCAGGTAAAATCAAAGATTTTACATGGAAGATTTTACCTTGCTCTGAACTAAGCCAAAAGGCATTTCGAACCGATCTAATACATTCTCCAATACATTTCAAAATGTTGTTGAATGTTTCATGTCGATAATTTGACCAATGCATCAATTCTTGACGCTGAGACGATATTTTCTGCAACTACCTCTTCTCTTCAGTCCCTTCTGTTCTTCTCTTCTCCTTCTCCTCTCCCCTCCTTCTGCTCGCTCTGCTTTTATCTCATATCGCCTTCCCTACTTTTCTCGCATCTTATCTCCATCCCACTCATCTCCACTCCTCGTATCTCCTCTCCTGTCTTAGATTTCCGACTCCACTGCACTCTTCTCCTCTTCTTTTCGTTCTTCTCTTTTTCTCTCCTTTACTTTACTCTCCACTCCCCTCTTCTCGTCTCCTCTTCTCTCTTCTTTGCTCCATTTTCCTCATCTCTCCTAGAATCTTTTTCCATTCTCCTCACTACATCTCCTCTCCTCGTCTATCCTCTCTCCTCTACTTTTCCTCTTCTCCTCTCGCTTTCTCTTTCTCCTCTATTTGTCACCTATCGTTTTCTCTCACCTCATTTCCTTTCTGTAGACTCATCAGCGATGAAATACTAAAAAACCTTTTTTTTCTTTCAGAAATAATTTTGTCACTTGCGATATAATACTGATATTTTTAATAATTTTATACAATATTACTTGTTTTTATTCCTTTCGCGTATTTTATAAATACCTATTGTGCATGTGGCAACCCTGAAATTGAGCCTAATTCTACACGCAACCCACCAGCGCCTTGTATAAATTGGGTTGCCTAGTTTAAAATGTCGTTGTCCTAAAACTTTTGAGAGACACTGTACAATGCAAGACAATATTTCAGTGCACCCCTCTCCTTAAAAATTTTCGAAAACACTGGAATTGGGACGGGTTTGGCTCACTCGAAATAAGTTCATGGCTACGCCCCTGCTTTGCGGTCCATGGTACTTTACGGTGTGCAATTGTGTATTCCGGATCTTATGCTCGAGACCTTCAGAGCAGGGTTGTTAAAGGTCGAGAATTTTAAATAAATTAAATTCCGGTCCGGAAGAGAAATTCAGAAATTGTAAATGGGTTCTGGACCCTAAATGACCTTTTTATCTGTAAAGTATTTCAATTCGGTCCAGGAACCTTTTTCCCCGGTTCAATTTAAATACGGTCCAGGAACCTTTTTCCGTAAGAATTTAAATCCGGTCCAGGAACATTTTTTTCCCGGATGAATTTGGATGCGATCCAGGAACCATCTTTGAGGCTCAATTTAAATACGGTCCAGGAACCTTTTTTCAATGAAACAATACGCAACTTGGACCGAATTTAAATTGTGCGAGAAAAAGTTTCCGGTCCTGCAGCGGAACCCATTAGAATTTATGAGTTCCTGGACCTATAAGAACCCTGCTTTAGAGCGAGAACATGCAAGGAGTCCCTTGTCTCTAATTCTGGGACCTGACAGTATTAGTTGATTTTGACTGCTCATCTGCTCGTGTGCTATTTGGAAAATTAAGAGAGATGGCGTCAGTGACTTAATATGAGTTTTCTGTGACTGCCTCTTCATCAATTTCATCATACCATCACTCATCCTCATCGTCGCGATTAGCCAAAAGTGACAGAAATTCGAAGTATAATAAACCAAATCAATAAATCAGTCAAATCCTTTCATCAAAATCTTCATATCGTCACACATCCATCGTCCAGATTTGTCAAAAGTAGCAGAAAAAAGAACCTGATTCAATCAATTCAGTCAATCAAAGAAACATCGACAAACTTTCACACTACATAGTGGGCATCAAGACAAGCCACTGAAACAAAAAGAGAGCATATGCGTGTATGCAACCACGCGTCACATGTTTACGGTTGGTGTAAACAATCGTTGCAAGTCACCCTCTGTTGTACGAATACCTCTGGGCAAAACTTACAAAGATTTTCCTTCATACGAAAACATAAAATCAAATATGGAGCACATTTATGGTGAAATATGCATGATTGATAGATTGTTTGCGAGGGGGGGAGGGGGTTAAACTTGCAACTTAACCGCACCAGTGCTTCTGCTGGAGTGATAATGTTTCCATAGAGTCCAGTCCAACAAGTAGTGCCAACATCAGTGGCACAATGGTTATCACTGCGCACTAGTCCTCCTCATCTTCGCGATTAGCCAAAAGTTGAAGAAAAGCGAAGTAAAATTATCCAAGTCAACGAGTACTTCTGATACGCAGTTGTTTACCCAAATTATCATATTTGTTATCCACATAGGCGTAGCTAGAACTTTATATTTGGGTGTGCACAAAGAAAAAAAATGAGGTATTGTACCTTTTTAATAGCATATTTTGCAACGCAATCACTTGGATCTTTAACTGCACTGGTATTTGTAAAGGAATATAAATTCACTAAATGACAGTGTTGAAAATTTCTGAATATATGTAGTAGAAAAAATCAAATTGCATAGAAATTACACACACACAAAATGTTCATAAATGTTACAAACAAATACATCAAAATACACGTCATCTATAACAAGAGACGTCTGACAAAAGGTACAATGTTCTTAAACTCATCAATAACTTCATTTACATCAATAGACTAAGCTTTTTCGTGTCCCACAAATAGCAAGAGGAGGGCTTCCAATCTATCCTGCTTCTGAGTTGCTCTTAATTTAGTTTTAACTTGGGTAAGCTTGGAGAAAGCTCTCTCACACGTGCAGCTTGTGACAGGTATAGAAGAAAAGCGCTGCAGTACAGAGTAGAATGCAGTAAATATCTTCTTTCTCCAATGACATAAGAAAATCGAAAAAACTATAGACACTCGTTTCATCAGCGATAATGCACACGTTTGTACAGTGGGATCCATGAGTATTACCGTGCAAATTGTCCATCACCATGTTCGTGCACTTTATTTGACCCAATAAGAGCTTCAAGAATTAAAAGAAAACTCAAAACAAGCTGTTGACAACTTCTGCACCACCATACATAAAAATCCATCACTTAAAAACACACAGGATGTAAGAGAAAAATTAATGAAAATAGTCATGGACAATTTGCAGGGTAATACTCATGGATCCCACTCATAGGCGCCGACTCTAGGGGCTTAGGGGGGCTCGAGCCCCCCCAATGTTAATGATGTGGGGGCAAAGCCCCCCAAATAATTTTGCTTAAGAGGATCTAATGTATTATTTTTCTTCTCTTGTCAAGTTTACTCTGAATTGTGCCACATGAACTTAACTTTAAATACACATTTGAAATGTTCTAGACCATCAACTTTGGTAGCCTGAGACCGCTAAACCATCAACTTTGGGGGGGGGGGGGGCTATGACCGGAGACAGCAAAACACATGACTTATTACTGTATACTAAGTATATAATTATTATTTACTATTATACATATATTAATCACAGACATAATGAATTTAGCCAACGACTTGTTAAAGACTGTTTGGGAATCCCCTAAAAGAATGCAAACAATTAGGAATATTATTAATGTGAATGAGAAGGCTGGCCATACTGGACTGCGACCACTTTGCCCTCGTCGGTGGACGTTGAGAGCCTCCAGTATGCAACAGATCTTAAGAAACTATGAAAACCTTCTCAATTTTCTTGAGAAATTTTCTGAAGAAGATTCTACTGATGCAGCATTAAAATGTGCTGGATACCTGGAGACAATGCTTCACTTCAAGACATTTTTCTTTCTCTCCCTCTACTGCCATGTGGTGGGTCCAATAGAAGAGGTAAACTGTAAGATTCAGTCTCCACGCATTGGTGCTACAGAAGTGGAATCAAAACTAAAATACTTGACTGACATCTTTCAAGAAAAACGAATGTGTTTTGATCAATTCTGGCTGAAATGCACAGAGGGCAAACCCAGCCTCGTTGATGAGCCAGAATTGCCCCGGCAACGTCACGTCCCTAAGAGACTTGAAAATCCTGATGCTGCCAAACATCACAAGTTCTACACTCCAAAATAGTATTATAAATCAATATACACTGATATGTGTGACACAGCAAAATCATGTGTTAAACAAGGACATGAATCTACAGGATACAGCCGTAGAGAAAGAATGCATCTCACCTGCGAACAGTTGCACAACAAACTTGCAGCAAACTCGAGAATTCTTTCGCCAAGACTTGGATGCCGATAGGCTCTCCTTACACATGTCCATGCTTGGTGATATCGCCAAACAGAAGAAAGTGCTTCTAACTACCATGCGTGACATAAGGAAGTTTCTTTTGGAAGACAGCACCCTCCAGGAGTCAAATTCATGATGGTCCTCCGCACTGTGCCAGTGACGACAGCCACAGCCGAATGGTCATTCAGTGCTATTAGCCGACTAAAGACATATTTGAGATCTGCAATGAGGCAGAAGAGACTAAGCAGCTTAGCGGTACTCCACATACATCAAACTGTGCTTGATAATTTGGACCTGAGACCGCTCGTTAATGAGTTCATAAAAAATAACCCATTGCGTAGAGCAACTTTTGCTTTTTTTTAAAAAAAAATCATGTTCATATGTTTTTGTTGTGTATGTCACTTTATATCTTAGTGTACATGCTATATTTTTTATTATTGCAAAATAAAATTAAAAAAGTAAAATAATGTAGCAAGAACAAAAAAGTAAAACTATTCTCCTGCGATTTGTGTTAGCATTTATGTAAATAATTAAATAAAACTGTTAAATATTCGTTATTTTATGGGTTATTTGCAACCCATCACATGTCTGTTACGGACATTAAGACACACCCATGCCCTCGCCGGGACTCGAACCCGAGACCTCTGGATCAAAACGAGTTGAGTCGACCACCCAACACGCTCGGCTACCGAGGCCGGCATAAAACTGTTAGGTTGGTCTCTTAATGTAAATACATACTTTTCAATAAAAATGTTAATTATCTACAAAACAAATGAGCAGACACAAAAGACATAAAGAGGCTTTGAAACATTTTCTAAACGTTTTTCATGTTACATTTCATTTGCATGAGGAATATAATAGCTGCTTAAAAACTGCTATACGAAGACGTAATTTTTATTTTTAAAAAAGGGAGGGAGTGAGTCATTCATTCATTTATTTCAGTGATCAGAGCCCCCCCAATAATTTTGACAAGTCGGCGCCCCTGATCCCACTGTACCAAGTAATGACATTTTCAACTTCTTACCAACTGCCGCTTATTTTCTCTCTTATTGAAATATCTGTCTTTAATTCTCTTTGATAAAGCAGCCCATTAGGGTGTGCCTAGTCACACCCGGCACACCCCGTAGCTACGCCTATGATTATCCATGCAATTTATGCTCGCACTCGTGAGGTTTCGGCTCTGCTTGTTATTAGTGTATAGATGCAGTGTGCAGGCGGGAATCTCGCTCTGAACGGATCACAAGTGCAAGCAAACTTGATTCAACCAATATCCAGATTTCTCAGGGGGAAAAAGTTGTCTGTACCATCACTATCCTCATTAACATGTATCTTTTTCGTCAATTGTTACTTTAATGCGATTTCATTCTTGCATTTCAGATCCTCATGTACCTAGTTGCGACATCCCCGATTTTGACATCCGGGGAGAACGACGCTAAGGCTGTGAAATACGGGTATGAGCTGGACCTTCCACACGGCTCCTATTCGTTCGTTTCTGCGAAGAGATTCGTGGGAGATGGTTCCCAAGATGGCGGATATCAGAATTCACACGGCGACTGGGAATCGCTGAAAACGTCCGGTGATTTGGTGGCTAGTGAAACTTCTTACGCCCTGGCAACCCCGCAGGAAGATGCGCACACCCCTAATGGACACACCACTAAACACCATGCTGATAAGGATAACAATGGAGAGAAACAATTGTATCGAGAGACACGTTACCCGAGACAACAATCAGTGAATTTGAATGTTAACAATCAAGAAGTGACCTTGGGTGAATACAATGGCAACAATGCACGCAACAATCCAATAATTCAAAACTATCCTTATGGAAGATACACCGCACAGGAAGCTTCAGAGAATGCAGATCTTATACAAGTTCCAACTGGAGTTCCAAGAAGTATCAGTGTCAGGAATACAATTCAACTCGAGAGCAAACCAGCAAAGAATGTGCATCTCTATGAGGTGTACGAAAATACTGACGAGTATAATAATGAGAGCCAGAAGTCCAAAATTGTGAATGACAAAAATCCAGCTGCAATGATGACAGAAGCAACCTATCCAGAAGACGTAGGAACTCCTGATGAAGAAACTGAAGCAAGGGAACATCGCCAAGTACTAGCAATAAACCCAGCCTTGAGCTTTCAAAACCAAAATAGAGAAATATACAAGACTCCTAAGTACAGTACAGCAGCCGAAACTCACAAACAGTACAAGCAATATGTAGCAAGTAAAAACCCTAATAATGGAGTATATGATAGTAAAGACCAGGGTAAGGTTGAAGACGTCCACATAGACGCGAAAGACAGAAAGAAGAGGAAACAAATCCAGTTCAAAGAGATGTTCAACGGCAAGTTACGAAATCAGAACAGCGTGAGCTACAGCCAGTTGTATTCAGATTACGGGATTCAGTCCGCAAAGGATCAAATCCATGACATCTACAAAGTTGGAAAGAACAAACAAGAGGGACAGCAGCATCAAACGGAGGCAACCAAACCCAGGGCCAAAGACAACGGATGTGTGCATGGAACGGGGTGTGAGCCTCTACAAGTAGAACACGATCCATACCGCGAGCAAGTAGGGTCAGAGAGCAATCCAGCAGAAGCCTTTGCAAACCACGTGGAAGTAAAAGGCAAAGCGAATACATTTATAGAACTGTTCTCGAAGCAAATCAACTCGGAACTAGACAACGCAAATGTGCATATAAGATCAGAAAATTCATTCTCTCCGCATATAATGAATTCCGACAAGGCACTGTATTTTCAAACCAGCCAGCAGGAATCATCTGCTCCAGCTGCTTCCACTTTCTCCAGGGGCATCACTGGAGTAAATGTTCCAGCCAGCCCGTCTCAGACATTGAGCAATGGAGGATTCCAACCATCTCACGGTAGTTTCACTCAACATGTCAAAACTGAATCTACTCAATCAGCTCAGAATATTCAAACTAAACATAGGAACGTATTACAAACTGCTGTACCTCAACCAATACAACCTACCCATGCTGTTTATCAACATTCACTTCATTCTGGATCTTCTATACAGTCTCACCATCAGTTAGTTCAGCCTGGTGCTCAACAAGTTCATCATCAGTTGCTTCAGCCTGTTGCTTCTCAACAAACTGGCCATCGTTTGCTTCAGCCAGGTTCATCTAAACCAGTTCAGCATCAGTCACATCAGCCTGCTCAATCAACTCACCATCAGTTACTTCAGCCTGGTGTTTCACAAGCAGTTCATCACTTAGTTCAGCCTGGAGCTGCTCGGTTAAATCACCACCAGTTAGTTCAGCATGGTGCTCCTCAATCAACTCATCAGTTACTTCAGCCTGGTGCGTCTCAACCCGTTCAAAAGCTCCAGCAGCATAACTTACTGCAAGCTGGCATTCCGCAGTCATCTACTAGCCACGTTATCCATCCATACGTGCTCCAAAACGCTGCGTCACAGCTAACTCAGAACATTCTACCTAAACCCCAGAGTTTACTACAAATTAGCGCGTCTCAACCTGTCCATACCATTCATACAGTCAATCCTCACATCGTACAAACTGGCGTTTACCAGCCAGTTCAAACTGTTCTGTCTCATCCACAACACACAGTACGAACCAACACGTCCCAACCAGTTTACGCAATTAATCATCAGCTGCTCCCAGCAAAAACTGCCCAATCAGTTCAGGCACATCCTCATCACGTACTCCACGTAAGCAACCCTCTACCCGCTCAAACGGTATTGGTTAATCACCACCATGTACTCCAGCATGGTATTCCTCATCCACTCCAAGTTAATACCCAACATGTTCAAGTCGGTACTCCTCGTCCTATCCTAACCATCTCGGGCCATTCTCCACAAGTATTCCAAACTGTATCTTTCAAGACTGTTCCAAGGGTGCTGGTAAACCCTCAGATCAGCCACTTACAGCAACCAGTCAATGCCGTTCAGGCCAATTCTCACCAGATACCACGAGTAGCTATTCCACAGCCTGGGCATACTATCATTGCAAATCCAAACCATGTGCATCAGATTGGGGTTTCTCAAAACTTACAGAATATTCACAGTAGTCCCCATCATGTTCTTGAAACCAGCGCGTCTGAACCCGTCCAGCAGCAAATACCACAACGAGGCCAAAACTTGCCCCAATCAAATCTCTACGCAACGCAAGGCACCAGCCAACAATCACAACAAGCCAATGTTGCTGATAGCCACGACAATCACAGCGGCTCATCACCAAATGTTATTTCAACGCAAGGAACTGCACCAGACTCCAATTCGCTTCCTAACAATATAGAGTTAACAGCTTCAGGGGACTTTTTGGACTACGACGAATCGTCTTTCGAAGACAAAGAAAACTTCGATGGGACTTACGAACAATCCAACATGGCGTCAATTCCCGAAAAGAATTTTCCATCCAGAGATGTTCATGGAGGTAGCAACAAATTGAAAATCAAACTACCGAACGTAAGCATTAACAAGCATAAGAGAAAGATACGCAGAACTTCAGGTAAACCTGTCTTAGTCATATCAAGCGTACCTTTATTTAGCCACAAATATAACACAAGGGACTTACTCCCTTCTGAACACTTCGGTTTGAAGTTTGGAAGATCTAAGAAAAGTAAGCCGTCAGATCAAGAGAGATTTTTTGAAGAATATAAGAAGTGGATGAACGACGAATCCAAGGATACAAATGAAAGGAAAGTCCATGACCAGCAAGTACTCGAGGATAGGTTCTCAAGACAGAGTACGCATCAGTATTCCTCAAAAGCAAACATAAATCATAAAAAGGTTTTGCTCAATAAGGATTCAACAGAAGATAACGTGCACACAGAACACTCTGAAGAAGAAACGGAAGTCGATAAATAGACATTGCAAAAGTAATATTTAATGTGGACAGTCAAAACATTAAACTGTCTAAAAGAACGACACTTAAAAGTTCCATTCGTCCTAGTCAAACTAATACACAGAATATAATACTTCTTAGCTATTGTAATTTTGCTACAGTGAGACAACTTTTCAAAATGGCATTTCTTGCACAGGCAAAAAAAAAAATTGGAAATATAACAATTAAGTAAGTTTTGCTCACACTAGATAGCACCTCTAATAACAATATTTTTAATGAAAAATGCTGTTTTCAATTCAAATGGAGAAAGAACATCAATACAAACTATAAAAATGAAATTTGATTGTGTGTAAAATCGAGAAAATTTTTAAACAGAGAGGAATGAGATTACCAAGTAAAACTTTCCATAGTTCCATAACTATAGGAGGGAGAAGTAACAAATAATTAAAATTTGGTAAAAAATGCGTTATAATTGTAAATTCAGGGTTGAAGTTCTAACTAATGCTGTAGTTATTGTTGTATTTAGTGCTTTGTAACTCCCTTGTGCATATTACGTCACCAGTTTGTCACTAAATGTATGCAAACTACAGTAGTTTAAATAACTTGTAACCTATGAATCATTCACAGCTAAATATTGCAAGAAACATTTTAACATGTAAGAGTCAAATGCATTCTACCATAATGTGAGCCTAAATGTGTGCTTTTGATGAGTTATTTATTTGATCATATTATTAGCCTCATCATACATGTGTAATATCACATATTAATGAGAGTGCGCGTTGTATGTGTAATGGTATTTTCATAATTTGATACACGAAAGATTCATTTGGCTGTAAAATATATGCGCTATTTTCTTGACGCTTTTAAGTTGAGTCACCAAGGTTTTTATCCTTCTTTTACACAAATTGAAATAACATTTTTTTAACCTTTCTCGCTCAGCGCACTGTTTCCAAAATGAACCAACAGATAGTAGTGAATAATTTAATTAAAATGCAAATATATATAGTGTTTTCTGTAATTAGTTGTAGCTAATTTAAGTACAGTAAAATACATCCATTATCTATTTATTCTGTTGGAATAGTTTGTGTCTATTTTGTAACAATTATGCTTCTTACATTTCTTTCTACAATTGATGACTTGCAACTGACATTTTGAAGAGGATGCATTTAGCATGGAGTGCCACCACCTCGAAATAGAAAAGCGTTATTTGAAATACGAAATATTTCGTATGAAAAAAGCATTTGTTTGTTCCTTAAAAGGACAGTAAAGTTTTGCAAGAACTGAATATAGTGATATTCTCAACCTGAATTTATTAATTTACTTATTCATTCAATGTAGTTTATTATGGACTAAAACGTTCGTAATTGTACTTTAAAAAGAAGCAGGGAGATGGCCGATGTATATCTTACTATTCACCTTCCTACAAATGTGTACTTTTCAATTCATCTTAAAATTATGCATTGATCGCAACCGAATTTAAGACTGTCAGTAATTTAATAAAAACAATAGTGCATGATAATAATAACAATAATAATAACCAAGAGCAATTTTCGTTGTTGGAATCTTATTCTTCCACAGAAAGTTTTGTAAATATAGCTCTTACAACTAATTACATCTTGTGAAAATGTTTGCGAGCAAGACTGTAGTCTTCAGATGTTGCTCGACAATTGCATGTATAATTACATTTGTACTATGTACTGTACCAGCTATTGCCTCTATGTTATAATAAATGAAACAACTTAGACAGACGTCACAGTTATTTCTCGAAAGTGAAAAGATAAATACTATATGTTAGTGTTGTTCTGGATGTTTTGCAATAATTTTCATAGTATGATCTCCCATTTGGGAGAGAAATGTAATTTACAAAACTAATGTTATCTTGTTACGAAAAATACTGGAGTCATAGTGCAGTAATGTAAATTTCCTGTGTAGGATTGCATTTGTGTAATAAATTATTTGTTATTCTGTTAAATTTCGCTTTCATTCTCATTGCCCCTTAAGAATATATTAAATGAAATATATCCCATCGCCATTCCTTGTTATAGTCCTCACATATACAGACAGGAAGATGGAAAATTGTTTTTCCTTTTGCCAGCAAGGACAGACGAATGAACTAGAAGTATCACCGTGTGCGCCAAATTCATTTGTCCATGCCTGTTCGTGATAATAATAATATTTATTATTATTTAAGTGATCAGCACGATTTAACAACCAGGTACATCACTATGTCTTAATTAATAACCCACAGCTCTACAGCACCTTGAAGGGCCTTGGCTTACCTACCGACTGCTGGTCTCCCTCCCACACTGTTCCGCCGTCACCTTGTTGGAGCGTGGAGTTCTTAGACCAGTAAAGGGGGACGGGTGATCAGCCCGACGAACCCCCAGCCGTTTTACTGTAGGTCTTCTCGACCGGGTTACGCTCACTCACTCAGAGCTTCCCAATTTCCTCACGATGGTGGGTTGCCACCGGCCCTATACGTAGGCCGAATAAATTCCGACCAGAGCCGGATTCGAACCTACGCCGTCCCGCAGCGAACGATCTCAAGACGAGTGAACGCCTTAACCCGCTCGACTACGGAGGAGGACCTATGTCTTAATTGGTCATAGAAAATTACAGAATTGAATACATAATTATAAAATAATACAGTGGATGCGTACAATCTTATACATCATCATAAATTCAAATTGTAGATTTCAACAAGTCCTGGCACTAAACCTCTGGCCTTATTTAAACATGTAAGAATTGAGATATTCCTCTGGGAATTTTATAAATATATTATTCAAAAAGTATTCACTATCTATTTGGAAAGTTTAGATCTTCTGTACAAAATGTATCCTTTTCATTTTTCTTCTTTCTTCTAAGGTAAACATATTCAACCGTGTTAACCATTCAGAGTAATGTTGGACATTTTTTTCCAAACTTTGTGCATAATAACCTGATAAAAAAATTTGAACTAATTCAACTTTTTGAACGTGGCTGACAGAAACCATTAATAATAATAATAATAATTTCCGAAAACCTGTGAGACATATGGATCCAAAATTTCAATGGAAACCTGTTTCTCTCTCGATTTCTTAAGATTTGTAATGTACCTCAGCTCAACTTCCCTGAGGTAGACATATCATCAAGATATTCGCTTCTGAGTACATTGTCTAACCATCCACCTCGACGGACAAGTACTGGATTTACTCCAATCCTTCCGCGCCAAGCAACAATATGATTCCATACATACAACAATGGTCAACTTTCAAGACGTTCTGTGTCAGTTGAATCTAAAACAGTGTTCATTATGACGTGATGGACTATGTCACAACGTTAAGGAACTTGACTTGCCGAAGAGAATATCATCTGCAAAAATTAGTGATCTCATGTGTCTGTACCTCAAAAACAGCGGAGCTCTAGAAATTCTTGTAGAAGCTTGAACAATAGACCTACGTTCAGCTAAGGTAATAATAACACTGCTAATTACACTAAAAATGAAAAATTGGAAAAATATTTAAAAACAGAAAAAGCAACAATTATATTTTTTTCGTCCTCTACGTGTTAAAAGCTGTAATACAAGAGACCCACAAATTGTTGCTTTTAACGATTTGAGAGCCTTTATAGTCTGACACCAATTGTTGTGAAAAACACAAGATCATTGAGACTTTCACATGGGACCTATTCGCTACTTCGAAATCAAAAGTCATGTAAATTCAAACTTCTGGGGGCTTCCCGATGGTAGCGTCGTCGCTTTGTAATCAAGAGGTCCTGGTTTCGATCCCAGTGATTCGGATCCCACTTTAAACTGTAGGTCCAGTCCAGATTAGCCTTACTGTGCATAAAGTGGACTTAAAACACCAACTCAATCAATCAATCAAACGTCTACATTGGTTTTGATAACAAGAGGCAGTTAGTTATCAATAGGTTTAATGCAGTTCTGTCCAAATTACATCACTAAATAAATATAAACGGAACGGAAGTAGAACGTATGTGCATTGTGGCAGAAGGAATACGAATCGCTGGCTACAGCCCTACATGTAGGGCCTAGCGAGTTGACTCCAGGTTTTGAGTCCTCCTAGGCTGGATGTTACTTCATCAATTTCACTTAAGCATCAGTTATTCTTATTATCGTGAGGGAGGCAAAAATATTATGTAAGAAATAAAACTACAAAACAATAACAAATGCAGTAACAGAAGAAAAGTAAAGTTTGGAATCGATGTGATCGGACAGACAAATAAGTCACAAGCGTGTTCACAGTCATTGCTCAAGTAGTTCGACAGTTCTTTACTAGATGGCAGGGCGATGCTGATCTGCTGTGCGCGACATCTCCGAAGAACAAGTAAAACTAAGTGTAGCAGCGAACACAGGGTTGCAGATTGCACGGTATTGAGGTATTGTAGCATAAATTATAATTGCCCTAAATTATTCGTATTTATGTCCGTCTTCAGAATTGACAGAGATTTCATCCATGTGAAGAAATACCCACTGCAGTGTTTCAAACCGCACCAGAATATATTTGCTATCAATTCGAACACGCAGAATCACAAATATTCTTTAACATTATTCCAGTTTTCCGTTTTATTCTCTACGATAATGTTGAGTAATAATTTCCTACAATACCGACATCACATTAAATCTGCTATATCTCATCCTACATTAACAAGTACTCCCTCTGTCCCATAATTATAGTCCGGTATGCCAAAATGGTAGTACAGGAATGACAGACGAAGAGGCAGATGGAAAGCACAATTTGTACTGATCCTTGAGTAATAAAGTTGTATCACTCATTCCCGTGTTTCATGTTCTTCTTCTGTATACACAAATGTCACAGTTTTAATAATAATAATCCGTCGCGCAACAGCCCATGAAGGGCCTAGGCATACCTACCGACTGCCGGTCTCCCTCCCACCCTTTCCTTCGTCACTTCTAAGCGTGGAGATCTTCAACCAGTATTGGAATAGTCGGGTTGCCACCGGCCCTATACGTAGGCCGAATAAATTCCGACCAGAGCCGGATTCGAACCTACGCCGTCCCGCAGCGAACGATCTCAAGACGAGTGAACACCTTAACCCGCTTTTTTTTATTTATTTATTTCCTATTTACATCTGATTATAACAAACTTTTCATGATTACTATACAGGTTTTACATACTAGGATATATTACATTTAGAAAATTCGCATAGACATTGTTCTTTTTGTTTGCCGATATATTTTGAAATGTGTGCCTTAAATAATGCACAAATTGTTCATGAAAGTCAACTTGCTGATAAGTAGAGGCAAACCAAGCATATTGCCCCAGTAACCACAATACACTGTTCTGTTTCTTTTTAGGGAAATAACTAAAATTGGGAAACAGAAGATGATCAATTGTAATATTCTTCTCATTGGTACGACAGATGACACTTACGAGTTTCGCAACATATTTCCATGACGTAGCGGTTATTAAGCATTCACTGAGCTTATGCACTAAACTATCAGGCACGTTACATATTAAACATAATGATGAATCTGCCATGTGCAGATCATAGAGTTTCACTCGAGTCAGCAGTATTTGATGCACTATAACGAACCACGCCGATCGTATTCTTGTTGCGAGATGCCTCGCGTGTATATTTTTCCACACCACAGGCCAACGACCTTCCGGGTGTATATTGTTCAACTAAATATGTCTAACGGCTATCACATTTGTCGTGTACAAATCTCATCGCTTTGGATAAATTCCTAAATATTAATGAACCCGAATGCTCTTTCCTTTCATCGAGCAGCGAACATAAACAGAAACCACAGACAAAAAACTTTCTCTTATCAAATTCACATTATCTTCGCATGACCAAACTTCGCTCTGATTGGCCGTTCCACAGAATCTAGCAGAGAAAGCCAGTTGCAATTTGAACACGGTCTAATCGTCAAAACCAGTCTAGCAGCCATCATTTCCAGCCAGGTAGCCAGTCTAGCGTCTACTAGGGCATCCATTTCCATGTGATTCAGCCTCTAAGCAAGTAACAGGGCGTAACGGGTAGGGCAGCTGGAAGCGAAGTGAGTGATTGAGAATACCTTGCACTCTGACCTGCGTGAATGGATGACGTAAGAATATCGACCCAACTGTGCCATCTATCGGCATCCACAGAAACTAACTTTTGCTAACGGCGAGAGAGGATCGAATTCTTCACAGGGCTCTAAGATGAATCATGAAGGCAAGGGATTGCGTCATCTGTTAAAGACAATCTACCGCCACTTTCAAGTATCGCCGCAGGCTAAGCTACAGTACTGCCAACTCGGAAGATAAGATACTGAATCTAGTGGTTTCTGAACTGCGATGACCGGGAAGCATCCAGAAGTCGTGTGAGCAAGTTCTTTGACTGGATAAATCAGGACGATTCACGAAGATTCACATACGTGCCTGGAAATGCACCCATGCATGTTTCCTTCTCGCATACAACCGTTTGAGGATTGCAAACGGAAACGAAACTATTTCAAACTTATTGTAAACTTCTGTGGCAATATTCTTTATTTGATATAGGCAAAGGTTTGTTGTTGTTGTTCATTCGAGTTCACTTTACGCACTGATAGGCTAAACTGGGACTGGACCTACAGATTAAAGTATGGTCCGAACCACTATGTGTCTCCACTGGGTATCGAACTCTGGACCCCTTGATTACAAGGCGACGACGTTGCCCACTAGATAGTTTCCCCCGTTATTATCTTTCTCAGTTTTTATCACATGTATTAGTTTTTACTCAATTATCTGTTTTTCCCATTGCGGACAAACACAAACATTCATATCTATACACCAACGAGAAGACAGAAGAATCCGAACTAAAAGAAAAGCCCGATCGACCAACGAACAAACTTCAGGAAAAAACAAACATTTCGCTTCCAGTTGTGGGTGTTTCAAGGTGGGAAAAGCGGTGTTGCTACACGCCTGATTTTTGCCCATTCGTAGACGACACTTTTTGGGCGCCGACTTGTCAAAATTATTGGGGGGGGGCCTCTGATCACTGAAATAAATGAATGAATGACTCACTCCCTCCATTTTTTGAAATAAAAATTATGTCTTCGTATAGCAGTTTTTAAGCAGCTATTATATTCCTCATGCAAATGAAATGTAACATGAAAAACGTTTAGAAAATGTTTCAAAGTCTCTTTATGTCTTTTGTGTATGCTCATTTGTTTTTTAGATAACAATTAACATTTTTATTGAAAAGTATGTATATACATTAAGAGACCAACTTAACAGTTTTATGCCGGCCTCGGTGGCCTAGCGTGTTGGGTAGTTCACTCAACTCGCTTTCATCTGGTGGTCTCGGGTTCGAGTCCCGGCGAGGGCATAGGTGTGTTTTAATGTCCGTAACAGACATGTGACGGGTTTCAAATAACCCATAAAATAACGAATATTTACAATATTTAACAGTTTTATTTAATTATTTACATAAATGCTAGCACAAATCGCAGGAAAATAGTTTTACTTTTTTGTTCTTGCTACAATATTTTACATTTTAAATTTAATTTTGCAATAATAAAAAAATAGCATGTACACTAAGATATAAAGTGACATACAAAAACATAATGAACATGATTTAAAAATAAAGCAAAAGTTGCTCTACGCAGTGTGTTATTTTTTTAATGAACTCATTAACGAGCGGTCTCAGGTCCAAATTATCATGCACAGTTTGACGTATGTGGAGTACCGCTAAGTTGCTTAGTCTCTTCTGCCTCATTGTAGATTTCAAATATGTCTTTAGTCGGCTAATAGCACTGAATGACCTTTCGGCTGTGGCTGTCGTCACTGGCACAGTGCGGAGGACCATCATGAATTTGGCTCCTGGAGGGTGCTGTCTTCCAAAAGAAACTTCCTTATGTCACGCATGGTATACTTAGAACCACTTTCTTCTGTTTGGCGATATCACCAAGCATGGACATGTGTAAGGAGAGCCTATCGGCATCCAAATCTTGGAGAAAGAATTCTCGCGTTTGCTGAAAGTTTGTTGTGCAACTGTTCACAGCTGAGATGCATTCTTTCTCTACGGCTGTTACTTTTTGTAGTCCTGTAGATTCATGTCCTTGTTTAACACGTGATTTTGCTGTGTCACACATGTCAGTGTATATTGATTTATAATACTATTTTGGAGTGTAGAACTTGTGATGTTAAGCAGAATCAGGATTTTCAAGTCTCTTAGGGACGTCTCTTGCCGGGGCAATTCTGGCTCATCAACGAGGCTGGATTTGCCCTTTGTGCATTTCAGCCAGAACTGCTCAAAACACATTCGCTTTTCTTGAAAGATGTCAGTCAAGTATTTTAGTTTTGATTCCACTTCTGTAGCACCAATGCATGGAGATTGAATCTTACAGTTTACCTCTTCTATTGGACCCATCACATGGCAGTAGAGGGAGAGAAATCAAAATGTCTTGAGGTGAAGCACTGTCTCCAGGTATCCAGCACATTTTCATGTGGCGTCAGTAGAATCTTCTTCAGAAAATTTCTCAAGAAAATTGAGAAGGTTTTCATAGTTCCTTAAGATCAGTTGCATACTGGAGGCTCTCAACGTCCACCGACGAGGGCAAAGTGGTCGCAGTCCAGTATGACCAGCCTTCTCATTCACATCAATAATAGCCTATTCCTAAATACGGAGTGTCCGAAAAGTCACGCAACCCGGTGTTTTCGACCGTATAACGGAATAGCGAAACGGAATGAGAAGAAACGCTTGCTGCCAAGAGAATGCCCTGTATATTGGGAAAACTTAGAGAGACAAACATATGTAAGAACATGCATGTTTTAATAACAAATAAGCAAAGTGTTGCCAAAGGCGGAAAAAAATATTTGCAAATCGTGTGTATTGATGCACAGAACCCATTGAGGTAAATTATTGCAACACACAGCGTGTCACCCTTTCAGGCGCCTCTTCCGATTTTCTTCCTGTCCTGTCTGGGGTACCACAAGGGAGCGTCTTGGGCCCTCTCTTGTTCATCCTATACATGGACGATCTCCCTCAAAGACTTTTCTCATTTCCTGTCAATTTACTCATGTTTGCTGACGACTGTAAACTTTTCAAAGAAATCTCAACCACGCAAGATGCTGTGATTCTCCAGAATGCTCTTTCCGAACTTGTCACATGGTGTAACCAGTGGAATCTACAACTTAACCCACAGAAATGTTCCTCCCTCACAGTCTCTTTAAAAAAGAAAAAAATACATTCTCATTATGTTCTTGAAAACAATTATATTACTACAGTTGCGGCCCAAAAAGATCTAGGTGTTATCATAGATGAAAAGCTGAACTTTAAGGAACACATCGCAGCTACAACTAAAAGTGCAATGCGCCTCTTAGGCCTCCTCTACAGATTCACTGAAATTGATACTCCAACTTCTCTTAGCCTGTTTTTCAAGTCATTCATTTCTCCGATTCTCGAATACTGTTCTCCAGTCTGGGCCATGGCTTCCAATACAAATCTTTCTAGCATGGATTCCGTCTTCAGCTTCTTTACCGCCATTGTTCGTCATAGAATTCCTTCTTTGCGGCATCTTCAGAAACCTGATATCCTGACTACTTTGAACATTCAGTTACTGCAGACCCGACGCGATATGGCCGATATGAATTTTTTCTATAAAATCATCAATGGGAAATTAAGATCTGAATCTCTTCTTACAGAATTCAACTTCAGAGTTCCCTCTCGATCGACCCGAAACACTGAATTGTTCCACACCTCCACAGCTAGGCTTTCTCTTATACAGCGCGCTCTATTCCACAGGCTGCCCCAGTTCTACAATAATTTACCCAAAAACATAGACATTTTTGCCCCTGAAAGCATTTTCCGATCTTCCCTAAAAATGAATATGTAAATCTTTGTTTGTTTCCTTGTTTATGCCTTATGTTTACATTTAACTTTTCTTGTTTTTACCTTAAACCATCTTGACTTGTTCTTGTTATTTGTTAGAGTTTTCAGTGTAAAATGGCCTTAAAAGTGCTGTATCTGAAACTTTGAATAAATAAATAAAATAAAAATTTCACAATACCAACGAACAATTTGGATGGCCATCTAATGAATTTGACAGAAAAAGAACTTTGACGAAGTTTCAAAAACATTGCAGACGGGAATAAATGGGCTGTTCCAAAAATCGATGTTTTCACAATATTACGCAGGACACTGGCAACACTGTTGGTGTCACGTGTCACCAACAGATGTGTTTCACCTCAGGCTATCACACTAAGGCACTTTTAACGACAAAGGAGAAAGTTGGTTATTCTCGAACATATGCAATAAATTACATACACCTTGCAACCCTGAAATGTGGGTATCCCTAAATGCATCTCTTACTCGAGAATATGAGGATGTTCGGATATATTCATCAACAATAAACACTCTTTCCTGTGTAGAATATGGCATTTTGAAAACACACACACGATGTCAGCATAAGTAGACACAATCTGGAATGCCGTTCGCGACAAACAGCAACCACTTAAGGCACAGAACACATAACAATTGATACATGTTCTTCTGTACCCACATTTCAGGGTTGCAAGGTGTATGTAATTTATTGCATATGTTCGAGAATAACCAACTTTCTCCTTTGTCGTTAAAAGTGCCTTAGTGTGATAGCCTGAGGTGAAACACATCTGTTGGTGACACGTGACACCAACAGTGTTGCCAGTGTCCTGCGTAATATTGTGAAAACATCGATTTTTGGAACAGCCCATTTATTCCCGTCTGCAATGTTTTTGAAACTTCGTCAAAGTTCTTTTTCTGTCAAATTCATTAGATGGCCATCCAAATTGTTCGTTGGTATTGTGAAATGTTGCGATAATTTACCTCAATGGGTTCTGTGCATCAATACACACGATTTGCAAATATTTTTTTCCGCCTTTGGCAACACTTTGCTTATTTGTTATTAAAACATGCATGTTCTTACATATGTTTGTCTCTCTAAATTTTCCCAATATACAGGGCATTCTCTTGGCAGAAAGCGTTTCTTCTCATTCCGTTTCGCTATTCCGTTATACGGTCGTAAACACCGGGTTGCGTGACTTTTCGGACACTGTATTTGCATTCTTTTAGTCTTTAACAAATCGTTGGCTAAATTCATAATGTCTCTGATTAATATATGTATAATAGTAAATAATAATTATATACTTAGTATATAGTAATAAGTGTTGTGTTTTGCTGTCTCCGGTCATAGCCCCCCCCCCAAAAGTTGATAGTTTAGCGGTCTCAGCCCCCCAAAGTTGATGGTCTAGAACAGGGGTTTCCAACTGGCGGCCCGCGATGTCTATTTTTGCGGCCCGCGAAGCCAGTTTGCAAAATACATTAATTTTATGTATTTTTATTAAAATACGTTCTATTTATGGATTTCCTTAAACAACTGGCGTTTCTAACAGATATCACAGGTCATCTGAACGAACTGAACTTGAAACTGCAGGGAAGAAACCAGCTGGTGTCAGATTTAATGGGAAATATAAATGGGTTTTGTAATAAACTGAAGATTTTCAATTTTACTTTGGAGAGGAATAACCTGGTCCATTTTCCAAGCTATCGGCGGCTAGCAGAAGATGAAGAAACACTGCACTTTTCTGAATTCAGTGCAAATATTAAAGAAATAATGGACGAGTTTGACTCCAGATTTAAAGATTTTGAAGAACTTAAAAGCAGCATCCAGATATTTAACAATCCTCTTGGCGTTAAAATCGAAGAACAAGAAGCTTCTCTCCAACTTGAATTGTGTGATTTGCAAGGCGATGTGTTCCTTCAAACCTTGGCAAGAAAAGGGGCCAGAGTTTTTCAAATACCTTCAAAGGGACGCTTTCCAAACCTACGTAGTTTTGGGCAAAGAATGACATCGATGTTCGGCAGCACATACACGTGTGAAAGGGTTTTTCCTTCAATGAACTTCATCAAGAACCGCTACAGAAGCCGACTGGCAGATTCTTCACTGCTTCACCTTCTGAGACTTTCAAATACAGAAATTCAATTGGACATTCCAACTTTAATAAAATAAGCAGATCGGCCTCAATTTTCACATTGAACACTTACTATGAAGGACTCTTATTTGTATGGTGTGTTTTTCATTTCTTCCAATTCATCCATAAGTATTGGGTTTTTTGTGAAATAAATTGTAATTATACAATTTTGATTTGTGATTCCATTGTTTTTATTGCCTCATTTTAGAAATGTAGGTCATGCGAAAGTACTACATTTTCAGTTCAGTACTTACAATTTTTGTAATTTTTAATCCCCGCCCCCCCCCCCCAAAAAAAATGCGGCCCGCCAATCAACTGCTGGATTTAATTTTGGCCCTCGGACCTTTTCAAGTTGGAAACCACTGGTCTAGAACATTTCAAATGTGTATTTAAAGTTAAGTTCATGTGGCACAATTCAGAGTAAACTTTACAAGAGAAGAAAAATAATACATTAGATCCTATTAAGCAAAATTATTTGGGGGGCTCTGCCCCACATCATTAACATTGGGGGGGAGGGCTCGAGCCCCCCTAAGCCCCATGGAGTCGCTCGCATTTCAGACAGAGGCAGGGAATCGGAAACCCATTCGCTTGTCACGCGGCGGAAACTATTGGGCTTCGCCGTGCTTGGCCTTGTTGAGGGAGCCACCTGCTTCGAAAATGACTCGAAACGAGAAATTTGGCAACGCAGAATATTACGAGAATTTCCCCTCACCACGGCAACTGGACAAAGCCGATTGGTTCAGCGGTTCACGTGACCCTCCCCTTTCTTTCGACAGAGAAGACAAGAATAGAATTTTCAAGTTTGTTCTTTCGCCGAAAAGGCTTTAGACCTACAGTTTAAAGTTGAATCCGAACCACTACATTTCCACCGGCTATCGAACTCTGAACCTCCTGATTACAAGGTGAATACGTTATCACTACGCCATGAGGGAGATTCACTCCCGTCGCACATAATTTTAGCATGCGTCTGTGATTTAGCGAATTTCTACCAGGCGGAAGTTGAGCGATTTTTTTGTGCCAAGGGTTGGCAACAGTGTGTAGCAAATTCTCTAGGGGAGTATTATAATCATGATGCTCGTGACAGGATACAACGTTTCCTCTTATCTGTCCGTGATGACGTAATACAAAAGCCTGTTCTCCAACATGTAGAATCACTTTTCGTTGGTTTCTTGACCACACTGCAGCCGTCCAAAATATACTCTGACCCAGAACACAGACCTTTTCTAAAGTTCTTGCAATGTGAGACGAGATGAACCAAGGAAGCGTCGAAGAATCGAGCTAAGAACGTCTTAACAACTGATTCAACCGTGCAATGTGAATCCACAAAGTTATTCAACCAGTGTAAACGGTGCTCTTTTCGGTCAAGTGCAAGTAAAGGTTGATCGGAAAGTAATGTGACTTGAGAATCCAGTTCGAATGTGGCAACACAACTCATCTTGTGCAACAACCAGGATGCATTAGGACATGAAATCGTGCTGGATTTACAGAAGGCATCTTGAGAGTCAAAACACTGGAACTGTTTTGGTTACAGGTAAGATTAAATCCATGTTTTTCTGAATGTTAGTGGCAATATAAGTTCTTAGCAGCATGCAATCTTAATTGGGTGCATTATAATTTCCCCTTTTTCATTGCGTATTGAACCGTGCGTTTCGATAGAGCAAATCTTGACCAGCTTAAGACAGGGTGCGAATCAACAGGAGAGGGATCCTTTCTCCCCCTCCAGTAGGCTAAAGCACTTACCCCCCACCCGTAAGAAAAGTCAAATTTGTTAACATATTTTCATTAGGCTTTAAAGCTTAAATTTCCTAAAGAAATGAGTAATGTTTCGTACTTTCAAACATCATCAGTGCAAAAGCTGAAAACACCTCTGATTGGTTGTTTTATTTTGCTTCGCTTCTCTGTCGCTTTTGGTTACTCGTAAAGATGAAGATGAACGGTAATTAGATGAAACTGATGAAAGGACTATCACAATTAGTGGCGGCGATTAGGGGGGCTTGAGGGCAGTTGCCCCCCCCCCATTTCGCCACTTTTGCCCCCGCACTATGCTAAACCTTATATAAAGAGGGAAATATACTGTCCTTGCCCCCCCCCCCCCCGTTTCGGAACCCAATCGCCGCCACTGCAAGAAATGAATGAATGATGGTACTAATAAAGATTTTTATTTAAATATTAGTTCAATTAAGGTAGAGTTCCCCGTACAGTAGCACCGTGCCATGAAGGCGCATTTAAGGGATATGGGGGTAGGGTCCCATGCATTCTCGATCTAGGCCATGTGATCAGCAACACGCTCCGGCCGCCTTTACCCCCTCCCCTCCCCCTCAGGGTTGCCTCTACATACCCATTGATTTGAGGCAGGGTGAGCCCCAGAGCCACTTTATACGGGGATAAAGTCGAAGTCAACTACCCCGGGAATCGAATCCTGATCTTCCGCGTGGCAGTCAGGCGCCCTACTGATTAAAACAGCTTATTTTTTCCACGAAAAACAATTAGTGAATGTTATTTTAAAAATCAAGATAGACCGTGAACTTACATGAGGAAATTAATAACATTTTTTTAATGTTTATAAGTTTCATGGTAAAATTAGGTAAAGATACCCCTTGCATATTGCAACTTGACGTGAACTGCCTTCACATCTGCACTGATATTGGTCGGTGGCGGATCATGGTAAAATTATTTAGTGGTTCTGCAAACAATTGAAGACTAAAATTGGTAAACGCTGTAAGTGCCACAATAATTCAAACACCGTTTTCCACGTTAAACTGTGAAATGTGCCATGCTTTATAATGTGGTAAACGTGAAATGTGGCTGGTAGCCCTCTAAGTAGTTCAAAGGGCGTGTAAAGAGGAGGTCACTAGTGTGCACGTTCATACGGGCTGATGTGCGGAACGATGCGATTTCCCAACACTTTCGCTTTTGGCACTTACAACGTTTACCACTTTTAGTCCTCAATTATAAAAATAAATATAAGCAAATGGTATTTGAGCTGGGATGAGAGGGGGTTCCCCCTCTGGATACTGCTTCCCCATCGCTAGTTCCACATTTTAGACTTGGGGGTAATGTATAATATCCCAATGCTTAAAGAAATTACTGAAATTTTCCCTTTCCCTGAAAAGTTTCTTAAAAACACTGATTTTTGTACTTGAAATGTAGGTTTTCCGATTTTGAATCCTGGCCTGGGCATGAGTGTTCCTTGTGAGTGTCTTTCATCAATTTCATCACTCATCCTCATCTTTGCGATTAGCCGAAAGTGGCAGAAAAGCGAAGTAAAATAAGCCAAACACATTTTCTGCAATTGTTACAGTCTTATATCAGTAGCTCCATCTTCACCACAGATGTAACAAAGTCAGATTTCTTACAGCATACTCATCGCACTAGTTGAACTATTATGACTCTCTCCCAGTGATGTGCCGTAGATTATAAGTTTACGTCTACATGCATTGTCCACACGTAATCTACGCGTAGATTACGTTGGGTTGTAGTTTACATAGACTACACAGACAATGTAAAGTGAATTAAAATTAATTTTCAAGGGTTTCATGAAAAGAAAGCGACATTTTCAACTATATTGCTTCCTAACGAACTGAAAAGAATCCTATTTACAACAAAATTTCTCTTCTCTTCTATTATCAACTATGGAAGAAGATAAATAGTATGCAAAAAACAACAACAGATGGCAGTCGTGAGGCAAGAGTGGTCTTTTTCCCATAAAACACTAGAATATATCCTGTATTAGGTTTCTTCCTAGGTGAGAAATTGTTCGAATTTGGAAGAAAGAGTATGAAAAGTTCTCCTCACACATCAGCAACTGATACGCAGTATAATTTTGTTTTACTTCCACGGCACCCTTTGCTAAGTTATCACCTTTCGCCATGTTGTTTACATAGATTACGTCATCTACGTGTATAAAATAGTCTACGTGTAGAATATAGACTATCGTTGTTTACGCGTAGACGCACAGAACTGCTCTCTCCTTGATTAGATTTGCCCGACATAGCCTATATTAACGTTGTCTATTTTTTAGTACACGTTCTCAGAACGTTTGATTTACAAGACTTGTTCATTTTCACCTTAGAACCAGATTTATCATATAAATGAATGCAAGGATAACGAATGCAACTTTATGTAAAATTCATGAGAGGTAATAATCAATATTGGCATTTCTCTGTGGTAAAATAAAGCAAATAAATGCACGTCAACGAAAGAGAAAAACAAAAATTCACTAATACAATATTCAAATCAAAGTATCAGATTTACTCTCTGACGGTAAATGTCTGTTATATCGGAGACACATTTCTTCATTTTTACAGAAGAAGCTACTTACGGAGATGAGTTTCTGTAGCATTTTGGAAGTTCGTGGAGGTATTTTCCCACCGTAGAATGCTCCACAACAAGAAATAAGCACTTTTGATATAATAAACTTGCATTTTGTGCAAAGCGACAACATTATGCCGTTGTTTCCATTATGTATCTACAGATGGCGCCAGCGTCGAAAGTCACGCGGTCTCGCCAGTGTTTCCAAACGTGCCTTTTTTTACGAGATTTTTTTTTTAACTATTCTTACCTAACGTAACCCAACCTAACCTAGCCTTGCCGGAAATGGTCCGTGGGGCTAACGTGAATGGTTGGGGCTATCGTGAATGATTTTTGGGGCTATCCGTCAATGGTTCGTGGGGCAATCGTGAATGGTTTTGGGGCTATCTTGAATGATTTTTGGGGCTATCCGTCAATGGTTCGTGGGGCAATCGTGAATGGTTTTTGGGGCTATCGTGAATGGTTTTTGGGGCTAACCGTCAACGGTTCGTGGGGCTATCGTGAATGGTTTTGGGGGCTATCCGTCAATGGTTCGTGGGGCAATCGTGAATGGTTTTTGGGGCTATCTTGAAAGATTTTTGGGGCTATCCGTCAATGGTTCGTGGGGCTATCGTGAATGGTTTTGGGGGCTATCCGTCAATGGTTTGTGGGGCTATCGTTAATGGTTTTTGGAGCTATCCGTCAATGGTTTGTATTGACATAATGAACACGAAAGTAGGTATTTTTCGGTTAAGAAGGTTGAAACACTGCATACCCACTCCAAATCGACAAAACACAAGCACGACGAGCGATGATCCACAGCTGTGCGCACCATATTGTATGTTCTGCAACGGATGAAAGGAACCAAAAGAATTACTCGTAATGTGAATAATCGATGTTATTTTCGTGTAAAAAGCATAATGGCACCTTCAACTATGTTCCGCAATACGCAATTGGTGAGTAAGAACCATCCGAAACACAAAATATCCGATTTTAATATGTCTCCGATATAACAGACATTTAGTATTAATTTATAATATTAGTGTCATCATTAGATATGAACTAATGCTAATTATGATCTTTAGTACTGAATGTAATATTTTTTTAAGTAATTATTTACGTAATTTGCAAAAGACGTCACTCGGTCAAATAACTTTCCTCGAAAACCGACTTCTCTTAAGAATAAATTGAATGACCTGTTCATGTTTTTTGTGTTCGTTTTATTTATAATCTTCAAATAACTGGACGTATAGCCCAACACAGATATTTCTGCCGTGCGATGCGCGACACAACTCAAGAAGCAGTGTTGCTAATGGAGCAGATAGAAAAATCGCTGGAGTGCTCCGATGCACAGCTGTTACGTACAACAAGAAAATTAGAGAATTTATGTCTATCTAACGTTGAGTTTTAAACGTCATGCATTAGCTATACCAGGACTAGGATTATTAATATGTACTGAAAAGTGGCTTTGTATGTAGCTACATACATATGGACTAAAAATTCGCAAAATATGGACTAACACGTACGTGAAATTACCAAAAATGCTGCAAAGAAGACTTCTTCATAATGATTCCTTATTTGAGTGATTTCAAACAAAATATACACTTTATTATTTTCCATTGCAATAATGCACTGGTGGCGTTCTAACTGTTCACTCCCAAAACCCGTCTACACTGGTACGGAACTGCAACGACAGATAATACACGACCGACACTACCACTACTTTGAGAACTAATCATAGGCGCCGAATCCATGGGACTTGTGGGGAGGGGGCTCGATTCCCCCACCCCCAATGTTAATGATGTGGGGCAGAGCCCCTCAAATAATTTTGCTTAAGAGGATCTAATGTATTATTTTGCTTCTCTTGTAAAGTTTACTCTGAATTGTGCCACATGAACTTAACTTTAAATACACATTTGAAATATTCTAGACCATCAAATTTGGGGGGCTGAGACCGCTAAACCATCAACTTTGGGGGGGGGGGGTATGACCGGAGACAGCAAAACACATGACTTATTACTAGGGACACACATTTATGGTAAATAAAAACTGAGGAGAGCGGTAAATAAAATGTTAGATCAGCGGTATATACCAGCGGTGAAAAAAAAATTGGCAAACACTTTTTCATTATGAGAGAAAACAACATACAAAAGAGCTATAAATTGATAAACTACTTCATTTTTATATACTGTACACATACACAAGTACTTAGCTGTCCAACCAAAAAGAAAACATCAACACAAAATCACTTCATTTCTAATTTGCATATCTCAAGTAATTTATTCATTGTATGTATTTAAAGGATATCCTTGCTGTCCAACAAATGAAATAATCACTACTGCACATACACAAACACACGTTGAAAATTACATGATGATAAACAAAATTCATTCATGACTGAACACAAATGACACCACTGTTTCCCTTGATGTGCGGGAACAGACTAATCTTATCGCTGCTACAGCTAGCAAGTCCAATGAAACTGGACGTTGAGTAGACATTCGGGGGAAGAAAGGAATGCAGCTTGACAGGGAGCGAAGTTTTCGAACTGAGATTGTGTGCATGGGAAATTACAATTTGCAGCGTTTTCCTGATGTGATCGAAGATAAAACGTTCTTCAGCTGCAAGTGGTAGGAAACTTTAAGCAAACGTTTCGTTACCAATCGACAGTTTGCGCGCACAACCTCGATTGCCGATTTTTGCGTGTTTTCTACTTAATTTAATGATATTTCACGATTATTTCGCGAAAAAGCGTTCATTTCGTGGAAAAGCACACATTTCGCATTACTTCGCGATTGAAACTCATGCATATTTCATCATTGGGATGTAGTTACGTGCAGAATGTTCAAAATTGCATCTTCTTTTCACATTTCGCGATTTCGCGCATCGCGATAATTCAATGTCCCTACTTATTACTATATAGCTATACTAAGTATATAATTATGAGTATTGTTAACATTTTTTACTAAAAAGAGTTTCAAAAGTCTGTATTGCGAAAGCGGGAACGGCTATGATCAAAGGCATTATTGCTAAACAACGGCGTGCTATGTGTTTATTTATTATTGCAAAATTAAATTTAAAAAGTAAAATATTGTAGCAAGCACAAAAAAGTAAATCTATTTGCCTGCGATTTGTGTTAGCATTTATGTAAATAATTAAATAAAACTGTTAAATATTGTAAATATTCGCTATTTTTATGGGTACGTCAACACTAAGGTTCTTTGCACCCGTCACATGTCCTTTCTTTACAAGTCTGTTGCGGACATTAAAACACACATGCCCTCGCCGGGACTCGAACCCGAGACCTCCAGACAGGGAGTCGTAACGTACCCAATTTGCGTTACACGGTACGTTCCATTTTGTAGGAGGAAGAGTATGGTTCAGCTGCTGGTACCCATGGAACGTAACGAAATGCAATATGTTACAGACTGACGTTACAGAGAACGTAACAAAATGTATTATGGTAGATATTAACGTTATAAAGGAACGGAACGAAATGAGCACATTGGAACATAACGTAATATGCAATATGGTATATACTACCGTTACAAGGATACAAGGAACGTAGTAACGAAATGCATTGTGGTATATACTAGCGTTACAAAAAAACGTAACGAAATGCAACATGGTAGTAAATAACGGTACATAGGAACGTAATGAATGCAATCCTCCGTAACGGAACGAAGTGAAAGGCAATATGGTTAATTAACGTTACATAGGAATGTAACAAAATGTAAACCACTGTAGCGGAACGGAACAAAATGCAGTTGGGTACATACCATCTGCATAAGGAACGTAAATAAATTCAGTATGGTAGATGTTAACGTTACAAGGAAAGAACAATTCACAAATGTTTGCTAGTAACGTTATAGGTGCGTGACAAATATAATCTATTAAACATCAAGGAAGAAAAAGGAATAGCCCAAATCTCTTGCCATTCATTGGAACATTGCGAAAAATAACTCAGTATATTGTGTGGGATTAATGTTTCGTTAAAAATATGGTTGTTTGTAAATTAATGAATTTCCACCAGGGTTGTTAAAGGATCAGGAATTTTAAATCAATTCAATTCAGGTTCAGCAGGGAATATTAGCAAGCATAAATGGATCTGGACCGTAAAGAGCCTTTTTATGTTTAAGGTATTTAAATAAGTTCCAGGAACCTTTTTTCTGGATCAATTGAAATACGGCACAGGGTCCTTCGTTCCGGATCAATTTAAAGACGGTCTAAGTTCCATATTTGAAATGAAACAATACGCAACTTGGACCGAATTTACACTGTGATAGAACAGGTTCCGGTATTGTTGCGGAACCCAATAGAACCCATTAGCTGATGGGTTCGTGGACGTTTAAAAACCCTGATTTGAAAATTACATTTTTGGCTCGAAATTGAATAAACCTTCCATGTAGTGTAGAAATGAGTAGCCATAGGCGTGCGCACGAAGTCCAAAGGGGGGGTTAATGCCCCGCCCTAATCATGGACGTCTGCAGATATTTTCGACGGAGGGAGAAGCGAGGTATTTTTCCATGGGGCATATTACCCCGATAATAGTGTTGCCCCCTCAAGAAACACCACTTGAATTCGAAATTATCGCATTCCTGCATACCCATTATAATAATTAATGTAAATTACTATGACTGGAATCAAATTATACGTGTGAAATATATACTTTTAGCTGACATTCGTTTTCTAAAGGAGAGAGGTGGCCATCCGCACCCCCCTTTCAGATTTCCATGCCCCTATATTATTATACTTTAATCCAGAAATTTAGGGGAGAGGAATTTTATCGCCGGTTATTAAACTATATTATGCTCTTGAAGAAAATGAAGTATTTTTAAGCCAATGAAAGTTCACAAAACAACTACGGCTAAAGAAGGTGCAGTGGCGCAACCACAGGGGGGGGGGGGGAGATTGGGCCTCAACCTTGGACGGAAATCAATTCTAAGGGGTAAGGTTGCAAACATTGAACTATGGAAAGAAAGGTTGCAGAATCTAAGAGTTGCAGGACAAAACGATACTAAAGACGGATTTAGTTTTCACGTCTTTCGTGCATTATTTCTTCCAGACGGTCAAGAGCATCTGCAAGGAGGCACAGAAGGGCAATTGCCCCCTTTCGATTTATATCTTTATACAAATGTAAATAAAGTTATATAAAATTGTCTAGCTCGTTTCGCTCGCAATATCTGCTTTTCTTACAGTCTTGTCAATTTCAAACCCTTAGCTATAGTGGAACCATGAGCAAAACAACCTGCGCAGACCCACGACTCCTGTACACCATACTCCCGCTTGTAGGGGAGGGGGAGAGTGGACCATGCTTCCTTATGGCCCGAGGTGGAGGGAAGAAGGGAAAGCTGCGCGGGGACTTTTCGTCCCAAGGTTTTTTTCCTTGTGGTCGATGTATAGGGGACGGCGGCAGTCAGCCCTGGACGCCGAACGATGTAAATAGAAAAAAAAATGTAAAAGAGAATGTCATGGGCCTCCATGATTTTTTTGCGCCATATTAAATCAATATTGTTTTCAGTTTGCAAAAATTTGGATCTAAAAGTTTTCTTGATCGCTTCGCTAGCAATTTATTTTCTGTAATGCATTGTAAATTACCAGAGGGAGAAGTAACAAGAAGTAAGTACGTCAGACTATTACAAACAGTTGAGTCTTAAATGTATGAACAATTGTTTGGGGGAGAAGAAGCGCACACATTTCAGAGGCATATTTTTTGTTGTTTGTTGTGGGGGCGAATGAATTCATTATGTAATGTATTAATATAGGCTATATAAATTGTGTACGTATAATAATAGTGCCATTATTACTACTATTATTAATAGTTTATCCAAGTACTCCCCCCGCAGACAAGAATTTGTGGTTACTCCTCTGAGGGGGTGCATCATTTTCTATGTAATTGAAAACTATCGCGCTTCGTTCTCTGGCAAATTTCTTAAAAATAAAAGTAAGGACATTTTGAACAGGACACTTAATAACATAATGGCGATGTCTTCCATTCCTAACTCCCAGGTGTGGGCAGACGTTGTAACATGCACTTTTAGTGACCATTGATTTCTACCATAAATTGCTACTACTAGATAGTGAACATAGAAGTGCATGTTTGGACACACGCCAGAGATTGTGCTTATGGCAATGGTCATCGTTAGTGCTCGAAAGTTGATGTGTGTGTGTGTTCAGTAGACTTTCAGCTATGCAATTGCGGGCGCGCACTTATGTGTGTGTAACAAATTTACTTTGTTTTTATATAGTCTTGTGCAACGTACGCATACTGTACTTTAGCGAGGACAAGAATTTACATGACCCCAACTCAGCCATGCAAAAATTAAACTTTGATAGTTATTGGAGCCCATTTTAATATTACAATTGTGGGTTCAGTATTTTTGAGGTATCGATAAGACATGTGGAACGACTGATTCTAACAAAATGAGTCAAGTTCAAAAGATATGTGGATGCTATTTGTCATCTCCATTTACATTCCATGCTGTTACACGGGATGATTTGGTAGTAGAGTGATTGACTATTCGGTTTCCATTCTTCAAAAACTCATTGTCCAGAACATTAGAAAGTAACATGCTGATTTGGATACACACACAGGCAGACACGTGCGTCCATCAAGGTAATTAATGTACATTAATTTGCATTTGCGTGCGTCTTTTGATAATTTATCAGATGCCATGCAATAATTACTTAGACAAGATAATGACAATGATGTTGCCATTTTTTGATATTTTATTAAGAGAATTTTATAACAAGAGAACTAAACTTAACCTTAGGAAGTAGCGTGTTTGAAAAACAAGAATTGATTTTAGGTTACATATTAGGAGGCTAACAGTAACGTCTGTTATTGAGTGGTGTTCCTGAGTAATTTGCTCTAAATGTTACATTTTGAGGTACATTCTAAAATGGCTGTCAAATTTATCATAAAAAATCTAAAAATTTACACTAATCTCTCACAAAGAAATAGATATCATGGGAATTAATACAATAAAAGAAAATTAGGATTTGTTCACCAACCAAGGAATAACAATATTTGCCATATATTCAACTCCCTACAACATCGAAGCTCAATTTTTTTTAAAAAAATGTAAATATACATATATTTAAAGTATGCATTCGTACTGTATAAGCATAAGAATAGAACGGAGGTTCTGAAAAGTATATATTGAAACAGTTTTTAAAATTTTGTTGAATATCTTTATTATTCTCTTAATCATTCCAAGGTAAATTCTAAAACAAGGAGAAAAAAGACCTTATTACTTAAAAAACTAGAGAAATTTTGTATCTTTCAAAACAAAGCAAATACACTGTCATTTCCTTCAGGTGTCAATTTAAAACTAAACAGAATTCCACAAATTTGACATGAATAAAAATATATTTCATACTCTTGTATAACATCAGTATATCTGTGCAATTTTGTGAACAGGTAAGACAGCTACTCAAAACTAAATGTATTAATTACTAGGAAACATTAAACAAGTACGAGCAAAATTGTTCTTTTAATTAAATTACTTCTTATGGAACCTCTGAAAAGATTTTCTTTGGTTACAGCTACTTATGTATAATGAACTATAAGATCACAAAAAAAATCAAGTAATTATATACATTATTAATCTAGACAGTAATATTCCCCACATTTTCAACATGTTGTACAAGATCTTTCTGTGGTGTATCATTGGATTCCACAAAGTTTGCTACAATGTTTGTAGTCAATTCTGTGCTGCTATTTCTGAGATTGCTTTTTAATGAAGATTTAGTTAGATTTTTTTTCATGAAAATATAATTATTTCTAATAACAAGTATGTCATCAATAATTTCGGTTGCCATATTACACCTGAGTGGGTTTAGTATGAATTTCAGAGATGAAAAGAGTCTCTCGACACTAACTTGTGTTGCAGGAGTAGAGAGAACAATACAAGCCAAAATGTACAATTCGGGACAACTTGATTTTCTAATTTCCCAGAAATTTAGAACATTTTCAGTCCTTTTCAGTCTTCGAGTTGAAACAAAGTAAGTGTCCAATAATGACGCAATATTAAACTTTGGTGCAGATATGGTATTCCGCCGCAATAAATCTTGTTTCTTTAAGTAGTTTGTGACATGGTCACTGTCATCATCTTCAGTGCTGGAATCTTCTTGTTTCTTTACCTCTCCACACACTGATAAGGATTTCATGTGTTCAAGTCTTAACCACAACTTCTGGAGATACACCTTCGCCACATGGATGTTTTCTTCACTTAAAACAGAAAAGTACCTGGGATCCATGTAAATAGAAGCAAGAAATCCTGGATACTCAAATAATGATGGAAGTCTCTCTTCGTTATTGACATATAATGCTTGTTTTTCTCGTTTGTCCATGCCCTCTACTATGTGGCGTGCAAGGTCTGTGTTGATTGTTGATGTTTTAAGGCGACACTCCAGCCATATCCCGTAGAAGTCGCCAAGTAGAAGCTGTTCTTCTTGCAGCCTCTTTGTGGCTACTTTGGCTGGTTCCAGTGACGTCAAAATAGCCTCAATGTATATCCAGTCTTCTTGCTTTATTTTAACTTGCTCTTGATAGTAATCCCCTATGAACTTTTTAAGTGTAAAAAGTGACTGGAGCATATCATTTGTGCTGTTCCATCTTGTCGGGACATCAAGGGATGGTACCGGCAGTGATTCTGCATTCAATTGACGCCGTGCTGTAGGCGATCGTAAGACACGGCATGCTGCTTGACATGTCACAATAATATCCTTAACTTCAGGAATGGAATTGAGAGCATCATTCACGACTAAATGAAGAGTATGCGACGCGCAACGAACGGATTGGAGACGATAATCTTTACTCGTCAATTCCATTTCAATATCTTCATCTTCGTAAGTGTCTTGAGAAATATTAGACATCTTTGTTTCTTGATCTTCCCCAATAAGTTTCCCGGCTTTAATCATGTTTGCTCCAGTGTCTGTAGTTAAACTATATATATTCTCCACGGGCACATTATACTTATCCAGAATGTTCAACAATTCGTAACGCAAATTGCTACCTGTTTGAGACACAAATAACTCTTGAACTGACAAAGTACGCAATTGGAGAGCCCCATTTACAACAAACTGGACGTTGACACCAAAGAATGATCGTCCATTTTTCGAAGTAGAATCAACTTTTAGATGTATCAATTTTCCCTCCATTTCGCCGCGTATTGTTTCTCTGATCTGCTGGGCCTGACTGAATAGCATGTTCCGTACACCTTCCTTGTTCACGATAAACCTGCAGAGAATAAAATTTGCTTTAATCCTTAATTGATAAGTTGTTTCTTGATTTTTGAAATTTTCAAGACATTTGTTTCAAACCCAAAATAGAATTAAAATTCTTAAAAATATTTTTCAAATAGTATGAATTAATTATATTATCAAGCTTTCATCAACTAGGCAAATGCTACAAATATGAGAAAGCAGAACACTTTTTTGGTGAAAGTGAAAAAGATTGTTATTTAAAACCATAATAGGTTAACCTCTATCAGTGTGTCTAGAAACTAACGCAGCTTGCATGCAATAAACAGTGTTATTTGATGCAATCAACGCTCTTTAGTAAAGTTTGAACTAATGAGGAAGTTATAACACCACCCTCCCTGGTCACAGCACTGGGCTTTGGCAATAGGTCTTTTTGCTTCATTCAGATATACCTAAGGCTGTGAAAAGGATATATGTGACACCGATATTTTTTTTATTTTCTAAAATATATTAACAATAGTATATAGGGGATATCTAAATAAGTTGTACTGCATGCTCAGTTCCATCCAGCACTGGAAAGCTACAGAATGTTAGCATAACCTGTCTCTAGGCATATGGAGTACAGTGAGTTTGTTTTGTCTCTGCGCAGAGTTAGCACGTGATATGGGACAGATGCCGGCATTTTCGTCCCGTAACGTCTAGCATGCAGACAATTATACAGTATTTATATTACATATTCCGACCTAACCTGTGTTATAAGAGTTTAAAACGAACGCACTGTATATGTAACAACTTTGTAAAATTGAGGAAAATTTGACATAATATTTGAAAACTTTATATTAATTAGTTTTGTTTGAGTGTACAAAAGTGTGTTAAATATCATTTGATGAAAAAATGTGTCTCATACATATCAGTCTTCAGAAAATTACTTTTCCAGACAGTTATACTTAGTTTACTTATTCAAAGAGTAACTGTTGCAGTTGAAATTACTCATGATTATGTCAGTGAGTAACTAGTTTTACAGTTATTTGAAAAACTAACTTAACGTAATTGCATTCCTTCTAAACATTGTAAGGATATACAGAACTCTCTACCTTCATTACATGAGGCTGGATCAATAAAATCAATGTATTTGAAGTAACCTGAAATGAATTTCTAAGGAATTCTAACTAAAGAAGGTAGCTGTAACCGTAGCAGAGTTTCATTTTTGCAATAGATGTAACTTTATGACGTTACTTTTACTATTCTTTAAGACAAATTTTTAACTTTAAAATTTGTAGCGTTGGGGGAAAAAGTTAAATTTGGCAACACTGTTTCAACTATGGGCTCCCGCGTAGCCAAATTATTAGTGATTTAACATTTGGCGCTAGCGGTCCAGGGTTAAATTCCTGGTGGGAGCCCTCCAAAATTTCAGTCCTGCCCAGCTACGCGAGGACAGTAGTTGAGCTAGTTAAGGAGTGGGTTCTGTCTTGAAAGCCAGAAATAGCTGCGATGGACTATGCGCGGACCAAGCGTCATCCTTTGAAAAATCAGCTTAGAGTTGTTGGCATTTGAATAATTAGTCTTGTTTGTATACGTCAAATTGATTTAAGGGCCTTTCTCTTAGAGGGGTAGTTTAGCTTCCAACTATTTCTTTTCTGGACGCTTTTGTTTCCTTTTTTTTTTTTTCGGAATCTCCTACTAAGGCAAGAAAGCTGGGCTTCGTTCCATTTTGAATTTAGGACATCCACGCTTTGTTGCAATTCGTCATTTCTAGTTGCTCATTAAAACTTCAGTGTTTGGTTTAATCTTGATTGTTGTCATAATATTACAATGCGATGACATACCACAGACATAAAATCCAAAATAAAATTTCTTAAATATTTATTTTCTTGTAATTAATGATCATTGGGTGTGTTCAATTTTTCGCAATAAAATATCCAACAGAAAGTAACTGCAAAAGTAAGTTATTCTTTAAATTGAGTAGCTGCACCGAACCTACTTTTTGAACCAAGCAACTGACTCGAGTAACTTTCCGAACACTGATTAAGACTGTCCGTTACTAACAATGAAAATAATTTCATTCGTATACAATGTGAACATACTAAGGAATACATGTAAAGGACAATCTGACGACATTGATGAAAATACGCACCTGTCAGAAGCTGGCATCGCTTCCAAAAGAGGATTCACTATATCTTGAAATGCTTGGTCATTCATCAGTGAAAAAGGACGTCCGTGCTCCGAGATGAGTCGGATGCAAGACTGCCTGAGGATGTCTGCGGTCATCTTTACATTTAGGAGAATATTGGCTTTCGGATTACTAGAGATAGCATTTCTCATTTTCTTCTTCTGCAGAAATGACAGCTTATCTTGATGCCTCCGCTTGATATGTTTCTCTAGGTTACCACTATGATCTCCCTATAAAGAAAATAGTTTTATTCATACTGAAAGAATTAATATCAAAGTAAAATCTATGTGCGAGTTTGTGTATTCGTACAATATACCCATATACGTAAATATATGGAGACCACTAACTGTCATTATATAACAATATGCTTAATGTATGGAGATTAGTCACAAATTGGAATCCCAGCACTTTTTACGCCTGATTAAAATACTATAGAATACCCTACACATAGTGGACCTTCCCCAATATAAAATACGTCGAAATTCTTGAACATGGGGAAAGCTAGACTACAATGCGTGTGGAGAATTTACAGGACAACGAGCTGGAGGCAACTATAGAGGGGGGCGTGGTGATAAGTGACAGAACAAGACTAATTTGCGGTACAAGCTCGCCTAACTTCTAGATAAACTCTACAGGTTATAGGGAGAAAGTTGTGCTTATGGATTTTGAGATTTTGGGAAAAATTGAAAGTCAATGATTGGGATATGCATTTGAGTTGATTTAGTATATTTTACTTCGCTTTTCTGCCAATTTTGTCTAATTGCGAAGTTGGGGATGAGTGATATGATGAATGGGCACACTTTTGCTCTTTTTACTATAATAATAGAACAAGTAATTTGATTTTGAATTTTAAAAAAAGGATGCAAAGATTGCTCCAATGCAAGAACAATGTGCGTAAAAACTTTGTTCAGTAAAGCCAATTTGTTCAGGCAAATTTGCTCTGAATTTTTAATGCTTAAGTAATGATAAGTAACTTTTGTCAATTCTAGGTAATTTTGAACATTTATAGTAGTTTTCTGAAGATTTTTTGTAGAGTTTGACATTTTATTAATTGAATATCTTTTACCCTTATTTTTCAAATTTTGTCATGTGATAATGTCCTCTTGCTGACTGAAGTAAACCTAGGACACACTGCTTTCAGTATCTTTCAGTTCTTTCAATGAGAGTATAGAGGAGCTTTTCCATGCTGATTTCGATGCATAAGTATTAATTACTAAGCAAATTATCCACCATCGCGTTTGTTCTGTTTTACCCAATGAGAGTTGCGAATTTGAACAAAGCGCCAGACAAGCAACTGAATCTCTACACAAGCATTTATTTCTCAAACACACGCACGATGCAAGAAAAAAAATTAACAAAAGTAATCTTTGTCAATTTCCCACACGATACTTGTGTATCGTACTGTACACGTCTTTACTAGCAGACAATCATTTTTATTTTAGAATCTCCGTCAAGTGTTTATTGATCATATTACTTCAGCTTTATTCTGAAAAGCCATTGCAACTTTTGTCTTCTGTAACAATACAACATAAAATTATTTTTTAAAAAAAATGATTTTAAATCTCACGTATTTGCCAATTCTGCATTAATCTCACTGCTGCTAACAGTGTGTATTACTCCATTTTCCGAACAAGTTGTAGTAAATTTAAACATTTTACACTTATCCATTAAATTTATCAAAAATTAACTCATCAACTGTTAAGGAATTAATAACAAATGATATATTTTTAAAATTTTATTTTTAGGTCATTAATTGCTTCGCCCTGTTATAAACGCTATTTCCTTGATATTAACCAATTACTGCAATTCAATCCTGGACATATTGGACACCCATTCAGAGGTGTGTGTTTTATAAACTACAACCCACGGAAATCTTTCCTGAACCTGATATTTTGTCTTTCCAGTAAAGTCACAATTTGATCTGAAATATTTTCATACGTTCAGTTTTGGCCCGCAACGCCATCAATAAAGCATTTGGTTTCTGACGAAATATAATGTATGTACCAAACGTAAAATTTAACTTACCACTCCATCAAATTGATCAATTTAGTCCAATTTTGCATATACGAATTAAAATAATAAATTTTACTAAACAATTCAAGTGATGGAATAAAGGTCCTACTTGGAATGTTAGAATGTAACCATCCTCCGCAATTTTATATGGATATACTAGCTAATGGATAGTAGGAATTTCCCACGATTGCTCTCTCCACGAAAACAGTCCAGTCAAAGTCTGAGCTTCCCCTTGTCTCCTCCACACCCCTGGTCCTACAGGGTTGCCACACATCTTAGCTGCTCAGTCGACACTTCGCGCGTTGTACAGTGGGATCCATGAGTATTACCGTGCAAATTGTCCATCACCATGTTAGTGCATTTTATTTGACCCAATAAGAGCTTCAAGAATTAAAAGAAAACTCAAAACAAGCTGTTGACAACTTCTGCACCAGTATACATAAAAATCCATCGCTTAAAACACATAGGATGTACGAGAAAAATAACGAAAATAGTCGGACAATTTGCCGAGCAATATTAGTGCATCGCACTGTACGTATGCGGTTGATTTCGTCAGCTGAAATTGTTGCTTATTGGTAGAAGAGGCATATATTTTTGGTAAATAATACAAAATTTCGGTACAATTTTCGGGTTCAAATGCGCTAAATAAAATAAAAATTCGTTGTTATAGCGGTGAAAAATCTGATCAAAAGTGGTGTATAAAATGACAAATTGAATATAATCCTAAATTTGATTAAAAAACTGCGCTTATTACACAAAATAAGTATATCCCTTATAGTACATTCGTAGCATATCAGTTCTGTTGGAACGCTACGCATTTATGTAGTTACGAGAGTATTAAGTCTATTCTGTATAAAGGGGTCAATTTATGCTTCTCAAATATTTACAGCAGAATTAATCATTTCTCCGTGAATTACCTAACTCAGGATATTTCAAACTTCAGAAAGTATCGCATCGGTAAATAAACTAATTTTGTGTTTAGGAGTATTTCTTATTTTGCAGATCATTTCGTTACGAAACAGGGTAGGAAAATGCACCTCACCTTTCAGAAACATGAAAAATTAACATTACAGCATGTCATTTCACATTTCGTGTTTTCGTCAAAAACGAAATATGGATGTGTCTACTTACTGGCAAGACTAGGTGAGCGGCGTGACCTTGACTGAACTCTTTTCGTGACTTTAGATTTATAAATTAGCAGTTTGCACCTTTTCATTAAGTAGCCTCCTTCCTTTTTTGTCTTATTTCTACAGAGACTAGTTGAATATCTAGTAAAATGACGCGCTGTATTACAATTACTAATAGTATTACAAATTGTACACAAACATCAAAGAATGAAATACATTAGACACGAGTTTTCTGAAAATTTCTTCTTTTTCAAACTTTATACAGACGAAAATCGTGAATGGTAGTGAGCTCGCCCTGTTGAATAGGATGGGATTTCTGAGTGGAATGTTCAATGCAGCATATTGATCAAGATACAACAACTGAATTACGGCGAAGTAGGTTAGAAACCCTGCGTGCTCAAGAGCAGCTTCGATAAGGCACCTGAATTGTCTAGAGCTGAACAAGGAAATGGGCGATCTTTATTTCCCAAGGCCATTCCGCAAAACTAATGCCACAAGAAGTTTCCTGTGTGGATTTGTGAGCATGAAATTGTAGGTTGATGATAGTACTACAAGACGTCAAGTGGATTTTTTCCGTTTCGTTATTTTATATCGCTTTGCTACCTATAGAGTTTGAATAACTAATTAATCATTTGATGAGCAGACAAACACAAAGTAGCCGATCCCGTGGCAAATTAATTAGCGTAATACAATGCGAAGTCTAAAGTCTGATTAGAACCTGGACTAGAAGATATTGTCTTTATACCACTTCCATCATCTATCGCATCCTTTATCATCGCGATTAACAGTGGTAGACGCGAAATAAAAATAGAACCTTTGCAAGGACGTCCGAAAGAGGGGCAAGGGGTGGACGACCCCCCTGGAAAATGAAAGTCAACCAAAAATTATATATATATCACACATATAATGTCATTTCAGCTACAATAATATATGTTAATTATTGCATGAACATAACTTCAAATTAAAGTAATGTTTTTTTTTAAAAGACAACACTTATGGTGTAGGATATGCACCTTGTTTCCCCCCCTGGAAAAAACTACCTTGCTTGCCCTTCCCTGAAAAAAAATGCGGGCGTCCATGAACCATTGGTATCTACTTCGGAGTATAAAGCGTTGTTTCTTCAATGTATAGCGCGGAAGTAGACCGCAACAGCCTCTTATTTGACAGGAAATAGCAACACGAGAATAGGGATTCCTCGTATTTTAGATTTTCTCAAACTAATTTCAAGTATGTGGTGGAAATTCCTTCTATATAGTATGCAAATCGAGGTTTGCAGTTTGAATGGGCGTATTCCTTTTCTCGGTTTTTCCTGGAGACGATATTTTCAATTACTTTGAAGCATTTTGTACCATTTTTTATTTTTATAAGCAATTTCATTAATTATACATATGATAGAATGATCTAAACATGAAACTCATTGTCTCTTCCAATGATTAACAGTTTTCCTTGCCTTTCATTACGCTAGGCCTCTCAGTCGCTATCTTTGTTGTGAACCTAGATTAAGTGTGGGGCTTATCCTCTATGCTTTCATCATACAGCATGGCTGTGGGCTACATGCTTGACATCTTAACACAACTCCTTTCAAATATTTCTCGGGAAACGTATTTCACCTATCGTCCTACGGGAATCAGACGAACGTAACTACAAAAATGCGGTTTTCAGTTTTGTTAAAAAAAAAATCCTCTGAAGGGTATTTGAAGTAAATCGACATTTTTCCACTTCTAATTCTTATCTGTAAGACTGAGTCACGTTTAAGAGTCAGACTTTATGCACAGTAAGGCTAATCGGAACTGAACCTACAGTTTATAAAATTGGATCCGAACCACTGTGTGCCTCCACCGGGTATCGAACCCGGGACCCCTGGAATACAAGGCGACGACGCTACCACTGCGACATCGGGGAAGCCGACCTTCACTTCAAGTATCGCTATCACTTTTTAGTAGTCAAGGAGTATTGCATTCATTTCAATTTGGAGTAAGAGTTCAGCATTCACGTAAATCAGCAAACTTTGAGTTTTAGATACCATGTTCAATAACAACTTATATCGTCACGGCCAACAAAATAATGGCCATGAAAAAATTAGTATCAAGACACCATACTAAAATTGCTGCTTGAAGAACACCGTAAAGACTAAAGTCGTTGCCTGCTCCGTGACTGATCAGCTAAGCTGCTATTTGAAACCCTGGCTAAGGTATGGACGTACCATTGAGTTTGTCCCAATATCTATTCAACCTCAACATAGTAAATAACTGAAGAGGTAGGAAAGCTACGTAAAATTGCCGAAATAGGAAATAAAATACTCCTCTACCCCCCACACATGCATATGCAGCCGAGTTTTGAAATGCCGAAGCAACTATTGCCCACGGTCAGACTATATCAGTTGCTTTCAAACGTTAACATGATGAAATGAACGTTTCTATATGCACCTCCATGCAAATAATTTCATAGAATCCCAAATAAAGTTAAATTAATTAATGTATTGAAACTAGGCATTTGAATTTTCCCAAGGCAAACCTGCAGACATGAAAAGATCTGCCCATAGTCTTCAAGCACCTTTAAATACGCTGGCTCATAGCAGAATGTGATGTGTGAGCAAGAGTGCACTCGTGCACAATCCTACGTGTAATTTACAAACGTTAATTATTTTCCATTTCCTTTCGCCTGCATCCTAACATTTTTTTAATCCACGACAATCAGAGCAAAAAGTTTAGTTAGTTTTTTATGATAAGATTGAATTCCTGCAGAAATGAACAGAAACTACTGTGGGACCACAAGGATATAAACCTGAGCAGACTCGCGGCTCGCGTGCACCGTACTCTCGCGTGGAGGAGAGGGGCACAGTAAAGCATGCTTTCTTATGGCCAGAGCTGAATGGAAGAAGGAAAATCTGTGCGTACACTTTTCGGCGTTTTTTTTCCCCTTGTGGTCGCTCTATACGACGTATAACCCCATTGCACTCTAAACTAAGGCTCTCCGACATTTAGACGAGCTGTTTTCAGTTTCCTTTTTCGAGACCACGTTCTCTACGTTGACCCTCACTGGCAGAACAATTGAGAGGAAGAATGTAACTTATAAGATAGAAAACACTTATGATGTTTAAATAGTAATAACACGATCAAGGTGGCTTCGGTCTAGGACGGCTATGAGATTCGACAAGTTAAGATAAGTCCCATCCTGAAATCCTAAATAACGGAATTTACGGCGAGAACTGAAACATTTCAACCTGCCCGAAGATTGCACTTACCGCAACTTTCTTTCCGCAGCCCGGAATAAGACAGTGAGATTCTCGTCGTATGTCATCAAAGGAGAAAAACATGCGAACGGGATTTTTTCTCTTTCTTCCCTTGGATAGCGAAGAACCTTCTCCTTCCATTGTAACCAATCGTAAAAGACCGAGATTCCCATTCACGCTAGTTTTAAGGATCCCAATTTCTTCATCTACCTCCGCTGTAAAATGTAGTTCTAACCTCCTACCCCTCCCTTAAATCGAACACTGCGAATCTGATTGGCTCCATGTAGAAGCAGCTTGTGGCGTATTTGTACACTGCTGAAAAATGCAGAAGCAGAAATAGTTATTTCCGTGGGTTAAAGCAAGATATATATATATATATATATATATATATATCTTGCTTTAGTATATATATATACTAAAATGACAAAAAGGTAAGTAAAATAACCTAATTCAATTAATCATATACATATACACACCTGAACGATTATCGCCTGCACCATATTACTGAACAAATCCAAAATAAAACTTTATAATCACTCATTCCACTAAATGCCCTTGAGAACTGGAGATAGGTTGTCGTCGTCTTCTTTGTTTGGCACACACCGCCTATTAGCGATTTCTTGCCAGAGGTCCTATTTGGTAGTATTACACTTCTCTTAAGAAAAACACTTGAGGTGTTTTATCAAACTTTCTAGGGTGCACGCAGTGATTCTAATCCATTTCACCAAAAATATACTTTTGTCCCTATGGATTCATGTCTCACCATATGTACGCTTAGATTTATTTATTGATTTATTTATTTCAGATGTTACCCCTAATGAAGTTAAGGAGTTTTCATTTAATGCCCTTGCATTTTCTTTCTTGTGTCCCTCTGCTTTGATACCGAAATGCTCTTTTGTTGTAAAACACACCTACAAATACTTAAAAAAATAATAATTCTAAAACGTATTAGCTAAAAAATACATTTTTCTTGGACTTCTTTATTAGGCACAAATGTGTACACTAAATACATATTCAACAAATACAAAGTGAGATCACTTACCTTTAAGAAGCCGGGTTCGCATCCAGGATAAAACGTTCAATAAATGTTAGTATTAATATCTCCATTTCCTCTCTTCTTTTTCACTTAGAATTCCATCAAATAAACAGGCGTAAT